>NC_056747.1:1262926656-1263271656 GCF_019279795.1 Protopterus annectens | reverse complement strand
AGCTTGTCTGCACTCCCACCAGAGGAACAAACATCCTAACTGTGGTAATGACAAATATGGGAGAACTCTGCACTCTTCCATGTGTGATGTCCTCATTCATAAGATCAGATCACAATGCAGTCTCCCTGGAAATTAAGATAAAACTAGACCCTCCTCACAAACCCCAAAAACCTTAAGAACTTTTCTAAGGCAAACTACCTCCTATTAAGTGACAGTATAGCTAGATTCCAAGCTCCCCCAAATCCAGAAAACACAGAAGCCCATGCAGAGGAGTACACAAAAGCCCTGTATGACCAATTAAACAACTACAGTCAGACTCAAAGCCTGTCACAAGTGGTGTCCCACAGGGCTCAGTCCTGGGCCCACTCTTGTTTGGCATCTACTTTTCCTAAGCACAAAACAACACAGAGGGTTATTGACAAAAGTTTGAACAGATGACTGCAAAGGCGCCTAGTAGAAAACACATCCATCTGACACAGATATCCTTCAGAAGGGTCAGAAAAACGATAACTGGTGCCAGAGCACGGCCCGAAGTTAAATGCCAAAAAATGCATAGTCATACCCTTTGGGAAAACAAGGTTACCCCTAGCTAGCTCAAATAGGTGGCTGATCCACTGAGCACAGAAGAAGTTGGCAGGGGGGACCTGGGGACCCAGGTTCTGTCATTCTCGTCATTCACACCCAGTAGTTAGGAGCAGTTAGAGACCTTTACATTGCCCACCTTATCATGAAGGATTCTCATAGAGATCAAGAGGAGGTAGTAGTCTCCCTTTCATCATCACCAGACCAACCAATGATTGAGCATACCCCCCCATTCGGGGATGTATCCTTATTACACTTGGCAGCTGGAGAGGCCACACAAAGTTCCTCACCAAAAGGATAAAAGGTCTCAAAAGTCCTATGACTGAAAGACACTGAAAGAACTCCAGCTCTATTCAGTCGCCATCGGTGAGACTCAGCCAAACATACAAGGCCATGTCAAATCCAGATTTGATGAATTTGATGAAACCTCAAAAAAAAAAAAATCCATCAGAGCCACAAGGGAAGGGAGACTTACTTAAACCTACAGACGGCTATTAATAGTGGAGGATAGATTCATCAGATAAGACACCCAATGGGAACAAACAAATCACCAAAAAGTGAGTACATGTGAGGCAGAGCACTCCCGAAGATTTGTGAGCTGGTCTTGTCCAATGGTGAGATATACCCCAGGGATCCAGGGGATGTACTGCCCCATAGGCCCACACAGAGGCATTGTCAAATAGCCCCATTAGTTGTGAATACAGCAAGATAGTGCAATAAACGTATTGGCTAGGCTTGTAAATGCCCTCGGGCAGATAGCCTAGTATGAACCTATGAACCTATGAACATAGAAATGACAAACCGAAATAAACCTATGTCAAACAGCAGAAACAAGCCACCCTGGTGGACCCCTAGTTTTAATAGGTTGTACAACAAAAAAAAAAGAAAATCCTATCAAGAAGTAAGAGGGAATGTGCACAACAGAGCAAAGTCCATCATTAGCATAAACAAGCAAATCAGAGAACTAGTCAAGTCTCCGAAAGCAGACTTTGAGGTAAAAATAATCTCCAAAGCTAAGGAGAACCTTGTCTTTTTTCAGTTATTTCTGCATTCCTAAGGGCAGCACCCAGTAATATGCAGAACTAGTTATAGATGGCCGATAAAATCAGCTCAAATTTTACTTCCCCATCAACCCCAGTTCTCCCTCAATAAATACCCTCCACCATTCCTCCCCTAGTTATCACCAATGAACAGGTAGCCACTGTGCTGTCTAAAGCTAACAACACAGCATCACCGGGGCCCGATAATATACCATTTTACCTCTTAAATAGCTTAAATCAGGACCTGTCGAGCCCAAATAGGATCTGTAATTACAGTCTCCCAACAGGCTTTTTTCCAATAGAGTCATAGTCATCCCTCTTGTAAAGGAGGACCATCAAGTGTCCTGGGAAATTACAGACCCATAATCCTGACTCATCTTATTTGTAAGGCCATGGAAAGAATAATCATTGACCTAATAAATAATGAAATAGGAAGCCTCCAAACACTGGACCTGACCCAATTTAGCTTCATCAAGGGCTGGTCATGCCTACTAAAGCTGGTGGACTTTGAGAAATTCACTAATGTAAACTTTGAGAAATTCTGTAATGTGAATCCATGCACTTGGCATGGTAGAAAAATTCACAGCCTTCGAGTTTACTGGCATCAAAGGCAGATGTCGGACCTGCTAACTGCTGTCAGTGTTCCTTTTTCATGTTTTATCTGGCATTAGAAATGATGAGAGGAGATGGCAATTTGTAGACCAGGACCTTTAGAATTGTATTTACAATCAATACATTTTGTTGTGAAAGATATAATAAAAAATACATCATCATTTGCAACCTGTCTGTAGGTGACATCATGATATGGTAGCCATTCAGTCTGATGTTCTTCATATGTGTAACTGTTGTAGACATAACTGCAGAGATTCCTGCTGCAAGAGCAGGTGCAACATCTGGCCAGACGTCCAGTGCTATGCATCTCTCATCCTTGGTCAGGCTGACTCTATCTTCCCAGGGATACCTACATTTTTCCAGTATAAATATGGCATCACATCATGCTTTCTTCATGTCTTTCCTGCTGCAGCAAATGTGCATAAACTCTGGCAGATTTGAGCAATCATATGTCCAGTATCTGGTTCAGCATTCAGACTGTCCTGACTAGACAGATAAGTACCTTATTGGGGATCTTTTTTATTTCCTTTATTATCACTTCTTCTTTCAGCTTTTCTTGGTTAGGGGTTGCCACAGCGGATCATCTGTCTGCTCATGATTGGCAGTGGAGTTTTACGGTGTCGAGTTGCCAGCCTGGGGCCCAACCTTCCACAGAAGGCACACACACATGCACACACTCACACCTAGGACCAATTCAGAGTGTCCAATCCACCTACTGCATGTCTTTGGGATGTGGGAGGAAACCGTAGCACCCGGAGGAAACCCACTCGACCACAGGGAGGACATGCAGACTCCGCACAGAAGGCACCCAGCTGAGAATCGAACCAGAGAACCTTTTGATGTGAGGTGGCAACGCTAACCGCTGCTCCACTGCAGCTGCCCCATTTCCTTTATTATTACTAAATAGCTATATTGCTTAGCATATTGTGTTTTCTTGTTGGTAACTGACTGGTCCACAAGATGTGTATGGCATGTCCTCTCCAGGAAAAAGTTCCTCATTTTGTGTATGCAGGTAGCAGATCCCTCTCAAAGACTTCCCAGGATAGTGTGTTTATTGACTGGACCTTGATTGTGATGTAGCCACTTGCACTGATTGTGATGGATTCAGATGAACAAACATTAGAGGTCAGTCCTCCAATCTTATATAGACAAAAAGAAGCTTCATTCCCCTTTGAAACAGGCCACCATGACTGGTAATTCTTAGAATCTGACTACTATACATGTCACTTCCAAACAGAAAATATGCATATAGAGAAAAGAGATGTGAGTCAACCGTGAGAGTGACAGACAGGAAACCACAGAGCTATCTTTTGTTCTGTCTGATCAACCTTGGTCCAAGGCTGTTGGTACCACAGGGTGCTTTATTGGCTTTGGCTAGAATACCCGCTACTTCTGAGGATGTCATGAATTGCACCTCTGGAGGTTGACATGCCTTTAGCCATGAGCACATCCTTCCAGACTGAAGGTACTATGATTACTGCTAAGTCAGACTCTGGTTCCCTAGCATCTGAGTTGGGTCACCCATATTGTGGTCATAGCAGTGGAAGGTAACATCATCTTCAGCTTCAATCCCCTTTTTGCTGTTTAGACATGGGGTTGGGATGTCACATCAGTATTGACCAAATCACCTAGAGCCAATGTTCAGGAGGTGGAGTTTCAATATTTATCAAAGACATACACACCTCCAGGCTGGTCAAATGGTATGACGCACAGGAGACATTCCAAGTGCAGTTAACTGTTGACAAAACACCTATTCAAATCATAGCTAGCTACAGACCCCCAACCATGACTCAGAATGCCCACTCCACCTATCTGGACTTTTTATTATTTTATTTTATTTTATTTTATTTAACATTTGTTGACCGGGAATGTCCGACTAGGTTCCACAGAGCCTGTTTTCAGCGGAGGCCCGGGGAGAAATGCTCCAGATGCATGTCTTTGGAATGTGGGAGGAAACCGGAGTACCCGGAGGAAACCCACGCGAACACAGGGAGAACATGCAAACTCCACACAGAAGGCACCCCAGCTGAGAATCGAACCAGAGAACCTCTTGCTGTGAGGTGACAATGTTAACCACTGCACCACTGTGCCGACTTACTTGAATGCATGAAGATTCAACCCTCTACCCGATCCTGGGTGACTTTAACTACCCAACCATAAAGTGGAAGACCTATTCTAGCCCAAACATGAATGCCCAGAAATTCCTAGACTTCGTCAATGCCAATCATTGGATCAGCTGGTTGACACCCTAGTGAGAAGTGAAAATATCCTGGACCTGGTCCTAACCAACATGAGTAGCCACTGTAGCACTCCTATTGTGTCATCCTCCTTGGTAGGATCTGACCATAAAGCAATCACCTTTAAAGTCACCCCCCCCCCTTCAGTGTCAAACAAAATAACTTTTCCAAAGCTGACTACAATCTCCTCAGAGCAGGTATAAGCAGCTTCACAGTCACCATCCCTTCAGTTGGAACTAGCATTAATGTCCAAGACTACACTAAAGAACTATATGAGCACCTACATAGCTGTATAGACTCAGCAATATCTGACAGGACCAAGTCATCTTCCTCAAGAAAGAGTAAACCTGTCTGGTGGACACCAGCAATAAACAAACTATAACAGAAGGCAAAAAAATTGCTGTCCAGGGCCAAGAAGGAGCAGGTGCCAAGTTGGAAGCAATTTCTGCTTTGTCTGAACAAGCAAATAAGGTCACTGGTGAAATCCGCTAAGGCTAACTTTGAGTCCAAATTGGCCACATCCACCAAGGACAGTCACAAGGCCTTCTTCACATATGTCTGCAGTCTCAAAGGCAACACCCAAATCTGCTCTGAACTGGTGGTAAATAACACCACATACACAAATGCCATAGATAAGCCAAATTGCTGGCAGACAGGTTCAGTGAAAACTTCACCCCATGTCCCCCCATCAGTAAACCAAGGCATCCACAGCACCTGCCCCCCTCCCTTCATCACCAGGAAGCAGGTTCTTAATGCCCTCTCAAAGGAAAAAATACAGTCTCCATGGGACATGAGAACATCCCTGGCTGTATCCTACATGAACTCAGGCATGAGCTCTCAGCTCCATTAGACACCCTATTCAACCAATTCCTGAGCACTGGCTTCATCCCAGTTGAATGGAAGACAGCCACTGTCATCCCTCTACACAAAGGTGGAGCATCCACTGACCCAGGCAGTTATATGGCCATCAGCCTAACTAGCCTGATCTGCAAGGCCATGAAATGCATTATCATGGACCATATAAACAAGGACATTGGCAACCTCCAGATGCTTGACCCCACACACTTTGGTTTTGTCAAAGGGAGATCATGTCTCTTAAACTTGGTTGACTTCTTTTAAACAGTCACCAAAGCCATGGATGAGGGGAAGACTGTGCACACTGCCTACCTTGACCCAGCCAAAGCCTTTGACACTATTCCCCACTCTCTCATAATGGATAAACTCTCCCAGCTAGGCATCAACCCATATGTTACCATATAGGTAGCACTGGCTCACTGATAGAGCCCACTCAGTCAGAGTAGGGGAAGCCACCTCCAGTAGTAGACCTGTAACAAGCGGTGTACCCCAAGGATTGGTCTGGGGGCCTTTGGGATATACTTTTCTGAGGTGCAGACCAGGGTTTCAGATGACTGCAAGCTGGGCGCTGTCTTAAATTTCCCTAGTGATGTGAACATCCTCCAAGAGGGTCTTACATCAACTAATGACTGGTGCCAGAAACATGGCCTCAAACTGAATGGCAAGAAATGCATCATTATCCCCTGTGGGGAAAATGGCTTCCCCACTAATTATCACATTAATAACAATGTACTAAGCATGCAATCAGTCGTGAGGGACTTAGGCACCCAGATTGATAGCAGACTGACTTTTGACCACCACATTGCCTCCGTTGTACGGAAGGCTTTCCACATGGCCCACCTCATAAGTAAGGGTATTACATCCAGGAACAAGGAGGTCATAACGGCCAGACGTCCAGTGCTATGCATCTCTCATCCTTGGTCAGGCTGGACTCTATCTTCCCAGGGATACCTACATTTTTCCAGTATAAATATGGCATCACATCATGCTTTCTTCATGTCTTTCCTGCTGCAGCAAATGTGCATAAACTCTGGCAGATTTGAGCAATCATATGTCCAGCATCTGGTTCAGCATTCAGACTGTCCTGACTAGACAGATAAGTACCTTATTGAGGATCTTTTTTATTTCCTTTATTATCACTTCTTCTTTCAGCTTTTCTTGGTTAGGGGTTGCCACAGCGGATCATCTGTCTGCTCATGATTGGCAGTGGAGTTTTACGGTGTCGAGTTGCCAGCCTGGGGCCCAACCTTCCACAAAAGGCACACACACATGCACACACTCACACCTAGGGCCAATTCAGAGTGTCCAATCCACCTACTGCATGTCTTTGGGATGTGGGAGGAAACCGTAGCACCTGGAGGAAACCCACTCGACCACAGGGAGGACATGCAGACTCCGCACAGAAGGCACCCAGCTGAGAATCGAACCAGAGAACCTTTTGATGTGAGGTGGCAACGCTAACCGCTGCTCCACTGCAGCTGCCCCATTTCCTTTATTATTACTAAATAGCTATATTGCTTAGCATATTGTGTTTTCTTGTTGGTAACTGACTGGTCCACAAGATGTGTATGGCATGTCCTCTCCAGGAAAAAGTTCCTCATTTTGTGTATGCAGGTAGCAGATCCCTCTCAAAGACTACCCAGGATAGTGTGTTTATTGACTGGACCTTGATTGTGATGTAGCCACTTGTACTGATTGTGATGGATTCAGATGAACAAACATTAGAGGTCAGTCCTCCAATCGTATATAGACAAAAAGAAGCTTCATTCCCCTTTGAAACAGGCCACCATGACTGGTAATCCTTAGAATCTGACTACTATACATGTCACTTCCAAACAGAAAATATGCATATAGAGAAAAGAGATGTGAGTCAACCGTGAGAGTGACGGACAGGAAACCACAGAGCTATCTTTTGTTCTGTCTGATCAGCCTTGGTCCAAGGCTGTTGGTACCACAGGGTGCTTTATTGGCTTTGGCCAGAATACCTGCTACTTCTGAGGATGTCATGAATTGCACCTCTGGAGGTTGACATGCCTTTAGCCATGAGCACATCCTTCCAGACTGAAGGTACTATGATTACTGCTAAGTCAGACTCTGGTTCACTAGCATCTGAGTTGGGTCACCCATATTGTGGTCATAGCAGCGGAAGGTAACATCATCTTTAGCTTCAATCCCCTTTTTGCTGTTTATACATGGGGTTGGGATGTCACATCAGTATTGACCAAATCACCTAGATCCAATGTTCAGGAGGTGGAGTTTCAATATTTATCAAAGACATGCACACCTCCAGGCTGGTCGCACATAATGGATAAACTCTCCCAGCTAGGCATCAACCCATATGTTACCAGATAGGTAGCACTGGCTCACTGATAGAGCCCACTCAGTCAGAGTAGGGGAAGCCACCTCCAGTAGTAGACCTGTAACGAGCGGTGTACCCCAAGGACTGGTCTGGGGGCCTCTACTGTTTGGGATATACTTTTCTGAGGTGCAAGACAAAACCAGTGGTCTGTGGCTGACCAGGTTTTCAGATGACTGCAAGCTGGGCGCTGTCTTAAATTCCCCTAGTGATGTGAACATCCTCCAAGAGGGTTTTACATCAACTAATGACTGGTGCCAGAAACATGGCCTCAAACTGAATGGCAAGAAATGCATCATTATCCCCTGTGGGGAAAATGGCTTCCCCACTAATTATCACATTAATAACAACATACTAAGCATGCAATTAGTCGTGAGGGACTTAGGCACCCAGGTTGATAGCAACCTGACTTTTGACCACCACATTGCCTCCTTTGTACAGAAGGCTTTCTACATGGCCCACCTCATAAGTAAGGGTATTACATCCAGGAACAAGGAGGTCATAACACCCCTGTACTCCTCCCTTATCAGACCCATTATCGAGTACAGTGCCCCCTTCGGCATGTACCTTGCCAAGCACATGCAGCAATTGGAGAGACCACAGAGGTTCCTGACCAGGAAAATCCAGGGTCTCAAACACCTGTCCTATACAGATAGGCTAAAAGCCCTGTCCTTCTACTCAGTCTCATACAGACTGCTCAGAGGTGACCTGTGTCTGGCATACAAGGCCATTTCAGACCCAGCCTTGATGGAGTTGCTGCATATTCGTAAATCAAACTCCACTCGTGCAACCTGCCCATAAGGCCTTAACCTGGTCTGTGACATTAATAAAACTTGTTGGTGGGATAGATTTGTGTCCCAAAGACTTCCCCATCTGTGGAATAGACTTCCTCTCTTTGTCAAGCAGAGTACCTCTCTAGCCCTCTTTAAGAGGAACCTGGACGACTGGATGAGAAACAGAAAATATAGCCCTGGGATCCCACCTGTGTCCCTGCTGGACAGGGGAAACAGGTTCTGACTTTTGAGAGAACATGGGCAAAATTCTTGGCTAGACTTATAAGGGTCGCCGGGCCAATAGCCTAGTGTCATCCTATGAACCTATAATCAAGACATCCCCACTGAGTTCTTAGAAAAGGCATCTGCAATGAAAAAGTGGAGCTGAGAGACAGAGTTGCAAAACTTCAAGACATCAGTGATAATGACAAACCATACCTCCAGAAAGATGGCAACACTTGAACAGCAGATGTCTGCCATTTCCCAGTTAATGGGAACTGTAAGTGGTCTCTCCATCCCAGAAATTATGTTTAGAACTTCTGGGATTACAACCCCCTCCCCCCACCACCACTTAAAAAACAAACAGAACAAAACTGTGGCTATTTCTCCAGTCCTTCAGACACTGTAAAATGCATTTGCTGCTGCATTCTGGAACTGGACTCCCAAACTCCTGCTCTCAGGAAAGTGAACCTTTTCTACAGGATCCAGGGGCCCTGCGTCAAGAGAGAAGCTCTATAACATTTTTACCTTGATAATCTTGTTCAAGTTTATAAGATCTAGATGGTCAGCTTGTGCTGCTCCTTTGCAGGGCAAATAAGTTGCCTTTCGGAAAAAAAACAACTTACATTCAATTCTCTTTGCTGATTATTAATACTTTCCTTTTCATTAAAGTTATTTTAAAGCTAGGGGTTTGTTTTAATGGACTGGCATGAGACTGTATTGTACTTTTATACAAGAGAGCTCCTTTTCCTGTCAAAGTATTTAAAAAAACATTTTTTTTGTGGAGAAAGTGTTTATTTTACTTTTGGGGACTGTCAGGTGTTCTAAAGTGCTTTTTACTGTGTTTTTGTGTGAAAAAAATAGAATTTTAAAGACTTTAAATTTTTACTGACTTTTGCTGTTTATTTTCTCTGGGAAAAGGGCACCATTTTCTGCCTGACCATGGGACATACAGCTGGTCCAAAGGTGAGTCCTTCTTCCAGCAACAAAAAGAAAAAGTTAAGCAAACAGCCTTTGGCACCACAGCAGACTATTAATTTGCCTCAGCCACAGGTGGGTGACTCTGCTATGGCCATTTGCTATATCTCAGGCCATCTTTTACCCCTGATCCTTCTGGTGTAGCATCTACAGCCACTATGGACCAGGGGTTAGCCACATCCTATGTGGCTGTTGGGGTCGCCTCATCAGGCAAGGAAGAGACACTTATGTTGGTCCGGGGAGAGGGAGCATTGAAGGCTTCCCTGTTTTGTCAGAATGTTGTGCCCATCCTTAGGGAAGCTACTGCTTACATTTCTAACACTATTAGCCTCATTTTCTTTAGTCAAAAAGAAACAGAAAACTAAACGTGTCTACTCTTCCTGAAATTTCTTTAGACAAGAGTAGTTTACTGGGTCTGGCTCAAGGTTTTATTCAGGCTGTTGATCCTTCCAACTTGTTGCTTTCTGGTATAAGGAGGATATCTCCTTTCCTGAAGAGAGTCAATATTCTGAATCTGGACAGGAAGATGAAAGGACAAATACAGGTTTTCTCCTCAGTTTTCTGATTCAGACTCAGAGGAAAGCTCAGTTTCTGATTTTCCTTTGGGGTTACTCTCTCTTTGAGACTTTTACTAGAATGTGCCAGTGTTTTCAGTGGGAATACAGTGATTTCTCAGTCCATCAGAAAATTTTATGAGTTGCTACAGCAGGAATGTCTTAAACCTTTACCACTTCCTCCATTTCTGTCAGCACTGGAGGAAGTGTGTGTGTCTGCCTGTATTTTTCCTGATAGCCAGCTCACTGCCCCTAAAAAGACAGATAGGAGGTATAAAGTTCCTCAGTCTTTTTATTTTTTTATACACTCTTCCCAAACCCGCTACTAAACACTTATCTAATTCTTGTCTTAGTCTGTCTGATAAGAATGGAAAGGTTAATGCTGTATACAGGAAAATAATGTATGCTGCTGCAATTTTGATTTTCAGAATTTTGAGTTGTCAGGCTTACATATTAATGTTTATTCTGACTAATTGTGAAAGTATGAGGAATGTTTGGCCTGCAGTTTCCTCTTGTGAGACAACCTCTGCTTTAAATCATTCAGTTACTTCTGTACTAGTTGTTGCTCTCTAGTTACAATGTGTGTATGACTCCACTGATAATTCATCCAGTGCTATGTCCTCTGGTACTGTACTGAGTAGATTTACCCGGCTGCATTCTCAGAAACTCCCAAGAGATGTGAATAATCAGATGTTATTTTCCCTCTGGGATAGGGATTCAATTTTTGGTTCAGTTGTTGCAGAGCTGATCAAAAAGTGTGATGAAAGGGGTAAGTTAAATCAGGGAATCTATAAGATATTTCCCCTTCTTTTTCTAATTTTCTAAGGAATTTTGTAACCTCTCATCCAATTTTGCCATAATGGAAAGGGTGCTCCAAAAAAGAATTTAGGAACCCAAAGCCAAGGACAGTACAACTAGTTCTTTTTACATGTAAGGGACTTTGTTCCCTCTTCTCACCCTGTCAGACCATTTTCCCTTTCAGAAAGTTTGAATCTCCTTTTCTCGTTGGCAACAGATAGTTTCACACAAATGGGTTCTGAAGATCATTCTTCAAGGTTATAGATGACAGTGAGAGGATATTCCTCCTTGCCAGGAGGTTATTCCTAATCCACCAGACCAGCCTCTTTTATTTCCACCTGACATTCATTACATGCTGTTCCAGGAAGTGATATAACCAGTTCCTCCTTCCCAAGTTGTTAAGGGGTTTTGTTCAAGAATGTTTTACACGAGATGCATGGGGACCAGTTCTGGATCTTTCTTCTCAGACCTGTTTGTGATGGCGCGTAACTTCAAAATGTTTTCACTTCACAATCTGTTACCGCTTCTTCCTCATTCAGGTTTCCTGGTAGCGCTACATTTAAAAGGTGCTTAACATCTCATTCCTTTTAATCCAGACTTCAGACGTTAATTTAAGATTTGTGTGCCTGGATTACCTTATCAGCCAAGTGGCTAGCTCCAGTTATAGCTCATAGCAGGCTACAGGGTATCAGTTTTCTTTTTTTTTCCTGTTTAGATGACTTGCTTACCTTTGCAGACTCTTTTTAGTGTGACACGAATGTCTCACTTGGATGAGAGATCTCTTACACAAACTGTGATTCCAAGACAGCATTTAAAAGCCCTTATTTACTTCTTCTCACAGGATTGTGTTATATCTAGATCTATTTCTAAGGTTTTACACTTAAACTTCGGTCACTGCGAGGGAATACCTCAAGATTTTGGATCTTGTGGCATCTGTGATTCTAATGATACCCTGGCAAGACTCCACATGAGAAAGATGCAGCGGTATTGGAAGTCTCTTTGGTCCCAACATCATCATCCCTTGTCTTCTCAAATCCTGGTGTTCGGATTTGTCGGTAGAAGAATTACTTGGTGGAGACAGCAAATATCCATAAATTCAGGGCACCCTTTATTTGTCCCTATTTCAAAGTAGTCAGTCACCAGTCATCACAGATGTCACAGACTTTGCTTGGGGAGCAGTTTCAGGAGATAAGATGGATAATAGATCAAGGTGTGTGTAACACCTAGGACAGATGCAAGCACGTAAATATGAAAGAGATGCTTGCCCTGATCAAGGCACTCAACTCTCTGAATCATCTTTGGTCCCTAGCACCTCTTCAAGTTGTTCCAGTCAATACCACAGTCATGTAGTACATTTTCAAGCAGGGGGAATGCAGGTCTTGACCCCTTTGCAGATTAACGATTTCAGCTTGTGTTATAGCCTCACAGTACAGTATTAGTCTACAGGCATCCTACATTCTATCAGAGAAATACTGTGTTGAACAGAACAGGGCAGACCCTCACATAAGCAAACTGGATCAGGGGTCTTCCAAGATTTTATCTATCTGTGAGGAGTTCCACTAGTAGACCTATTTCCTTCTCTCTAAATAATCATCTGGCAAAATTTTGCTCCAACACTAGAAGACAGATTTGTTTTTCTTTTTCTTTGACTGTAATTTTCCTGTATGCTTTTCCACCCCTTTCACTGATATCCAGTGTACTTCTGAAGATTCAGAAAGACTTTCCCAAGATCCTTGTGGTGACTCCCTTTTTGGCCCAGGCAGTAGTGTTTCTCTCTTATTTTAGAAATGGCCAGTCGCAATTACTGTTGCTCTCTAACTAGAACTACTCTTGCCCAGTAACATTTTACAGTGCAAAGTAATATGTACAACAAAATTCATCCATCCATCCTCAACCCCTTTTCCCATTTTGCACATGGGGTCAGGGTGTCACTTCTATAGTGACAATAATTTCGAGCCAAGGTTTACACTGCTGTGTGGCTAGCCCTGCCATGGTAGTTCATTCATACCACTCACTCGTGCACACACACACACTCACCTAAGGCCAATTTAGAGTATCCAATCCACCTCCTGCATGTCTTTGGAATGTGGGATGAAACTGGAGCACCAGAAGGAAACTCACATGACTGCAGGGAGTACATGCAGACTCCGCACAGAAGGCACTCCAGCCGAGGTGACAAAGCTAACCGCTGCACCACTGCGGCACCCCATCTAACTTACAAATTATGAAAAAGCTCTCTGACTCAAACCCTATTTATGTGCCACTTCAGCTTATTAACACTCTTTACCAACTACCATACCTCTCAAATAAATGTAATTAATAGTCCTACAAACTCATACTCACAACACCAACAGTTACCAAGTCTATCAATGTACAAGAATTCCTTAAATATAAATATGCACAGGAGATACCACAACTCACTACACCAACAGTTACCAAGTCTTATCAATCTAGAAGAATTCCCTAAATATAACTATGCACAGGAGATACCACAGTTTAATAATGTGAAACTCCGTGTTTCAAATCTCAAAGTCAATAATAGGAAAACACTTTGTTTAGCAGGCATATATATCCCACCAGGTAAAAGCATTACCACTGTGGAAAATATCCTAAAGTGGATCTCCCACCATATACAACATGAAACAGTAGTACTCAGAGACCTAAATTTAGACTGTCAGGTTATTAATAGCAACACCCCATCTGATTCCATAAACCTGTACAGCTTTACACAATTAATTATATTAGTTACTTGAGACCACAAAAGTACTTGTACGCAATCAACCTTAGATTGGATTCTTACTAATAGACCCATCAAAACTAGGGCAGCCAGTAGCCTTACAGACAGCGAAAATGACCATCAACCTACTTACTCGGAAGTTACAGTATCCAGTATAAACATATAATTTACAACCAAGTGTGTAACTCAAAAAACTTTGGCAAACATACTTTTAACAAATTCTTAAGAGAATATAACTAGAAAATGCTAAAATTGATGCCCTTAGACTCTGTTGTCTCACACTTCAATAAGTTATTCCTAAAAATTCCCAATAACCTTGCCCCAGTACATATAAAAGGGTCAAATCCAGTCCTGTACCATGGCTAGCAAAATAAATTAAGAATTTAATGCTGCAGTGTGGCAAAGCCTGGCTCAGAAAAAGAACATAAAACACATTGCAACTTTTCAGGCAATTAAGGAGTAAGACAAAAATACCAAATAAAACATGACATGCAAACATAACACTCTCCAAAATAAACATCAGAACAAACCAAAACCCTTCTGGACATCCATAAACAAACTTTTACATTCAGGCCAAATTACCATCCCAACTCCTACATTCAACAGTAATACTGATTCAATTCCCACACAGTTTAACAACTATTTTATACAGACCATATTGTCCCTCACAAACATTAATGCTTCCACTACCCTCTCAGTACCTGCAGCCTCCACTACATTTCCTCATCTATTTGACTTCAGCCCAGTGCCTACCTTCACCATTAAAAAACTCCTGCGTAGCTAAAACCAGCTGTCCTAGCTGCTAACCAACTGCCCTCAGACTACTTAAAATGGCTGCAGGTGAAATTGCTTTTCCAGTCGCTATATTGATAAATAGATATGTATCAAAAAATATGTTCCTTTAATCTGGAAAAAGTCCATTATTATACCTTTACACAAAAGTGGCACATCTACAGAGTTTAATAACTACATGCCCATTGCAATCCTCTCCCCTATCACAAATACTTGAAAAAGTTATTCATTCACAGCTTCTACATCACCAAATTTAAATAATTTACTCTCGGAAACACAGCATGGTTTAAGACGCCACCACAGCACAATCACCACCCTCATTCACTTCTCCAATGCTGTAAACCAGCATAGGAACAATCTACAGAGTTTAATAACTAGAGGCCCATTGCAATACTCTCCCCCTATCAAAAATACTTGAAAAAGGTATTCATTCACAGCTTCTACATCACCTAAATTTAAATAATTTACTGTCAGAAACACAGCATGGTTTAATATCCCACCACAGCACAATCACTACCCTCCTTCACTTTACCAATGCTGTAAACCAGCATAGGAACAATGGTAACCTAGTGTCAACTGTGTTCCTAGACTTATCCATATCCTTTCACACTTTATCATGCCAACATTTACTTGCCAAACTCTGTTCTATAGGTTTCTCTCTAACCTTCCTTAAATGGTTCCTTAGTTAAGGCAACAAGCAGTCATATGGCATCAGGACTTCTCTTCTTCTCTTCTAGTTAACATAGGTGTTCCTCAGGGCTCTGTACTAGGACCCTTCTTTTTAATATTTTAATAAACAAGCTTCACACTGCCATACACTAAGTAAATATAGTACACAATGCAGGTGGTTCACCATTAACATGTACAGCTCCCACAATAGAGTAGAAGAAATCACCCAAATTTCTTTCTCTCCAGTTGAAACCTGGCTGAAAAATTCAAACCTACTCTTTAATTCCAATAAAACAAAACTGATGCTCTTCACCCCAAAACATTATCTTCATCAAAAACAGTCTTTCTTGGTTACATCAGCAATACTAAAACTGAGGTCGTAACACAGACTAAATTACTGGGCATTGTAATAGATGACAATCTTAGATTTGATCAACATACTCTTCAGACAATTACAAAGACCTGCAGAATCTTGGTTCCCTTTACAGGGTAAAACAGTACCTTACAGACCCAGCAAGAAAACCCCTAGCCTCATCGTATTTGCTTCCAACCCTTCTATGCCTCACATATCCTTACAAACATAAGCTCTACACTAAAATCCAAATTAGTCTCCTATCACAACAAAGCATTTAAATTTGAACTAACACTACACACTGAGCTCACCTCTACCAAGCCTTAAAGCAGCTAACCTGGCTAGAGCTTTACAACTACGTAACATACTCTCATCTAATTATGGCATACAAACTGATGTATTATCCTGAAAAATTCCGTGCATTAAAAACATATTATTGTCCTACACCCCCACAAGGGGACCTCCGGTCTGGTGATAACATTTTACAAAACATTACTAAAGCAAGTAATTAATTGGTGGACTCACTATACTGTTACATCTCCAATTTCTGGAACCATCCCTACACAAATGAAAATGAACTTATTTATTTATTTTATTTTACATTTGTTAACCGGGATAGTCCAGCTGGATATATGTCCATTTTCAGTGGAGGCCCTGGGAGAAAAGCTCCAAAGAGGCAATTAAACAGAACATACAGACAAACCTAGATCCTTTAAGGTATCTAGTTAATGACACTTATAGGTATAAATTGCAGACACTTATAGATTTAAAGTTACAGATAGATGCATATTTCAACTAGATCCAGTAGGGTATCTAGTTATTGACACATGTAGGTATGGGCTGCAGACACTAGATGGATACAGTTGCAATAGTCATTAAACAGTATTACATTGTTAATAGTAACATTGGTATATGAATATTATCATAACTTTGATATGTTACATGTTTATATGCAAGTAACAGATAGGACTCTAGTTTAGGACAATAGTTACCATAGTACTGAAGTGGTGCAAGTATTAGTCTGGAGTAGAGCATGGACATAACCATTTGTTACTGAGGAAGTTGCGGATAGTTTTTTTAAATTTAGGCAGTGAGATTATCAGGAATAGGATGTGGGTAGGGAGTTCCAGATTTTGGCCACATAAGAAGAGTAAAGGGAATCTCCTGCATGGTTGTTGGATCTAGTAACAGCTAATTGTAGTTTATCAGTTGAGCGGAGTTGCCTGGAACATGAATATTGTTGGATAATGTTACCCAGTGAAGGAGATATATTTTGTTGATAGAGTATCTTGTGAGTAGTAACTAGCTGACTATAGATAAGTAAGTTAGGTAGTTCCATCCAACCCAATTGCTTTAGGTTTAGGCAGTGATGAGTTCTATATGAGCTGTTGTTGGCAAATTTGGCTATCTGATTGTAGCAGGTTGTCATTTTATTGATTTCTGTTTTGGATAAGTTAATCAGGATGGGTGAGGCATACAGTAGTGTTGAGAGAAGGTATGAACGTGCAATTGTAGTTTTAGCATTATGGATCAGGAATGCTTTGTGCTTGTAGAGGCTGCCTAGCTTTTTGTTAGTATTTTTAATGGCCAAATTAATATGTACATCAAACTTGAGCTTATTATCAATAGTAATGCCAAGTAGTTTAGTCTGGGTATCAGGTGATATGGGGGTACCGTTATTAGAGTGGATAGTAAAGGTGCATGTGTGGGCAGTTGTAGTTGAGGGATAGAATAGCAGAAGCTTGGTTTTTTTGGGGTTGAGGATTAAGCCATTCTCAGTGAGCCATGTTTGCACTGAGTGAAAGTTATCCTGGGTATTTTTGTGGAGGTCTAGTAAAGTAGGGGCATTAGATATTATAGTTGAATCGTCTGCATATTGTTTAAGGGTTGAACATTTTGCAGCTGAGTGGAGATTATTTGTAAAAATTGAGAATAGCAAGGGGCCTAGTATAGATCCCTGAGGAACTCCGAGTGTAACAGGTAAGAATGGAGATAAGTTATTATTCCATAGTACTGCCTGTTGTCTATTGTTAAGGTAGTCTCTAACCCAGGAGACTGATAAGTTATCAAGGCCTAGGTTTACAAGATGGGAGATTAATTTTTCATGGTTAACCATATCAAATGCCTTTGATAGGTCAAGGAAGAGGGCTGAAGAAAGTTTACCATTATTCCTGTTGTGATTAATGGTATCTGTGAATGCTAGCAGGGCAGTAGTGGTGCTATGTCCTGGCCGAAACCCATGTTGCGTATGAGATAGGAGCCCCCTTGATCTGTGAGATGTGTCATTAATTGATGGTGGATACATTTTTCTAATATTTTAGCAAGTGGGGAAAGTGTTGCTATTGGTCTGTAGTTTGATATGTCATAAAAATTTCCCCCTTTGTGTAGGGGTATAATATAGGCAGTTTTCCAGATCAAGGGTACTGAACCTTCTGATATGGATCAGTTAATTATGATTGAGACTGGTTTAGCTATTTCATTTGCTGCTAGTTTTAAGAATTCATTGGGGAGGGAATCTGCTGCTATTGTTGTTGGTTTTAGTTGGGATAGTAGTTTTCTTATATAGGAGGTCGAGGTGGGTTGTAGCTTAAATGTGGGGCTGTTGTTTGGTTTGGGGGAGGTACTAGTAGTATTTGTATAGGTTTGATTTTGGGCAAGAGCAAGTACAGTTTCAGTAAAGAATGAGTTAAATGATTCAGCTATGTTTTCTTTTGTTAAACCTGTTGTTGGGGGTGGGGTAGTGGTTTTGCCAGGGTGTAGTAACCTGTTTAAGCCTGCCCAGAATTTTTTTGGATTGTTTGAGTATTGGGTTTGATGGGTTATAAAGTAATTTCTTTTATCTTGTATTACTAGTTTCTTAGTTTCCAAGCTATGAAATCCAGCTCAAACTATACCCTACCCAGTCTTCGTCATGCTTATGTTCCTCACCAGGTTGAGACCCCTAATAAAAGTTTTTGCCCTCCTCTACTTAAGTCATTACATCCCTGACAACTTTATTTCCTACACTTGAATTAAGACATCCCTTTTCACCTCACCCTTAAACAACACTTCTCATCTTGCCCTTTTTCTAACTGCCCCATCCCCAGCTCTACCCCTGTCATGCATCTCCTGTATACCTACATTATAAACTTTATAGATATACAAATTTGGAACAGGCAGCCTAAACAGAAACAATCCTGTACCATGCTCTCAGTCATATGCGATTACCTCTGTCTTCCTATACAGTACTAATACCCTCTATCTCCTCCTATGTCATTTTATAACCTATTTCAATATATCTCTTGAACTCTTTACAAACCTGTACAATACTAAAATCTCCCTTCCTACATAATTTTGTAACTAACTTCTCTGTATATCTTGAACTGTTTGCAAACCTTTCTTTACTGAAATAAAAGAACACTGAACTTCTTTACAATAATGTTTCCCTTCTGCAGTATCAATCCATTTACTTCTGCATGATTTTACACCTGGAACAACTGGGGTGGGTTGAGCAGGGGAGACAAGGTATGGAGCAAAGCAGAAAGATGTGCACTTTTTGCCTTACAAAGGTAGAATCCCATTCACTGGTCTGGATGGTGAATCAACATTTAAGCTGCGCAATCTTACTCTCAGCTGGCTCTTCCATTGTATGGACCTGTTGCTTCAACGTGGATCTCCTGGGTTATAGGCAGAGCTCCATCTTTCTTTATCATGGAGCCAGCTAGTAGGAGGAAACATTTTGAGTACAATTTCCATTAGCCCCAGGTACAAGCTGTTAGGAGGCATAATCAACAGCTTGACAGAGAGGAGACCACGGAACTATAGATTGTGCTGTCTGGTTCCCGTAGGTGCAAAGGTGTTAGTGCCACAGCAGTGCCAGTCAGGAGAGAGTGCAGTACCAGCATTCATTGCTGACACAGCAAAGCAAGTCAGGAGAGAGTGCAGTACCAGCATTCATTGGTGCCACAGCAGTGCCAGTCAGGAGAGAGTGCAGTACCAGCATTCATTGGTGCCACAGCAGTGCCAGTCAGGAGAGAGTGCAGTACCAGCATTCATTGGTGCCACAGTGGTGCTACTCAGGAGAGAGTGCAGTACCAGCATTCATTGGTGCCACAGTGGTGCCAGTCAGGAAATAGTGCAGTAACAACATTCATTGGTTCCACAGCGGTGCCAGTCAGGAAAGAGTGCAGTACCAGCATTCATTTTAAACTGGGAATTGCTGGGTGTGCAAGATGAGTGAACTATGACCCTGAGCATTCATTGGTGCCACAGTGGTGCCAGTCAGGAAATAGTGCAGTACCAGCATTCATTGGTGCCACAGTGGTGCTACTCAGGAGAGAGTGCAGTACCAGCATTCATTTCAAACTGGGAATTGCTGGGTGTGCAAGATGAGTGAACTATGACCCTGAGAAGTCTTTCCCTTGTTTTGTTGATGATGCTAGTTTTGTTTCACTGTCCACCAGCAACTGATTTAAAGCTCGAGACAAATGAGTCAGCAGTTCTGGAGTAGTTAGAACAAGCCCTGAAAATGGAGTTGCACCTAGCTGTCAGGTGTAACTTGTTGAGTACTACTTGGACCCATTTTTTTCTGATGATGTCAAAAACCATTGAGTTGAGAAGTCAGTAAATTCTTTTCACAGGGGATGTAGCATGCCGACAAGGTGAAAGAAATGATGAGTGGAACCATCTTCATTTATTATTATAGGGTCTACTGACTGCATTGGTTCTTCTGATTTTGTTTTGTTTTTCATACTTGTGGCATTTTGAATTTTAATTTTGATACTGCCTATTTGCCTATGTTGTTTGTTTTGTTTACAACTGAAGATTCAAGATATGGCTGGAAAATTTTGTACAGATTAATTTTTTTATATTTCCTGTAGTCTAACCCTTTTATTTCCTTAATTAGTTTTTGGGATGTAGGACCAAGCATAAAGTTGTTGATCTAAAGAAGCACCCAGAAGCAGACCCTTAACATTGTTAAGTAAATGTTTGGTTTTGAGTCATACATGACTTCTTAAAAGAATACTAAAAATGCAACAAGTTCAAAGTTAGCATCTTCTTATACCCACACTTTGTAATACATATGCCAACCTGTATCTGTGCCACTTTAGATAGCTTGTCTGTGAGAGAAACCTCAGAAATGCTTCGAGGCAGGTAAGTCTGTTCCTTGTACTGCATAGTGTGGGTGTGACAGTTAATGCCCCCAGTGCCCCTGGGTAGCAGAAGTGTATACCCTCTTACCAAAATTGCCTGGGATCTTCCTCTAGTATTCATTTGATTGAGTATTCAGAGACGCTGTCTTCTTAGATCCATTCTGAGATACTGGATCTGTTCAAGTAAGGTCAAATTCAGGATTCTTATACAACAAATGAAATTGCTCCTGGACCATGGAAAATCTAACTTTTTTTCTAGATTAGTTTCCCTTGAATCAAGCACTTTTGATGGTTTAAAATATGCATTGTCCAAAAACATATAGGAGTTGTGGCTAGTGATTTAGGCATTTATGACTTCAGTAGCTGTGGTTGCCTTTTTGTTTTTTTTTCCTGATGCCTCTTTTGTAACCCATTTAAAATAATCTGTCATTACATTTAGTCTCACCAAAAGGGAGCTCTTCAAGCAATGTACACGGCAAAGTGAATCCTTGAACTCAAAGTCAGTATCTAGATGAAGGGGATATAATTTCTTCTTTGCAAGACAGTGACTCATCCTATTTCCTAAAACAAAAAAAAAAAAATGAAGAAGGGAAGATAGAGTGCCTTTTGTTGTTTTAGTGGAGCCAACTCCTGATATAGATGGCTTGGAGAAGGAGTTGCTGAACCTTATTTTGCCATCTAAATCAAAGCAAAATATTCCTGAGCAAACTATTAGTAATATACAGGGACCACAAGGGAAATCTCAGATGCCCCAGCATATGTTATCCAGGTATTGAACAGCTTTTCAAAATGCATCAAACTCAACTGAAAACAGGCATTTGCACCACCAGTATCTAGTGTCCAGGTGTCACAGTGTCAGTAGCTTGATAAACTACTCAGCAAAGGATGGTAAACGCACAAGCAGCTTGTGGAAAATATGTTAGAATATATTCAGACTGAATCCCCATGCCAGATGCCTGAGAGTCAACATCTAAAACTGAAGATTTATGTTTCCGTCTACAAAGTTTTGGCATAGATGCAACTGTTATTTGAATCAACAGTAGGGTACATAGGGTGGGTGTTTGTCTGTGGCACTAGGTGATAAACTGATCTGAACTCCAGCATAGAAAGGAGAAGCACTCTTGCTTCTTACAGCAGGTCTGGGTTCATAGGTGTGTATTAGGCTAATGGCCCTGGAGCCTTTACAAGCCTAGCCCATAGGATTACCCTGGCATCGTGCCACCTGACCTTAGTCCCCAGTGCCTCTGTCGAGTAAACCCACTGGAGTGATCCTTGGGGTGAATTTTCTATTTCCCATCCACTCATCAAGATTTCTGTTGAAGAGGGCCAGTGAGGTGCTCTGTTTGACATGTATGGGAAGTCTATTCCATATCATGGGCAGTCTCTGAGTTATGAACCTGTCCCTCCAGCATGTTCTGTTGATTGTGGTAATGAGATTGAGGTCTCTGGAGCGTGTGGTGTGGAGGGATTGGAATTTCTTTAGATTAGATGTTTCTAACAGAACAGACATGGCTTATGATATTATAAGACAAGAGATGTGCCTCTAAGTAGGCACAGAGGACAAATATGAGACTTTTTTTTTTTGTCTGTCCATATCTCTGTTATGTTTAAGGCCTAGGATCCTGAGAGGTAGGTCTTTTTGCGGCCTCTCCAGTTGTTGTTGGTGTTATAGGTGCTACATGCAAATGGGGGCATTGTATTCAATAAATTAACTGTGAGGAAAAGTAGAGGGAGAAAAATCCCCTTTCTGGATGGCCCTCTTTCTTCCTGATGCCCACCATGTGCAAGGACTTTCCATCCATAGTGGTTGTCAACCTGGTTGCTGTCCACCTGACCAGAACCTGTTGTCAACCTGTGTTCTGTGTTCTTCTTCTGTGTTCTCTGGTGGTAATTCCGGGGACGGGTCATCCCAAAGGGATTTTTGGTAATTTTTGGCATTGAGCTGGAGGCCATGGTTCTACGACACATGTCAGTGGTGGCAGTGAGGAGACGCAGTGTCAGTGATGTCAGGTAGGCTTGGGGAGTTCAGTCAGCTGTTCACTTACCACGGTGTCTGCACTCACTTGCTCAGAGTCCGCCGTGTTCCCTGGACTTTCTGAAGAGAATACCAAGGGAAGGACCCAGGACCAAATGTTAGGACCACTCTATGAGGGTCACCAGTCTGGTGACTGGTCGAGACCTTGACTTCTGTGGGGTTCTATCTCACTGTTCTAGCTGAGAGTTACTTTCTGTGAGCCAGTTGATGTAGCAGTGAGGTATATAGGGATTGATGGTATCTTGATTCCCCACTTGCCTGATTCAGATCAAGGTGACTGTAGATCAAGGTGCCAGATCATCCACAGCTGTTGAAAAGGAAAGAAGCTCCTTCAGTTGACAGGCATGATCCTTTCTAAAAACCAAACTGTGGCAGATCCAGGTTTGGATTCCCTTCACCAAACCAATATTGGGGAGATGATGATGCCCTCCATATTTGGGTCCATGATGATGCATTCCATAGCGCACACAGGTGAGATGCCAGCTCACTCTGTAGTTCATGTAGAACACAGCCAGGGATATTGTCAGTCCCACAGAAGCTGTAATTCTGGCCATGGACAGTGCTGTTTTAATTACTGTCTGCTGCAGTTCTGTTGAACTTCATAGATGAACAAGATGTTTTGTCCTTGCTACAGATGTTTGATTAATAGTAGGAGAAGGAACAGAAGTAAAAAATTACCAGTTTATTTGCACTGTTTATTATTATTTATTTTATTTACACTTTGTTGACCAGGTTAGTACCACCAGACCAGCCTCCACCAACTCAGGCAGACAGGGACTCAGTTTAATGTTTCATCCAATTTGACCACAGCCTTCACAGTTATCGAGTATGTGCCTATTAGAATATTATTAGGCTATCATTACATAGAGCTACTACAAAAGCATGGATGGTACTTTAACGCCATAAACAGTTTGTTTGTTTGTGTCTTCCCGCTAATGATTGGCAGTTGATTTGGTGTACCGGCTTGCCAGGCCTGACGCACAACCTTCAACGAAGGTACATCCATTCACGCATATCTCCACGCAGAAGATGCTCTAGCTGAGAATCGAACCGGACAGCGTCTTACTGTGAGACGACAATGCTAACGCAATAAATAGTACATCTCAGTATTAAAAACAGTAATAAAATATGCCCTTTAATAATGTATTCTAGCTCTTCTTTTATATTATTTATCAATAAAATGTGTATTAATGGGTACATAATATGTTTTAAACCGCCAAAAAAACTATAATGTTTTGCTTTCTATGTAAGAAATTTTTACTTCAGTAATTCTGATGCAGACCTTTCAGTATATAAACTGGTAATAACATTATATACGTGGTGACCCGTAGCTAATTAGAACTGGGAATGTATTTCAGTTTCATTCGGACCCAACTATTATTTCCCTGTCCTTGGAGTCCTTACAAATAGCAAATTATTTTTTCTAATGCATTTAGACCAGTCTGTCCCTGCTGCTTTCCTTAGTGGCCTGCATCCAATTATCTGCAGATGCATTTGATTTAGGCAAGAATTCTGTATCAATCAGTTCACCGTCAGTATTGTCAGAGTATAATAACCTCCTATAATTTGATACTACAGTCTGCATTCTTTACATGCATTTGTCAGAAGAAATGAATTTTAAATTATAAATTAAACTTGAAAGGATAAAAGTTAACAAATCAGACTGTAAAGCTACGTGTGTGTGTGTGTCTTGTTGGAGGGGTGTTGCAGAACATAACCCTTTGAACTACACTCAGTTATTTCACTGTATGCTATGTTTTTGTCACACTTGGCTTCTGAACTTTGAACTATTAGGGGTACTTTCCTTGCTGTTCCCTCTTTTCTTGTCTTTTCCTAGTGCTTTTGTAAGTTTGTTCCCACTTCTGTCCAAACAGTGACCTTCATCTATTTTTGCTGAACTAATAATTCTTATTCTACTTATTCTATAGTGGGCCAGTGTTGGATAACTGATTGTCTTATTTGAGCATCTACATTAATTTAGTTAAGATGTCTGTCAAAACTGCCTCGCATGCAGATGCAAATTCTTTCAAAAACATTTGTATGTTTCATGTAATACTTTAGTTCTCTTTTGCAGAAATGACTAGTCTTTATTCATTGTTTGACTTAGGTAGAGGACTAGACTCAGTCTTATGCCTGCCTTTGTCATCTAATACAGGTATGCGGGTAGGTTACAGGTGTGTATCACCTATGTCGTGCTGTTAATCTTGTGGATAATAAGGCCACACAACATCTCCTTGCAGCTTTCTTGAGCTACGTCAGATCAGTATGTTGGTCACACATCAACCAAGTTGCTCTAAGGATAGGTTTCAATGTCCTTGTTTTGGCACGTGCTTTGTTGTTCTATGAAAGAATCATCATTGAGGATCATTTTGAGGATCATTTTTTTGTCTGCCCCTTCTCAGACCAGTTTGCCAAAGGTGACTGTACAGGAGCACAGAGCTCCTGGAAACACAGGTCACTTGATCTCAAGGATATGCAGACCTTTCACCATAATAAAGTAACAGTCCCAGAAGTGTGAGAATTGGAATGAGCTTCTGATTCAGAAGGACCAGTGCTGATTTGTTTATACAATGAGACAGTGGATCTATTTTCTGTCTTTAGACAGAGAAGAAAGGGGGTATGGGAGTTCACAAGTGTAAATGTGCTTTGTGGACTTAGAAGGCGCACAGGCATGTGTCCTGGAATGTTTTATGGGAGGCAGCTTGTACAGATGCCAGTAACAGTATGGGTCTCAGAGTCAGTTTTGCACAAATTCTGTACAACTGAGTGGCTCTTGGCTCAGTTATAAAAAGTAAAGTACTTTTACTGAATAGTCACACATTTATAAGCTGTGTAAAGCACACTGCTGTATCCATATCGTTATGTCTGTTCTTACCTTTTTTTGGTAGCATTTCAATATGGACACTCCTTTACTGTGCTTTTACATTAGAAGGACTAATGTAGATGTTTACCTGGTCTGTCTGAGCTGGGAGGCACATAAAAGGGCTCTAAGTATTTTTTTGTACTTCCTTTATGTACTGTAGCAGTTTAAAAAAATGTACTGTCTGCTGCTGCTTTAAGGAGTTAATTGCACTGTTTTGCATTGCATCTGTTAGATGTAGGTACTTTGTGTGGTCTTGTTACACTTGGGCTCCAAACCAGCTATTCTACATTAGAAAGGTTTTTTTTCTGCAGCCTTGTGGTAGAAGTGTGCTGCTCTGACTTCTCTAGAGTTGCTTATTACTGGTGGAAGGCTTATTTTGTGCTTTCCTGATTGGTAGTTAGCTAAACAAATGTATTGATCTTTGCTCAATGTGGCTCGCATTTGCACACTGCTGCTCTTTGTGCAGCTGTGGTTTACAGTGCCATGTATAGACACAGAAGCCTAGAAGCTCAGTTTTTCCCAAAACAGCTATCAGTGAAACTCTTCCAAGCTTTATTGCTGCTGTAGGTGCAACTCAGTTCCATACTCAGCAGCTTTGCTTTATGGATCAACCTTAGCCTACACAAAGAAGAGGACCCTCTTGTACTCTCAGCATTACCAGCACAGTCCTGTCAAATTAACCCATTCCCTTCCCTAATAAAACATGTAGTAAGAGCTTGTTGTCATGGATGGGCAGTTTCCCATCATCTCTCTGGTCAGACTGATAGACATGGACATCCTGAGGCAATGTAGCAATTGTCTTATATATACTGACAACCACTTAGTCCGGAAATCAACAAATACTTTAGGTGAGAGATGTAGTTACACTGTAAAATTGGAGACAAGAATCTCACATAAGGACAAATCGAGTACCAAACAGGTTGTCAGCACACACACACTTGCCACACCAAATAAGGACACGACACATAAACCCACATATGCGGAGGTACTCACTAGTAACTTACCAAAAGATCAGAGGCCTCCCAAATGGAAGCCACTTACACACATAACAATGCAAAAAACAACCACAACACATAATAACACACACACACACACCAGTATCTCAACAAATAAGCCCATAAGGTGTAACACCACAAAACCTAATATATCGGTCATAGGTTACTCCATTGTGAGACGCACAGATGTTCCTCTCACCAGGCTGAATAAGGAGCAGGTTACAATTAGTTGCTGCCTATCAGGTGCCATGATCTGCCAAGTCACTCAAGCACTCAAGTCACTCAACCACAAGTACGGGTATGACTCCATCACAGTCCATGTGGGGGTGAATGACCTGAGATGTACCTCACTAGACTGTATGAAGAGAGACATGACTGAGCTCTCAGATTATGTGTCACAGGCAAGTTTAATCCTACCTTAAGCAGTATTTTATCTTCTCCCAGGATGATTCCACAATACAAATAACAAATGATTGACTTTAACAATTGGCTTAGCTTCTGGTGTCACTCCAAGGGGATCCAGTATCTGTCAGCCTGGGAAGATACAGGCCACGCTGCTTTGCCAGAGACAGTCTGCACCTGTCTCCTTTAAGCTTTCAGATACTGGCAAAGGCATTAGCCACCCTTATTGTGCCTTTTTAGGCAGTCAAAATGACCACCTTCCAACATAACAAAATCCTCTCTAGATAAATTCAAGGTACTGCTGCTTAATGTTGGGAGTCACAACAAGAAACTGCACTCCCTGGAAGCACTTCCCAGTTTGGAAGATACTGACATCTGTGTAGTCACCGAGACATAGTTCAAAGGTGTGAAATGCACCCCAGCCGTGCAGGGCTACAATGCCTTCCATACTTTCAGACCACAGACTGAGCATGAAAGAATCAGAGGAGGAGGCGTATCCATCTTCATTAAGGATAAGTACACCTTGAGACTGGTCAAGCAGTATGACTCTGTTGAGCTACTCCATGTCCAATTAACTATAGGCAAAGCCCCCTAACACATCATAGCTAGCTGAGGTCCCCCACTATAAACCAGGAAAAGCATCCCCAATACATTGACTTACTGAAGTCACTTGCCATACAGCCCAACAC
Organism: Protopterus annectens; assembly: GCF_019279795.1. Classification (NCBI taxonomy): domain Eukaryota; kingdom Metazoa; phylum Chordata; order Ceratodontiformes; family Protopteridae; genus Protopterus; species Protopterus annectens. The sequence continues at coordinate 1,263,243,986 of NC_056747.1, read as the reverse complement.
CTTAGTCATAGGTGATTTTAGTTTTCCTAACATGGACTGGGAAACATACATGACCACAAGCATGCTGGCTGAGAGGTTCTTGGACTTTGTCAATGCAAACTCTCTGGAACACCTAGTCAGCACACCCACAAGAGGTTCAAATGTCCTGGACGTAGTATTTTCAAACATGAGAGAGCAATACACCCCCCACCCCACCCCCTTGATGTCCTTCCTGGTAAGATCGGACCTTAAATCTGTCTTGTTTGATGTAATTATAACACCAGATATCTCATCACGCTCCAAAACACAACAATTTTTCAGAGACAGACAAATTACCTCCTACTAAGTGATGGAATAAAAAGTTTCAAAGCCCCCTCAAACACAGATAACACAGACTTCTATTCAGAGGTGTACAACAGTGCCCTGTATAACCACTTAAGCAGTTGTATAGAAACATCTGTACCTGACCAGACTAAAACCAGTTCTTGCCAAAAAAAAACTACAACAAAACGGAGCCACTGAATAACTCCAAAAAGGACTTTACTGGCGTTCTGCTACCAGAATGTCAGTAAAGTTCTTTTTGCAGTTATTCAATGGCTCCATTTTGTTATTTTTTTTTCACATTTTCATTCACTCTTATGTGTGATTATGTCAAAAAAGCAAGGCACCCTGGTGGACCCCTATTATAAACAGGCTATACAACAAGAGAAAGAAACTAATGTCCAAGAACAAGAGGGAACTGGCTCAGCCGAGGAAGAACTCTCTCTAGCTTAAACAAACAAATTAGAGATCTTGTCAAGTCCTCAAACGCTAACTATGAAGCAAAAAGAACTTCCTTAGCTTAGCTAAGGATAATCACTAGACATTCTTTAACTACGTCTTAAACCTAAAGGGAAATACCCAGCTGTGTGCTGAACTGTGTGGATGGCACCACCCATACTCAACTGGAGGTAATAGCTAACCTGCTAGCTAACAGATTTGGAGCAAACTTCGTCTGCCTGTCCCCTCCAGTCGTCCTCCAAAGTATACCTGCTACCATTCTTCAGCCTGTTATCTCAAGAGAGCAGGTAATTTCTGAGCTCCCCAAGGCCAAAAACATGGCATTAGTGGAACCAGACAACATCCCAGTTTGCTTTTTAAACAACTTAAAACATGACCTAACAGACCCACTTGGATCCCTGTTTAACCACAGCTTGTGAACTAGCTGTGTTTTGCTGGATTGGAGGACAGCAACAGTAATCCCTTTCACAAAGTGGGGACCATCAACTGACCCTGAGAATTATAGGCTCATATGCTTGACTTACCTCATCTACAAGGCCATGGAAAGAATCATTATGGACCTTATTAACAAGGACATAGGTAATCTGTAAACTTTGGACCCAACCCAGTTTGCATTCGTTAAAGGTAGATCATGCCTGTTAAACATGGCTGATTTCAAGAAAGTCATCAAGGCCCTGGATGAGGGAAAGACACTGTATACTATCTGTCTTGACCTAGCCAAGACATTTGACACAATCTTCCACTTAGATATTATAGAGAAACTCTCCCATTTGGGAATTAACCCCTACATTACCAGATGGGTAGCCAACTGTCTCTCCTACAGGACACATATTGTCAAAGGGGGTGATGACTTTTAACAAAAGACCAGTCACCAGTGGCGTGCCACAGAGTTCTGTGCTGGGCCCCTTACTGTTTGGAATTTAGTTCTCAGAAGTCTGGCAAACTTAGATGGCCTGTCTCTGACTAGTCCCCCAACGATGTTTATATATTGCATACAAGGTTAATGCAGACAAATGATTGGTGCCAAAGCCACGGATTAAGGCTAAATGCAAAAAATACATTATTATTCCCTTTGGGAAAGCTGATGTTCCTGGTAATTACATTATAGACAGCACCCTTCCAAGTGTAGATACAGTGGTATGTGATCTGGGGGGGTCTATATCACTTTGATGAAACGGCAGAAGTTCGAATACCATATGTTTGAACTTCTAACCTCGAAGTGCAAAACCATCGAAGGCTTAGAACAGCGATTTTTTTTCCCCAGGGAAAAAAAATCGCTGTTCCAAGAAAACACACACACAACACAAGCACACCAAAGTAAATAATCCACACATATACACTTCACAAAACCCTACTTCTAACCCTACACTAAACCGTACATACACTACTATCTATTCACTTACCTTACCCCAAACCCTAACCCCAAGGTCCGTAACTATCGCACACTCACCTTACCTGCTCCTTAACCCTAAGGTCCATAACTAGCACACACTCACCTTACCCACTCCCTAACGTCCGTAACTATCGCACACTCACCTTACCCGCTCCCTAACGTCCGTAACTATCGCACACTCACCTTACCCACTCCCTAACCCTAAGGTCCGTAACTATCGCACACTCACCTTAACCCCGTCCATTCACACACTTACCTTAACCCGGTCCATAACCTTCGCACCACAGTGGAGGGAATAGTGAAGCCACAGAAACGGCCCACCGAATTCTTTCTTGGGAAAGAATTTGGTGTTCCGCGGCTTCGTGATAATCAGGTTTCGAACTTCCAGTTCGAACATATGGTGTTTAAACTGCTGAAGTTTTGACAAACTGATAGGAACCCGATCTGGGCACTCAGGCTGATGATCTGAACTTTGACCACCACATATCTACAGTAATAAGGAAATCCTTCTATGTGGCACATTTTATAAGTAAAGGCATTGCATCTAGATCTAAGGATGTTATAATTCCATTAAACTTGGCCGTCATCAGACCAGTTATTGAGTACAATGCTCCCTTTAGCATGTACTTCACCAGACACCTGCAACAATTGGCGAGACCACAGAGGTTTTCACTAAAAAATTACAGGGTACACAAAACAAATCTTAAGCGGAAAGACTGAAAGCCCTGTCAGTGTATTCTGTCTCGTACAGGTTGCTAAAGGGGTCACATGCCCCTAGCTCTCAGGGCAGTTTTTGACCCAGCCCTAATGGAAATGCTACACAATCATAAATCAAACTGTACGAGGGTCACATGCTACAGGGATCTTAACCTAGCCTCTGACATGAACAGGTCATGCTGGGAGATGGATACATATCCAAGAGGCTGCCACTTCTGTGGAACAAGCTTCCAGTTCACCTGAAACAGAGACTGTCCCAGACCCTCTTCAAACACAATCTAGTTCAATGGATGGGTGACCACGAATTCATTCCTGGGGTGGCACCCATGTCCCTCCTGGACAGAGGAAGTTGGTATTAACTACCACAGACCCTTAGCTCTGTAAAGTTCACTTACCTAACCATCGACAGTTGGGGTAACTTGGGATAAATATGGCTAGGTTTGTAAGGGCTCTAGGGCTGTTAGCCTTGTAACCCTCTATGATCATATGAATATGCTATTTGGCCCATGTATTTGCAGAGCAAGAGTTGTTTGCATTCTTGATGTTGTCAAAACTGTTTAGGGCAACATAAGACCGTGTGTGTGTGTGTGTGTGTGTGTGTGTGTGTGTGTGTGTGTGTGTGTCTGTGTGTGTGTTGTGTTGTGTTGTGTTGTCTTTTTTCCCTTCTTCCTGTATGCAGGTTTTGTACATAAGGTATCAAGGAGCATCCAAGATATGGAGTATCCATTCTGTGGACACATGAGTTGCAGTGTTTGCAGATGGTGCTGTTTCTTGGCCTAAAGAAACTATGATCTTAATGTACACTGGGGCAGTTTGTTGCTGAGCATGAGGTGGCCAGGTTGAAATCAGTACCTCCACATAAGAAGTCTAGGTTCTTACCTAGAAATGCAGCAGTTATACTCTTGCCTTGAGCTTTGGATAGTGTGTGAAGGAGTTCAGCATTCCAGAATGATCTCAAAGTTGAGTCACTGCATTGATTTAAGGAGAGCTAGTTGAGGTGGTTTAAGGACGTAACAAGGATGCCCCTTAGTACTTCTCACAGAAAGTGTACCAGGCATGGTCCACTTGAAGGAGAACCTACAAAATGCTAGAGTGATTGTATTTCTTAGTGCGTCTGAAAACAAGTATGAGCTAGGAACTGTTGTTGGGGATAGGGCAGTTTGGTTGCCCTGTTCAGCTTGCTTCCACCTTCATCAGTGACATACACCAGCATAAGAAATATAGAAAATGGATGGGGGGGGTTGTGATTTAGGCAGTTTCCCCAAAATGTATTTTCCTTATGCATAGTTTATTCACTGTGAGATTGTGTGATTCCTTTAATTGCATGAATTTCTACCTTATATATGTTTGGGTATCTGGAGCACAGTTTACTATAACTATTTAAAGCCTCAGGACCTGCACTGGCAAGTTCCAAGATGTAGAGACCAAATGGCCAAAAGTCTAAAACTTCCATATATCAAGTTTGAGATTGCCATTTCTTGAAACATCACAGAAGAACAAAAAAATAAAAAACAAACTAACTATAAAAAATCAAAACCCGAGGCCTGCTGTGAGCAAAAAACCCACAAATTTAATGATGAGCTTTTCGTCTGCCTCTATGGACAGATTTCTTCAGATAAAATGAAATAGTAAAACACTTCTTTTATAAAATCTACTAAGTCACATGTATTGAAACAACCAATAATCCAGGTCAAACGAGAGTGTTTACAAGTGCTAAGCAACCAGTACTACATTCCTCTGCTATTTAAAGTTACATTGCATGAAAGTAACACTAACCTAAAATAAAATACCAGACTCTGTTACTAAAAAATAAAGAGTAAACAAATTAACATAAAAATTATATACAATGCATACCAAAAATTCCATACATAAAAATATTTCAAATATGTTCATAAAATTTATGTTACCTACATAAACTCTTTAATTTTAATAAACAAGTAATAGCACACATGTCATTCATGCCCGGAAAACTATAGGCATTCAATGACAGTTGCCAGTATAGTATAATTCTAGTTCTTCTAATTTCAGAGATGATGGTCTTCCTCTATCATCCACTGGAGTTTGATCTATAACAGTAAACTTAAAAGTGTGACCAGGAAATGCTACAATGTGTTTGGCTAAGGCGTTCTCAATCTTTTGATGGTCAATTGCGTAAAGATCTTTATTTGTACGATCTCAGAGTCTACGCTCCATCTTTCCTATATAGAACGCTGCACATGTTACACACTTAGCTAAGTAAACTATTAGTTTCAAGTTACAACTGAATTTTTTCTCTAAAAAGTAATGTTTGTTCCTTACTTCAAATTTGTTGCCTGTGTTAATGTACTTGCAGTATTTACACGTTACATTTGGACATCCCCGGGAAATTGTGTGTTCTGTCCTTTTTAGTCTCTAATGAATTTTTCAAGTTACTACCTCGCCTATATGTTATTTTTGGTTTGGTACTCGCTTTGTCCATAATAGACATGTCAGAATGTAAAAGGTTCCAATTCTTGTGTAAAATGTTTGAGACCATAACGCTGCTAACATTAAAAGTGGTAATAAAGGTAGTGTTGTAGTCCTTAACTTCTTTATTGTCTAGTGAAGTTAATTGAAAGTCTGCTGTAGTTGGTGAATGGTAGACTATATTGTCACCAAATTCATTATGTATGTCTTTTGCAGCTAATAAAGGAACATAGAAGCCTACAGATCTCTTGTGTTTGACTTCTTCAACTAGGGACTCTATTAACTCTCTAGGGTAGTCCCTTTGAAGAAATAAATTGCTCAAATACTGGCATTCTATGTTAAAATCCTCTAATGAGACAATTCTTGCTGCTCTTACCAGTTGTCCCTTCACCACTGATCTTTTTTGGTGGTGAGGGTGGCAGCTGGAAAAATGCAAGAATGAATTAGAATAGGTCTTTTTTCTATGAATTTTGGCTAAATACCTATTTGAAATCCTATCTTTTTTAAGATTAATATCTAGATAGTCAATAGATGTCTCATCAAAGTTAAAAGTGAACTGATGCCAGAAGATGAGTTGAAGTAATTAACTAGTTCAGTGGCCTGAATCCGGTTCCCAAGGAATAGAATAAAAGTATCGTCCAAGTAACGAGTGTAAAAAAACTATTCTTTGCATAATAACTGGAACCTTAAAAATGTTCTCCCTCTCCCAATATGCCATCACAAAGTTGGCAAGGCTAGCTCCACAGGGTGACCCCATGGCTACTCCGATTTTTTGGAGGTAGAACTTTATCAAATGAAAAATAGTTGTTAGTGAGAATAATGTCCAGTAGAATATCAACTAAGTATAATTCCAAAGGTGTTGCCCCTCTCTCTCTTAACATCAAGTTAGCCCATTCTATTCCTTCCTGGTGTGGAATAGAAGTGTATAAGTCTTTGATGTCTGTTGTTATAAAGTTCTGGTCAGTGTTATAAATAAGCTTGTTAGTTTTTTCTAAGAATGTCCAGGAGTCTTTGCATATTTGTTGTTCGTGATGTAGATATTTCTGTAGTATCGAATCTACTACTTTGGCACAAGTGTACATGATGGAGTTACGGGCATTAATTAAAGGTCTCATTGGTGGATTGGTGAGGCTTGTATGGATTTTCGGGATTCCAAACATCATCAGAATCCTAGGAAAAGGCATAGACATGTAATTGAACAGGTCTAAATTGATTTTAACTTCGATGAACAAATCATTCAGGTAGCCTTTGATGCGGTTATAAGCTACATGTATTAATTTTTTCTGTTCTATGTTTCCTTTTCCTAGCAAAATTGTTAGATTTAATTTTCAAACAAAATGTTTAATGTCCATTAAGGTTTTAGCAACGTTTAGATGTTGAGAAGGGAGGAAGGTCTGACCTTTAGATAAAACATTCAACATCATGGGATCTATATCAATAGATGAGTAATTGTAGATTTTAAAGTCACCAATCAAGTTTGTCACAATGGTTGGTTGGCAGGATCTTCTTGGAATCACCGTCTCTGTTGGTGGTTCCGTTGTTTGTTCCTGGTTCTCTGATATTGATTCTGTTTCGGTACTGCTCCTGCGTGTTTCACATTGTGAAGTGAAAATTTGATTTATTCACTTTGTTGTTTTCTATGTTGTTGGTGTTACTGGTGTTGTTGACGTTACAAATACATTCGCACCTTCTTAATACAGTAGTGTTATTGAATTCTTCATCTATGATATCCTCGCCTGTCGAGTTGATCTCACTTCTAAGAACCTGCATATTGTCGCTCTGGTTACTGTTGGTATATAAATTCCAATTCTGTGTCGGCGGGGGTGGGGGTGTGTGGATAGGCTAAGCCCTGTTGGTAAGCCACCAGGGAAGTAAATACTGTGGGAAGAAATAGCAAGGGAATTGTTATGGCCAGGCTTGTATAGGCCCTAGTGCTGATAGCCTAGTACCAACCTATGAGCCACATCTTGTTGGATTTTCATAGATTTATTACTTTTTAACTTTTCTAGATGTTGTTCTAAACTCCTGCAAATTGTAGAACAGTCATAGTTGTATCTTGAATAATCTAGGTCGTTAAGTATGGAATTTTGTAGTGCAGTTGAATCTTTTGTAAGGGTGTCAATATACAGAGAATAATGTTTAATCATCAATTCTGGAAGTTTAAGCCCTTGTTGGTTGAAAAATGAAAGCAAGTCTTTATGGAAAACTCAATTAGAAATCAGTCCAGTTGGATATAGGTAAGACCTTAGCCCTTTTGGGACTATTTGTAAATGCAGGCATTCTTGGAAGTAAGAAACTTCCAATTGTAACTTCTTAAGTTTCAAAAGCTTCTGATCTAAAAGTTTCAGTCTGTCACAAATGTTAGTGTCACTGACCTGATTGAATTCTGTGCTTCCAGCCGGTTGTCCCTGGTTGTCTGATGTATTTGAGATGAGTGAAACTGGTCTATTGATCCACTCATTAAAGTTAAGGACCCCAATAAGCCCCGAAGCACTCATAGGCTGTAATGAATGAAAAGTCTGGTTAGCGACATTCGTAGTATTCAACACTGCTGTCCCAGGTTGCAAAATGGTGTTAGAAGACAAATTAGCCTCAGCATTTTGAAAAACTCCAGTAGAAGTGTCCATAGTAGTCACCGAAGTTGAAGTATGTTGCCCACATGAGATAGAAAGGGACGGTGAGCTGTTTGGCGAAGAACTGCTGTTTCCGCTGGGTCCAGGAGCCTCAGGAAATGAAAAAACATTCACCCTGTTGTTGCTTTGGTTACTGGTGCAAAGCATGACATTCGGTTGGTTCTGGAGGTAGTCTAGACCATCCAAACAAGTAGCTAGCGTTTCCACTCATTGTGAAAGCACTTCTATGAGTGCTGTCAAGTTTAAAACTTGCGACTGTGTTTGTAACAATAAATTAGGGCTGATCGGGCTTGCAGGTCCACCAGAAGCCATAACAAACTAGCACAGAAGAACAAAAAAATAAAAAACTAACTATAAAAAAGCACATTTTTTTCAATATGTTTTAATGTTTCAATACATGTGACTTAGATTTTATAAAGGAAGTGTTTTACTATTTCATTTTATCTGAAGAAGTCTGTCCACAGAGGCAGACGAAAAGTGCTTCAGTAAATTTCTGTTTTTTTTTTTTTGCTCACAGCAGGCCTCAGGTTTTGATTTCTTGAAATAATATTCTTGAAATAATATTCCCTTCTGAGATTGCCATTTCTTGAAATATTATTCCCTTTTCTTCAAGGTATGGTGATCTTGCACTTCATGTATATATATATATATATATATATATATATATATATATATATATATATATATATATATATAAAGTTTAGGTGGTGTGGTGGTGTGGCAGGCTTGCCCCATTACATTAAAGGTATAGGGGGTTTGCCTCCTTTAAAAAATAAGTTTGAAGATGAAGCCAGATGTTCAGTATTTTCTGTTTTCCTGTATTTTTTGGTATTGTTCCTTTTAAACAGCAAGCTTAAAGGACAAGAGTTATGTTTAATATTCCTGTGTCATTTTTTCTATATCTCAGGACTCTCAACAAAGTGAGTTTGGAGAGTTCACTATGGAGCCATATTTTTCTGATCCCTTTTACAACAAAAGTTGTCGAAGCACATACATGAAGTTTTTATTTCATAAGCCTTAAGAGGTCCTACCCTGTTCCAGTTAATATTTAAGGGCAAGCTATTTTAAAAGTGCTTTATGGTATGCACCCCTCACGTTTCAAAATGCTAAGTAGTTTGAAGAGTTCAAAGGTTAGATGGTGCAGTGGTGCAGCGGTAGCATTGTTGTCTCACAGCAAGAGGTTCTCTGGTTTGATTCACGGCTGGGGTGCCTTGTGTGCAGAGCCTGCATGTCCTCCCTGTGTTCGTGTGGGTTTTCACCGAGTCCTCCAGTTACCATGTTACAAAGACATGCGTCTGGACAGTTTCTCCCCGGGCCTCCACTGAAAATTGGCTTTGTTCCAAGTCAGACTTTCCCTATAAATAAATATTAAATAAAATAAAATAAATTAAGGTTGTATTTCAGGTCAGATGGCTGTGAATTCTAAGGCAGTATGAAATAATTGTTTTGTTTTTGCAAATGTACGGTTTTATGGACTGGTCCAGTCAGCTTACATTACAGGGTGGTCAGGGGTGCTTTTGGAAATGTTTAAATGCTACATTTTTTGTTTAGTACAGCCTAAGAAATCCACTTCAGTAAAACTTTGAGTAAGTAATTGCTTTAGCAAATAAATGTTACGTGTAACTTTTAACTCAAGCCAGTGTGGCCACAGTGTCATATGTATGTATGTATATGTATATGAATATAAATATATATATATATATATATATATATATATATATATATATATATATATATATAGATATATATATATATATATATATATATATATATATATTTTTTTTTTTTTATTTTCATCTGTATTTCATAATAGACTGGCAGGCACACCCCAGTCATATCCAGTGTTAGCAAACTTGAAAAAAAAAAAAACTCAAGGCATATTACACTTGGGAAGGCTTTCACCAAGCACAAGATCTAACAACAAAAAATAGTTTTGTATCGCATTATTTTGATCATACTTTTGATTTATAGATTGACTAGTTAGCCCATAAATGTTTCCCTTGGCTGTTGTCTGTTGGAATGCTAATAAGGTAAACGTTTATTTAAAAAAAAAAACATGCTTAAAATGCATACAAAAGTGTGGTACATTTATTTAAAGAACTGTGGGCGTTAACAAATGTTTTGCATATTTTTTCTCTTAAGAAACCGCCAGTGTTTAACTTCAAACGTAAACAGATTTTTACTCTTCTGGCCACCAAAGTTCTCTTCAAACTCTTTGTGAGTTCAGCATAATTAAACACAGTGCTTTTTGCTTTCCTACATGTTTCACTTTGACAGGATGAAAATGGTATTGTATTCTGATTTAACACATTGGAAAATTGCTGTGAATTGTTATCCATGGTGCCTCTTGCTGTTCTTGCAGATGTTTCTCATGCTCCATTAACCAGAGTGGGTCAGACATGTCTTCATTTTAATGGGGACTTGACTGTGAGCATCTATGATCTACCTACACTGTAGTATTTCATTATGTCGTTTTCAGAGTACCCCCCACCCCCAAAAGCAGGAACGCAGCAGAGCTAAAAGTAACTTTCTTTCTGCCTTCTATCTATGCCATTCATCTGTCATCTTACATTACAGAAAGAAAGTCAGGATGCTGTCTTTCAGTCAGTGTTCGCTAAATGTTGTATGTTTTTATATGTTTTTGAAAGCTGACAAAACACTGCACTTTTTTTCCTTTGTAACTTGTACATAGATCAGATAATGTTCCATAAACTAGAAAGAATTATGATTGGGTCTCCGACTGTAACCCCCTCCCCCCCCCATCATGTGTTCTCTACGTGGATGCCAACATTCACCTCTTGAACGTCACTCTCAAGGTGAATTTTTTTGGCATCCACATCTTAAACACAAAGTAAAGTAGATATGATAGAAAACCTGATCATAATCTTTTATGTTAAACTCTGTGCAACTCTTTGTATATTTTCCTTTACATTAGTTGACTGTTTTAATTATGTATTGACATTTATACTGTTTTACTTCTGTTTTGCCGAATTAGAGTAATGTCATATTATAAAAGCTCCTGCCTTTTTCCGTTTCTGTATATGCAACCGTTGAACACCATTCCGAATCCTTGATTTTCACCAGTTATTTGTTACATTTCAGTGGCTGAATAAAGTGTGTGCCTTCATACACCCACAACTTCTTTGCAAACGAATTCTGGGCAAAGCCAAAAAGTAATGGGACTACAACGGGCCAAAATCAGGGGCAATTTGTAGGTGTTACTCTAATTCACTTAAAAAAGTTAATAGAACAACAGATTTTGCATCAGCATGAATTTTCTGAACAGTAATAAGTATGAAACTCTAAGGTCTGGCATTATTGATTGACTGTAATCCTCAGTGATGTATTAAAAGATTAAACATTTTACATGGAGCAGGGCAAAAATACGAGAAAAAATTGTGGACAGTTGAGAAGTGCATCTACCTTACCTAAATAGCTCACTACCTGAAGACACAAGAGTCTAGGCATTGTTAACTGTCCTTTTCAGTACAGTCAGAATATACAATTAAATGAAATCCTTCATTGACTGAAGTGGGTTATGTCTTAATGTTTAAAATACAGTGTTTGTAAATTCAGATCATTGAAGTCTAGAAGAAAATGTTTCAAATAGACTTATGTATTACACTCTTTGACTCTTCTAAAATAAAAGTCATCATTATTAGATATTTCAGGTCAGTATTTTAAAAATTATTTTCTTCTGCATTACCCCAGAGGAAGAACCCACCAGTTTGTTTCTACTGTTTTTTTTCTGTGTCAGCTTTGTTAAGTTCCCATGCTCCGACTCTGATTGTCTAATTTGCATTTTAAGGGGCCAAAATTTAAGCCAGTGCAAACCAGTATGGTTCAACCAGTTTGGGCTGGCTGCATTTAATTTTCCCACTGCTCTTAACTACCCAGGATTTGTTTAGAAAGCTGTTTTTGTATGTACAAACTTCAGTATGAACTATGAAAAGAAGACTTCATCACAGTTAGCTCTTCAGAGCTGTTACCTATGGATTCCATTGAGTTACATGTTTCATTCCCTTGTTTATTTCCTTTAAGTGTGTGTGTGTGTGTGTGTGTGTGTGTGTGTGTGTGTGTGTGTGTGTGTGTGTGTGTGTGTGTAAGGGGGTGGTATGTAATTTTAGGTCTTAGCTTCTCTATTTCAGTTAATAAAAAGAAGATGGGAAGTGGTCCCTGTTTAATTCACTTCCTCACTGTGTTGTTTGACTGAAATACAGTGTTTAATGGGGTGACAGAATTATTTTGCTTGCATTACAGGTCACCCATCAGTAGCCTCCCAACCCTGTTTGACCAGACAGTTTCATGTAGTAGTAGCAGTCAGGTGGATAATGCAGCTACTACGACATCGGACATAGAGCTACTTCTGGAAAAACATGAGAATGGAGACACAGGTGTTAACAGTAAGTGCATCATGTTTCATTTGGCTGTGGCTTGGGGCTTCCATTTTGCTAATATGTTCATTGGCATGCACCGTAGACTAGACCATGTTTCAGCATGCAAGTTTAGGCTTCTACATGATTCTTAATACTGTGCAACAGTTCAAACCAAACTTCCCTGCAGCGTTCCTTGATTTCTTTGGCAGAATTTTCTGATCTCTGCTGTGTGACTTACTAAACTCTGTAACTTAGCACAGTTTAGCTATTTAGTAAAATGAGTGATGTCAGTGTTATTGCACTCCTAACTCCACAACATATATGGTGGCAAAGAGTGAAGTTGCAACTGTTACTGAGTATTTGTATCAGAATTTAGCCCAAACACAGCATTTGCATGCAAATTATCAATGTATGTCTATATTTTATTTTATTTTTATTTTATTTGACATTTGTTGAGAGGGAGAGTCCGACTGAGCAAATGCCCCTTTTCAGTGGAGGCCCGGGGAAAAAAGCTCCACGGTACAACTCATCATGAAAAATTACAAGACTGAAGTAAAATGCAGTAAAATATACAATAAAAGTGATTAAGCAATTGTCCATAATAGTACAAGTAAGAGGAAAAACAGCAACAGAGACATCTGCAGTAAGTAGTAGGTATAGAATTAGGTAATAACTAAAAACTGACAAAAAAAACACATTAGGGTTGTCATTAGTAAACAACTGTACAGTACACCTACAGTAGGTGTAGGTGTTTAATGTAAAAAACAAATTGCAATTAGGTAGCAGGGTTCCATAACCTGGAAGTGAAGGAGCACACTGAGTAGTAGATGATAGTTTTGTCATAATAAGGAAGTTGGTTTAGATAAGAGAATCAGAGGGACAAGAGGAATAGGAAGGGAAAACACAATTTATCTCATCTCATAAAAACGTATATCTCATCTATATAGATATATCTTTATATGTTGATATAGATATAAAAACATATATCTCATCTATATAGGTATATCTTTATATATTGATATAGATATAAAAACATATATGCCATCTATATAGATATATCTGTATATATTGATGTAGACATATGAATCTACTGACGTTAGTCTGAAGTTCAGTAGAGTGATATGAAAAACATCTACTATTAAAGGTAAAAAAAATTATACCCTAACACGCATGTTCCAAGGCATAAGCTCAGAACATGAAAAACAGAACTACTTTTTATGCAGGGGACAACATCCATGCACCTCCTTTACCCTCTGCTAATTATATATACTAATTCCAAGATTGCACAGTTCCAGGGGAAGGGCCATGTTCCCCAACACCGGGGATTGTTTTTTTTTTTTTTTTTTTTTTGAACAAGAAACATCTGTATTAAGTTATCAATTATGACATTGATAATCATACATTATGTAAATGAAAACAAACCATGTTGACATATTTTTAGTTGCAAACATTATACATCACTTATAATCTATCCAATCATTGTCAGTCAAACATTACATAGCTCATTCAAATTCTGCCTTCTTTTAAACCTTATTCCTCCTCCAAAACGTTATTCTGCATGTATTGTTTCCACAATTCCCATTTTTACTGTGTAATTTGTTCCTACCCATTCCTAAAGATTCCACTTTCAGTTGTCTTATCCCTGTTACTATATTCACTGCTTGTAGAACAGTTGGTTTAGACTTTGATTTCCATTTTCTAGTAATTGCTTTTTTAAAAGCCACCATAATTAAACTCAACAAGGCCTTAGTATGTCTAGACAATTGCTGCTCTGTATCATAGCTCAAAAAATGATTTCATTAGTTATACCAATTTGCTCACATGGTATTTCTGATAGAGTAGTCTGCAGGGAATTTTTAAAGTTTGCCAACTCATTACACTCACAAAAATATGTTCCCAATTATCTTTCTTCACCACCACACCTCCATCATTTGCTATCTATCTACTTGAGAAAAAATACTTTGGAGTCTACTTGAGGTATAAAAATACCTATGTAAATATTTTCAAGCAAAGATCCTAAATCTTCTAGACTTTGTTGCATGTTTGAGAGTCTTACATATATCCACTTTTGTTTCTTTGTGTATCGCTTGTCCAATCTCTGTTCCCAAACGTTTCTAACCTCCTCTGATTGATTCATAGGTTTATAGATTAGTACTAAGCTAACTGCCCTTGCGAGCCATTTTAAGCCTAGCCAGTTATCCCTTGTGAGGCTCAAACTCTGCACCTTGTGTTTGTAAGGCAAACTCCTTAACCATTAGGCCACCCACCCTACCCCTTATACTTATGCCATATTTTATATGTTTGTAATTGTTAATTGCTCTGTTGATCAAATTGTAATGACTGTCGGTATATTTTAACTGTGGAGCTTTTCTCCCAGGGCCTCCACTGAAAATGGACTTATGTCCAGTCGGACACTCCCAGTCAACAAATGTAAATAAATAAATAAATAAAATTTATATGCTCTACTAATTTTTTTTTTTTTTAAAGCAGTATCTCTTCTAGATTCTACTGAAAACTCTACCAGTGTTGGTCTTTTGCTTAGGATCCCCCTCTTTCTTTCTCTTTGCTTATACTCTGATATCAATCCTTGATAGGGAAGGCAATCTCTAGCCTGCAGTGCAAATAAATTCTTGGCATCTTCCCATTCTGTTACCTTTCCCTCTCTAATTATTTTCTCTGAATACCTTGGTTTCTTTGCCAGATTTCTCCAGTAAATTCTAGCCAACCCCGGGGGATTGTTGATCGTGCACATCTCTCGCCATCTGTTTTGTCTATCAAAGTACATCAATAAAACATATGTCAAACTAAGCCACATTTGACTAAAACGAATGCATGCATATATCCCATATGCATGTGTGTGATTATATATGTGTGCATGCGTGTGTGTGTGTGTGTGTGTGTGTGTGTGTGTGTGTGTGTGTGTGTGTGTGTATGTGAATGTATATATATATATATATATATATAGGTCCACTTCTTAATTTCGAAATTACAAAATCCAGAAGTTCTGTATATCGAACTGAGAACCTTGAGATCTTGTACCCCCCCCCCTTGTACGTACCTCTTAAGCCAGTTCTGAAAGAAAGAAAGCTTTTTAAATAAGTATACTGCTATGTGTGTTTTTATGGCAATAGCCTTTTATGTTTTTTGTCTTAAAAGAAAGCTGTGCCTTTACATTTTTATGTCTATTGTACTTGAATGTTTTTTATTGGTAGACATTTAATTGATTGCATTTTAAATATTTGTGATGCTGCTGATTTTTTGTATGGTGTGAAGAAGCAATTTTATGGTGAAAGCGCTCACCTGTGCTTGAATAAGAGTATGTTTGGATTTTACACTGCTCTTTGCATCTGCTTTTTATCGGTTTGCGGTGCTGCTGTTCTACATTTCTGTTCATACTGCTTGGTTTGTGGTTGAGCACAGCTTCACAGTCAGCAGGACTTGTTTTACCATATATGTATATTATGTTTATGCATTTTTATTGTCAGTGTATTTGTGTTAGGTATGTAATGCAAGGCTGGATACAGAAGTAGGCATACCACATTTAATACAAATGAGCACACAGTATCAAAAATGTGTTGTTTGACAAGAGATGGTATGTCTAAGTACATTATAATGTAGTTCTATATATCGAACCGAGAACCTTGAGATCTTGTAACCCCCCCCCCCCTGTACGTACCTCTTAAGCCAGTTCTGAAAGAAAGAAAGCTTTTTAAATAAGTATACTGCTATGTGTGTTTTTATGGCAATAAAAATGAACATAGGTTGGTACTGGGCTATCTGCCTGAAGGCATATATTAACCCAGCCATGTTGTGCGGTATTCACCGCCCCTTTAGTAGTTCCCTAGACCCTTGTACTAGCAGCTAGTACCCTTGGCCCCTATCTAGTAGTGCTGTTGGTGTGATCCCCGGTGTGAACTTTCTGTTACACATCCACTCATCAAGGTTCCTCTTGAAGAGTGATAGTGAGGGGCTCTGTCTTATGTAGATCGGGACCCTGTTCCATAGTAAGGGAAGTCTCTGCGAAGGGAATCTGTCCCTCCAGCATGTTCTATTCATTGTTGCATTGAGGTTTATATCCCTAGAGCGTGTAGCTCGAGTAGATTTGGTTTTGCTAAGATGGAGCATGTTCAACAATTCTGTGTTGGACGTGGCTCTGTACGTTAGACAGAGATCGCCTCTGAGAAAGCGGTATGCAACAGAGAACAGTCTTAGCTTTTTCAATCGTGCTGCATATGGGCAACTGTTTGAGGCCAGTAATCCTCTTGGTTAGGTACCTTTGTGGTCTCTCCAGCTGCTGGAGATGTCTAGCCAGGTACATTCCAATTGGTGCATTGTACTCAATAATGGGTCTGATGTGGGAAGAGTAGAGGGGCACCATTACATCCGTAGATCTTGATGTGAACCCTTTCGTGATCAGATGGGTCACATAGAAGGATTTTCTAACCACTTTGGCAACATGGTTATCAAAGGAAAGCTGACTATCTACTTGGGTCCCTAGATCCCTTATTTCTTCTTCAGATTTCAGGGGATTACCTCCTATGTTGTAGTTTGCGGGTACTCTGTTTTTTCCAAAGGGGGTTACTACGCATTTTTTTTGCATTTAGCTTGAGACCATGGCTTTGACACCATGCATCAGTCTCATTTAGGCCCTTCTGGAGGATCTCCATGTCGGCCGGAGACTGTATTATAGCACCCAGTTTGCAGTCGTCTGCAAACGTAGTCAGCCACAGCCCTTCCGTGCTTGCCTGTACTTCTGAGAAGTATATGCCAAACAGAAGGGGCCCCAGGACAGAGCCCTGAGGTACACCACTCATTACTGGTCTGGATTCGGACATAGATCCTGCTACTCTTACTTTATGGGATCTGTCTGAGAGCCAGTTTGCGATCCATCTTGTGACGTAAGGGTTTATGCCCAGGCTGGTGAGCTTATCAATAATACCTGAATGGGGAATGGTGTCAAATGCTTTAGCAAGGTCAAGGTAAGCCGTGTGTACCTCCTTTCCCTTATCTATATCCTGAGTAACTGTCTCAAAGAAATCCATCAGGTTCAGGAGGCATGATCTGCCCTTGACGAAGCCGAACTGTGTGGGGTCCAGCGACTGGAGATTCCCAATCTCTCCATTTATGAGTTCCATGATTCGCTCCATAGACTTACAGATCAGACTGGACAGGCTTATTGGTCGGTAGTTCCCAGGGTCAGTTGTGGCCCCACCCTTGTGTAGCGGGACCACCATTGCCGTGCGCCATTCTATGGGCACATATCCTGTGGAGAAGCTGAGACTGAACAGGGTATTAAGAAGCAGGGTTAATTCCTTTTGGAGCTCGCGTATGACACAGCCTGGGACACCATCTGGTCCCATGGAGGCAGTGTTTTTAGCTTTAGATAGAGCCTTGTTAACCAACATATCAGTAATAATTGGACTTGCACAATCCCCTAGAATGGTAATAGGCCCTGTAAGTGATTAGGGGGGGGCAGAAATTTGCACTGAACCTGTCAGCCAAGATGTTGGCAATATCAGAAGGGTCAGTGTATTTTGTTCCATTTTGCACTAGCTCAGAACAGACCTGAACATTGCCATTTAGGTTTTTGATGTAGCCATAGAAGACCTTATGGTTATCCTTGGCAACTTTCTTTTCAAAATTAGCTTTAGTTGACTTGATGAAGGCCCTCAATTTCTTACTAATGCTGATCAGGGATGATTTTTCTACTTGAGATTTGGCCTTTTTTTGTATAAGTCTCCTCCTTTTATTGTAAAGTTTGCTTATGGCCGGGGTCCACCAGACTGGTTTCTTCTTGCTTGAGGAAGGAGTCTTGGTTTTATTTGGGATAGCACAGTCCATGCAATCCTGAAGATGCATATAGAGTGCCTTGGTGTAGGATTCCGCATCCTGGATATCATTATCCTTCTGCAAGGGAATAGTGAAGCTTTCCACTTCGGATGCAAGTAGTTTGAAGTTTGCTTTGGAAAGGTTTTTGACTATGGTTTCTTTGATTGGGGGAGGTGGAGGAGTGAGGATGTCCAGGGTTATCAGTTTGTGGTCGGATCTGATCAAGGAGGGGGTGATAACGGGTGTGGTGCAATGGGCGCCCATATTTGTGATGATTAAATCCAATATGTCGTCCCCTCTAGTGGGGGAACATACTAGTTGTTCAAGGGCATTTGAATTTATAAATTCTATGAATCGCTGAGCATAGGAGTTGGAACATTGTTAGTTCACCCAGTCTATACCAGGGTAGTTGAAATCACCCAAGATTATGGTGTTGGGTAGGACCTTTATATTTTCCAATGTCTCAAGGAATGCAGAGTGAGCACCTTGGGACATGGTGGGCGATCTATAACTGGCTATGACTTGAAATGTGGTTTTGCCTGCTGATATTTGGGCATGGATAATCTCTGGGGCATCATGCTGTGCTACTAACCTGGAGATATGGGTATCCTTGATGAATATGGATACACCTCCGCCCTTTGTACTGCGATCCGGTAACTGAGGCCAGAAGGTATGATATGAATTGTAACCTGGCAGTGCTGGGGTGCTCTCTTGAGCCTTGAACCAGGTTTCCGTCACTGCACACACATCGATTTTCTCCATGCTGAGGAGAGCCTCGAGTGTGTGCATTTTGAGGTTGAGACTTCTGGCATTGAGTAGCATTACCCTTAGTTTTTGGTTACCTGTGCTGGTTACAGTGGTTGGTTTGTCCTTTGAGCCTTGCTAAAAAAGGCACTATGGGGACGGCAAGAGCCTTGGCCGGTATTCAAAAACCTAGGGGTGACAGGTGCAACCCATCTCTGGCAAAACAGCGAGGCTTGTCTATCATGTCATCCCAGGCAGACAGACACTGGATCCCCTTAGAATGACACCAGAAGCTTAGCCAATTGTTGAAATTGATCATTTTGTCTTTGTGTTGTGGTATCATTCTAGGTGAAGGTAGTATGCTACTCAAGGTCAGGGTCATATCAGCTTGGGCTACATGATCAGAGAGCTCCTCAATGTCTCTTTTCATGTAGTCCAGGGAGGTACGTCTTAGATCATTCACACCAACATGTACAATGACAGTGTCATACTTGTACTTGTTCTGGAGTGACCTAAGTGCCTGTGTTATGTGGCGGATCCGAGCACCCGACAGGCAGCTGACAGTAACCTTCTCCTTGTTCAGCCTGGTGAGTGGAACATTCATGTGCCTTACTATAGAGTCTCCTATTACTAGCGTGTTAGGTATGGTGTTTTGCCTTAAGGGCTGTTGTGAGGCACACTGCTGAGGTATATTCACTTATACCTAGCTAGTACGTGATGCTATTCAGCTTTTAGGGACGTGATGTTAGTGTCAAGCTCAAAGCAGGCTGTATCAGCCCACATTTCCTGTTTATTGTACTGTGCTATTGGAAGCTTTTAGACTGCATGCTTTTTATTGATATGATTGCGGGGGCTGTCAGCTGTAGAAGAGGTAGTCCTCCTCCTCCGCCTCATCAACTAGCTTTTTCCCATTTTGTACATGGGGTCAGGGTGTCTTATTAACTGTCGCCATCTCTCTGTATTCAGTGTCACACTCTTGCCTTCCTCAGCACTCATGCCTGACTGTCACAGATCTTCCTTCACACAATTCATCCACCTGTTTGTTGGACACCCTCATTTCCTCTTGCCTTCTTCCTGTCTGCCCCAAATCTTCAGCGGATTTTCTTCTAGTTTTCTGCACGTGTACCTGATCCCCTGTAATCTGCTGATCCCCTGTAATCTGTTGTCTTCCCCCTTTTCTACAGTTGCAGCTACTTTAGCTTCTGCTCGTATGTCCTCACTTCTTTGTCTTTTTCACTGTGTGGATCCCACCACCCATTTCAGGCACTTCATCTCCATCATCTGTAGCTTCCTCAACTGCTCTGTCCTTAATGCCCAGGTTTTTGCATCATACAGTAGTACTGGTCGCACCACTGTTTATTCATCTTACATTTCAGCTTCTTTGGCATTCTTCTGTCATGCACTACATGTGACTCTCAGTGTCAGTTGACTACAGCCCCACTGATTCTAGCTTTGACCTCTTCATTCAGACATCCCTTCTTCTCAATCACCCCTCCCAGATGCTTTAAGCTGTTAACCTGTTACACTGTCTTTCCTTCTATCTCATTTCTCATCTTCTAATTTCCCCCATTTGCTGCCATTACCACTGTTTTATATGTACTCAGGTTCATCCCATGTGCCTTCAGTTTTGCTTTCCATTCCCCTATCCTTTGCTGAAGTTCTTACTCAGAGTCTGCTTGTAATGCCAGATCGTCTGCATACAGCAACTTTGTTGATCTGTCCCCTTTTACCTGTTTGCTAATGTAGTTCATCGCCAGTGTAAAACAGCAGGGGCTCAGAGATGAACCCTGATGCGCACTCACCCCCACTGAAAACCTTCTATGGGACCAAACATTGTTTGTACGTGAGTCATTGGGTCATTTTACATAGTTTACACTAATTCTACCAATATTTCTGGGACTCGCATCTAATTAGACTGGACAACTCCATGGAGTTACTCCAAGTCCAGGTTACAGTGGGTAAGACCCCCATTCAAGTCATAGCCAGTTATAGATCCCTCTCCAGGGGGATACACTGTTGGAAACTCCTGGTGTCTGGCTGGTGTGTGATTCTCAAACAATCTGGAAATATATTGCTGATTGATAAGTATATTTATTTGCATTTTAACCTTTCAGAGTTCTGCATTGTCTTAATTTTGCCTGACTGAATTGTTTTATATATTTTCTGGCATTGTTTTCTGTCCCCACCCCCACCCTATTCTTGTGGTGTTCTTATTGTTGGTGGCTTTGCAGTTGCCCTCCCCTACTGTAAATTTGATTTGGGGCACCCCTCCCAGTCTGGTGCTCATGCTACCTAATACAGAGAGAACATTTGAGAAGGCCAACCCACTTAGGTTCTTAACCTTGAATTTTTTCTGAATTTCTTCTGCTCCTTCTTCCTCTCCCCTTGCAGTTTACTTTAAAAAAATGCACTTTATTTTGCTTTTGCATCTTCTTAAAAATACTCGATTGTATTTATTCTGCTGCATTTATTACTGGTTGGTAGTAGCCTGATTAAATTGTAACTGTTATTCTAAGTATTTTGGTTATTGCACTTGGGCTTTAGACCAGTTGTTTTACATTAAGAAGGGTTGTGGTCTGCACTGTTGTGGCAGGACAGGTAACTTACATCCTTCTAAGTTGGGACTTGCTGATTGAAGCCTCAGTGTCTGTTATTCTAAAAGTGTATTAGTTCTGGTTAAAGCATTTGGGCTTCAGGCCAGTTATTTTTCATTAAGAATGTTTGTGGTCTGCACTGTTGTGGTAGGAGAGGCTAGATTCTGCCCTTCTGAGTTTGGAATTTCTGGTTAAAGGCTTATTGTGCCTGCTTATTTGAACTGTTTCTTTCTGAAATTGGTGCGCCTTGTTTGCTGTAGCATAGACTAGAGTTAGACATCCTGAATCTAGTTTTATTTGTATAACTTGAGCACTAATCTAGGCTATCTTTTTTGGAGACGGTTCCCCTGCACCTTAGTGGCAGGAGCGTGCAGTTAGAACTTGTCTGATTGAAGACTGCTGGAACAAGGCTTAGTTTGGAGTTTTTTTTACTGGTTAATTGGGTAATTTGTTTAAATCAGTTTGCTTGTTTTCTATTGTTATATTAAAAATGTATTTACTCATCTGCTTTTACTGTATTTGTGTTTCTTCCTACTTTATTACTTTATTTTGCTTTTGCTGCTTGTTCTTAAAAGTACTTAATTGCATTTATTCTGCTGCATTTATTACTGCTTGTTAGTAGCCTGATTAAATTGTAACTGTTATTCTAAGCCTTTGGTTGAAGCACTTGGGCTTCAGACCAGTTGTTTTACATTAAGAAGGTTTATGGTCTACACTGTTGGGGCAGGGCAGGTAGCTTACATCCTTCTAAGTTGGGAGTTGCTGATTGAAGGCTTAGTAGATGTTATTCTAAAGGCTTAGTGTCTGTTATTCTAAAAGTGTATTAGTTCTGGTTTAAGCACTTGGGCTTCGGGCCAGTTATTTTACATTAAGAAGGTGTGGTCTGCACTCTTGCGGGCAGAGAGGATAGAGTCTGCCCTTCTGAGCTGGGAGTTTCTGGTTAAAGGCTTATTGTGCCTGCTTATTTGAACTGTTTCTTTCTGAAACTGGTACGCCTTGTTTGCTATAGCATAGACTAAATTCAGACCTGCTGAATCTAGCTTTGGTTGTATAAATTGAGCACTAATCCAGACCATCATTTTTTGGAGAAGGTTCCCCTGCACCCTAGTGGCAGGAGTGTGCAGTTAGAAATTGTCTGATTGAAGACTGTTGGAACGGAGCTCAGTTTTTAGCTTTTTATTGGGTAATTGGTTTCATTGTTTAACTCAGTTTGCTCATTTGCTACTGTTTTATATATATATATATATATATATATAAGCACTAAATAAGCTACAAATTACTACAGCACTCAACTTTCCTCACTTGTCTAGAGGAAAACAGTTTTTAGTACTTAATAAACAAGTACCTATCCAGGCATGTCTAAGGGTCAGCTCCTGGTGTTTTCTCCTGTCTACCTGATGAATCTGGGCATCTTGGGGCAATGCAGCAATTGCCTCATGTACACAGACAACCCTCTCCACCTACCACCCAACACTACAACCTGTGAGAGATGCACTTATGTAGCCAAACTGGAAGCAAAGCTCTCTTCACCCAAGACTGGACCAGACAGTCAAGAGGAAAGGGTAAACACTTGCACCACACTCATCACATAGTCCCTAAAAACCTACACCATCAAAACAGACACATAGAAATACAAAACACACACCTACATTCGCAGAGGCTGTCAATAAAAATCTGGTCAAGCAACAGAGACCTCCAAAGCAGAAACGCAAGCAACCTCCACCCCCCCAACACAACCCAAATGATACGTAGCCCACAAACTCAGTGTGCCACTCAACTACAGCCCATAAAGCATAACAATGTACCCAACACTCTAGTCATAGGTGAGTCTATAGTCAGGCACATTGATGTTCCGCTCACCAGACTAAACAAGGCGAAAGTTACTGTTAGCTGCCTGTCGAGTGCCAGGGCCCACCACATAAAACGCATGCACTCAGGTCACTCCACAACAAGTACAAATATGACTCTTGTCATTGTCCATGTTGGTGTGAATGACCTGAGACATACCTCCCTGGACTGCATGAAAACAGACATGGAGGAGATCTCCAATCTTGTAGCCCAGGCAGGTATGACCCTAGCCCTGGGTAGCATCCTCCCATCACCCAAAGTGATACCACAGTACAAGGACAAAATGATTGACTTCAACAGTTGGCTAAGCTTCTGGTGTCATACTAAGGTTTACAGTATCTGTCTGCCTGGGATGACATGATCAACAGACCATGATGCTTTGCCACAGATGGCCTGCACCTGTCGCCCTTGGGATTCCGGATACTGGCTAAGGCTCTTGCCACAGCTATAGTGCCTTTTTTAGGCAAGGTTCAAATGAAAAATTCACCACCGTAACCGGTACAAGCAACCAAAATCTGAGGGTAATGCTACACTAGAAGTTTAAACCTCAAAATGCATTCACTCAAGGCACTCCTTAAAATGGAGAACATCGACATCTGTGCAGTGACAGAGACCTGGTTCAAGGTTCCAGAGAGCACCCCTGCATTACCAGGCTATAATTCATACCACACCTTTCGGCCACCTAACCTGGACCGAAACAATAAAGGCGGAGGTGTCTCCATATTCATTAAGGATATCCACACCTCCAGGCTATTTGCTCAGCGTAATGCATCTGAGATTATCTAAGTGCAACTAACTCTGGGCAAGACCACAATCCAAATTGTAGCTTGCTACAGATCCCCCACCATGCCCCAGGATTCCCACTCCTCATTTCTTGATACACTGGAAAATATTTGGGTACAACCCAACACCCTCATAATGGGTGATTTCAACTACCCCACCATTAACTGGAAAATCTACTCATGTACCACCTCTTTGCTCAATGTTTTCTGGAATTCATAAATTCCAATGCCTTGGATCAACTTATTCACACCCCCACCAGGGGCAGCAGTATCCTAGACCTGGTCATTACCAACATGGGCGACCTGTGTTCCACACCAGAGGTCAGTTCCTCATTGGTCAGATCCAACCACAAGCTAATTACTCTAGACATCCACATCCCGCCCCCACCCCCCATTAGGGAAACCACCGTAAGAAATTTCTTCAAAGTCAACTTCACGCTTCTTTAGACAGATGTGGCAAAATTCACGACGCTCTTGCAGGCGGACAATAGAATCCTGCTAAATCCTACACAAATGGACTTTATAAGCACTTACACGAGTGCATGGATCATACTATCCCTAACAGAACCAAGATGCTGTCCTCCAAAAAAAGGAAGCCAATCTGGTGGTCCTCTGCCATAAACAAACTCTACAACAGAAGAAACTGTTGCAAAAAAAAGAGTAAAATCCCATGATTGGAGGAACTCCCTGGTCAGCCTTAGTAAGAAGCCGAGATCCCTCATAAAATCCTCCACCACTAGTTACGAAAACAAAATCGCCACTGATTCCAAAGACAACCACGAAGTATTCTATAGCTATGTCAAGAATCTCAATGGCAACACTCAGATTTGCTTTGAGTTACAGCACAATTTGAGTTACAGCACAATGGCACTAAATATACAGAACCAACTGATGTTGCCAACATCCTGGCAGATAGGTTCACTGCTAACTTTACCCCCTAAAGTGCCCATCTTTATACCAGAAGAATGCAAAGTTCCTGTAATCACGGCTGCACAGGTAAAAACCACACTCTCCAAAACCAAGAACACAGCATCCATGGGACCTGACAACATCCCAGGCTGCGTTCTACATGAACTACAGAATGAACTGGCACCCCACCTAAGCACCATGGTCACCTCAGGCTTTGTGCCCACTGAATGGTGCACACCGACGGTTATCTCACTTCATAAAGGGGGAGCCACCACGGACCCTGGGAACTACCACCCCATTAGCCTAACGAGTCTGGACTGCAAGGCCATGGAATGTATTATCATGGAACTTATAAACAAAGACATTGATAATCTCCAAACTCTGGACCCCACCCAGTTCGGGTTTGTAAAAGCAGATCATGTCTCCTAAACCTGATAGACTTCTTTGAAGCAGTCACCAAAGCCGTAGACGAGGGTAAGGTGGTTCACACATCCTATTTAGATCTCGCCAAGGCTTTTGACACCATCCCCCACTCTGGAATTATAGATAAACTCACTAAACTAGGTATAAATCCCCAAGTCACAAGATGGGTTGCCAGCTGGGTCACTGACAGAACACACACTGTGAAAGTAGCAGACTCAAAGTCCAACTTCAGACCAGTGACAAGTGGAGTACCACAGGGTTCAGTCCTGGGTCCTCTCCTGTTTGGTATCTTTTTTTTCTGAAGTACAGACTAACACAGAAGGTCTTTGGCTAATGAAGTTCACAGATAACTGCAAACTAGGAGCCATAATCGAAACTCCTAATGATGTGGACATCCTACAAAAGGGCCTCACTAAGACAGATATTTGGTGTCAAAGCCATGGCCTCAAGCTCAATGCCAAAACATGCATTGTCATCCCCTTTGGTAAAAACTCTGTACCCATGATCTACCACATAGGTGGTAGTCTACTTAACACCGAAAGTGTGACAGTAGTCTCTCCCTTTATAATCACATCGCTAGAATAGTCAGGAAATCCTTCTACGTGGCACACCATCACAAAAGTTTTCTCATCCAGGAAAAAAAAGGTCATTGTTCCCCTCTACTCATCACTCATTCGACCCATTATAGAGTACAACGCCCTTTTTGGTATGTACCTTACAAGACATCTACAAAACTGGAAAGGCCACAGAAATACCTCACAAAGAGGATTACTGGCCTCAAACAGGCCCTACGCAGACCGTCTCAAAAAACTCCAGCTTTACTCTGTCGCATATCGCCTACTCAGAGGTGATCTCTGCCTTACAGAGCTATGTCAAAAACATGCTCCACTTAAAGAAATCCCAATCTCTCCGAGCTACATGCTCTAGGGACCTAAACCTTGTCACCACAATAAACAGAACATGCTGAAGGGACAGATTCCTGTCCCAGAAACTTCCCATACTCTGAAACAAGCTACCTATCTATATCAAACATAGCTCCTCATTAGCACTTTTCAAGAAAAATCTTGATGATTGGATGGGAAATAGGAAATTCACCCCGGGGATCACCTCTGGGGCTCTGCTCGACAGGGGCACAGGAAAATAATTTTCTTGGGTGGCGAAAGCCAGGGTACCTTTTTGGGTAGTGTTATATAGGCCCTAGGGCCAATAGCCTAGTATCTACCTATGAACCTATGAACTTGACAAAACTGGAGACAATGCACATTTTACTGAACACTCTGGTTATAGGAGATTTCAATTATCCCACCATCAACTGGGAAACCTACACTAGCCCCAACTCACTAGCACAAAAGTTCCTTGACTTTGTTAATTCAAATGCCCTGGAAGAAATGGGTTCCTATCAGATAGTCGAACTTCTGCAAGTTCGAACCTCATATGGTCGAAAGCACAAGTTCGATTTTGCAGATGTTTGCGCGTTTCAACAGTGCAGTCTCTGAGTTGATATATTTAAGTAGTGGTGGGCGACTATGTGATATAGGCCCGAACAGATTATACCCCAACAACAGGAACAAACATTCTAGATCTGGTCCTCACTAACATGTCAAAAAGATGCACTGCCTCAACTGTCAGAAACTCATTAGTTCAGTCTGACCACAAAACAGTCACCTTCGAGCTGGCATTAACACCAGAATTCACAAAGGATGAAATCAGACTAAAAAAATTCACCAAGGCAAACTATACCCTCCTAGGTGAAGGTATAAATCCATTCCCAGCCTCACCTCATGCTGGAAGTGATAACTACGCTGAAGCTTACCCTAAAGCCCTGTACAATCATTTGCATACGTATATACACATAGCTGTACTAGAAAGAATCAGAGCTAGAGCCCAAGTAAAAACAAGCTGCTGTGGTGGGCATCCAGCATCAACAAACTTTACAATAAATGCTAAAGGTTGCTGTCCAAGAAAATAAAAGCAAGGCCCCAAGTCCTCCACCTCAACAGGCAAATAAGACAACTTGTCAAATCCTCTAAGGGCTCCTTTGAGAGAAACTTAGCAAGTACAGCCAAGGATAACCATAAGGCCTTTTATAGCTATGTACATAGCCTAAAAGGTAAACCTTTTTTCCCCAAAATAAATCAACTAAGCTGTGCACTCAGTGTTGAATCTAAGTAGGAAAGTCCTACACTGTAAAAAATTGGATAACTTTAACAAGGAATCCAAACTCCAAGGCAAAAGAGCAGTGACAATCACTATGGTACTTTTTCGTACTGTCCAGAAAACTGAGCACTAATCTGATGATCTGGAAATTACTTTATGCACTTTGGGATTTTGCTTGCCACAACAAACCAAATGTGGGAGGGTTTTTTTTGTTTGTTTTTTAAGGTCATTACTTACAGACATCAGATTTGTACAAGGATTACTTCAGTGTGATACAAATGTGACCAATGGTGGTGAGGAAGAAAAAATCAGAAAATGGGTAAGGAAAGGTGGACAAGAGATGGCTTAAGTGACATAAGGCATGGAACAAAAGGCATGACTTTTGCCAGGTTCTTACTGCTTCCACAGAGGAAGTGCTGCACTCTGTGTAGGTTCACTGACAGGACGGAGCTTGGAAGTGGATGACATGATGGTACGGAGGAGACTGGACGTCCTTTGTATCCAGGAGACAAGATGGAAGGGCAGTGCAGCAAAGCCACTTGGCTTGGGATCCACAGTCTACTACTAAGGAGGACAGGCTAGAAACGGTGTGCGAATTGTGGTGAGAGAGGCTTCAGAAGGCAGTGATGGATGTCAGCAGAATTAGTGACAGACTTATAGCAGTCAGATTCCAGCCTATTGATAGGACAGTATTCATAATCTCTGCCTGTGCCCCACAGCAGGGTTGTGATAGTGATGAAAAGAATGCATTAAGATGACAGTTGCAGGACCTACTTCATAAAGCAAGACAACATGAATGGGTATTGATAATGGGTGACTTGAATTCACATATTGGGACAGACAGAACAGGATATGACGACTGCCTGGGTCTGCATGGGTGGGGCAACAGGAATAAATAAGGAGAGGCCATTCTAGACTTTTGTCTGGTAAATGGCTTGATAGTAGCCAGTACATGTCTCAGCAAGCCAGACAGTCACAAGACCATATACAAGAGTGGCCAACATGTGACTCATGTAGACTTCCTCCTTGTAAGGAAAGGGCATTGGGCCAGAATCAGTGATTGTAAAGACATCCCCAGTGAAACAGTCAGCCCACAGCATAAACCACTGGGTGCCACAGTCAGCTGCAAGCAGTGGTCAGAGAAGGCACTAAAGTCAACAGAGACCAGGCGGAAGACCTGGAAGTTGACTGGAGAGAAAGCACAACAGTTCAAGAAATTATTCAGGTCTCTAGCACCCCAAGAAGAGGAGGAAATAGGTGGTGTTGGAAAAGAATGGCAGAGCCTCAAAACAGCATGTGTGAGGACTACAGAACAGATATGTGGCTGAGCCAGGTATGGAAATAAGGTATGTAAGGAAAGCTGGTGGTGGAATGCAGAAGTCCAGGAAGCCATCAAAAGAAAGAAGGAGTGCAGGAGGGGGAGAAAAAAGATTGTCCAGACTAGGAAGGAATACTGGTTGGCTAAGAAAGGAGTTGCAATAGCAAAGAACAGGGCATCAGAAGCACTCTACCATCTTCTGGAAAGTGACTCAGTAGGTGGCACAAAGAAACTATATCAGGTTGCAAAAACAAAAAGATAAAGAAGATAGACACCACTTCCAAAAAACTTTTACCAATAGACAAGGAAGGCAGAGCCATGGACAGGCTTGGAAAGAAGGTCTGCACTTCTGCTATCCTTGTCATGAGGGCTTTGAACTGTCAGTTTCATGTGGTAAAGTACCAGGAAACCATTTTAGACCAGCTGAAACAAAAACTGATGGGGATTGAAAATAAGGCCCTCTTAAATGAGCTACTGGATGCATGTAACTCCTGCTCTCAAGTAGCAAAGCACTTCTTTTACTGTGCCTATGATGCCTTGGAAGCTTCCAGCAAGTCAGCAGCCACAGGATCCATCATTAGAAGGCATGCCTGGCTGAGGGAGCAGTCCCTTCCTGAACATGTCAAATCCTGTCTGCTAGATACCCCGTTGGACAAAGAGGTTTTTTTTTTTGGTCCTAAAGATGAGGCTTTGCTTAAGAAAATGGAGGATAAGACCAAGTCCTTGCAAACTGTTAAGGACTTCTCCAGGTCCACCCTCCTCATTTCAGGCAAAAATACCCGGTACTTAACGTATTATCGCAACCAGATTTTTGGGATTGTGAAATTCACATGGTGGACTCCAAACAAGTGCAGGAAACACTGTAAGGTGTTAATCTGACTCGTTATTGCTGGAGAAAAAGTTTAGATTACCCTCAGGAAGAAAAATAATTGAAACATTCCTCTTCCTGTTTGGAGTGCATGACACACGCATGTTTGAATTGTCATGCCTGCTCTGTTACGGACGAAAGGAATGTTTTCAGTATTACTTGTAATCTACATGTAAAAAGCATTATTAATGTAAACAGCATATTTACCTTTTTCAAAAGTATTGGATTTAGCTTCATTTACTTGAATAACATCATCACCTACACCCTCACTAATGTGTATGTCCTGATGTTCATCGTGCATACAGCTGCAGTAATCACAGATGGGTTTTCTGCCGTCAGGCAGGTCCTCGGTCGGCCGAATTCCAAAGTCTAGGTCCAGCGTCGGTGTTGTCGCTTCCTTTCCTGACGTCAGAGAGGCAGGGGTATATAAGACACAGCCGACGCCATTTTCTTCAGTCTTTTTTGCCGCGCGGTGCCCGAAGCAGAAGCAGTTCGCAAGTGCCGGTCGGCTAGCTCCTGAATTTACTTAAAATTGGAAACCAAAGTCTTCATTAAAGCTAAGTACCCCGTTGGGGAAACTTTTTTTGCCTCAGACCGATGTCAGAAAAAGTTAACAATTGTATTTCTTGTGGGAAGCAAATACCGCATAAGGATTTCCATTCCCTCTGCATACCTTGTTTAGGCCCAGACCACGCTGTCTCGGGCTGTCGCTTTTGCGCTACTTTCAATAAACACACTATTAAGCGTCGGGCGGAGTTCGACCAACACTTTTTTGGTAAAGCCTTTGATTATAAAATGTCGTCGGAGACTCCGACTACCGTTTTGTCCAAAAAACGCAAGGACAAGGACCGATACGCGAGGTCCGTGGTCCCCACCGACACCACGCCAAAACCGGCTACACGTGGTCCGGTTCTCAGCGAGACGCCTATGCAGTCCCTGACTACCGACGACACTTCTTTGGCGGTGTCTTCTGAAACCGAGACCGCAGGTACTTCGGCCCATACCCAGACTACAACCACCGAAACCACTGTGAGCGTTGCGCCTCCTAATGTGGATAGGTCCACTTCCACCCATGGTGTCTTTAGACCCTCATCTTCCTTTTCCATTAAGGCCTTTACTAAGTCCAAATCAGCCAGGCATCCCAAGAGGCCTGTTGCACAGGGCCCTTCTCCAGGCCCGATGCCTAAAAAGCAGATGCTTAAAATGGCTGAGGATTTAATTACCCTTATCAGGGGTTCCCAACCCCCTCCTGACAAGAGACCCAGAGTGGAGGAAGATTCTCCCTCTTCTGATCAGGGCTCCATTTTTACAGAACATTCTGATGTAGAGGAACACTCTTACTCCCCTTTTGAAGATTCTGATGCAGAGCAGTCCATTCCTTCTGTATCTCCTCCTGAGGATTTTTCTTTTGGGGAAACCTTGCACACCTTGAGGGAACACTTCCATTGGGAAGGCCAAGACTTTTCTGATTCCAAGAAAAGACTTGGGGAATTTCTTTTGTTACCTCAACACAGACCTCTGGTGATACCTCCTGTCTTGGACATACTTGATGATGTTTACTCGGAGGCTTGCCTTAATCCGGATTCCCTGCCTCCTGCCCCAGTTAAGCCTGATAGGTACTACAGAGTTCCTAACTCTCACCAATTTCTTTACAAAAGCCATAATGCTGACCCTGAAACCATTTCTCAAGGCCCCAAGGGAATGAAGGCCTCTACTGCTAAGAATCCACTACCTTCGAAGAGAGTCAAGATCCTTAGAAAGGTGGGGGAAAAAGGTGTATACCTCGGCCACCCTAGCCATGAGGGCCTTAAATTGTCAGTTTCATATGCTTAAATATCAGCAGTTTCTGTTATCACAATTAAGAAATAAAATGTCTCAGCCTGAACAACCAGATTTGAAGGAGTTGCAGGATATGATGCATAGTGCAGAACAAGTGGGTAAACACACCTTACAATGTGGCTATGATGCCCTAGAGGCCTCAAGTAGAGCTGCTGTTACAGGATCAGTCATTCGTAGACATGCCTGGCTTAGGGAACAAATCTTGCCTGATCATGTGAAAGCTAAACTTCTAGATGCTCCTTTACAAAAGGATGTGCTATTTGGTACTAATGCTGAGGAGATATTACGGAAAATGGAAGAAAAAGCCAAATCTATGCAAACTGTCAAAGCTTTTCTACAGGTTCAACCACCACGTTTTAGCAGAAATTGGCCTTCTAAAAACTGGTCCTTTCCAGCCACGGACAAGCCCCAAAGAGGTAGATACAGATGCACAAGGGGCAGAGGACAATCACAAGGATCATATAGAGGCAGGCAATGGCAAACTCCAGCACCAAGAGGTGGTGAAGACAGTGCACAACAATACAGGAAACAAACCCAATGACTTCCTCCTTTCCATGCCAAGCAAGTCTCAGCTGGCAGCACCCTTGGGAGGAAAGCTGGCATTATTTACAAGAAATTGGCATATTGTCACAACAGACAAATGGATCCTGGACGTTATAAACAGAGGCTACAGATTTCATTTTCACACTCTTCCAAAAATGAGAGGCATGCCAAACCTGCCACACAATCAAAGGGCAGAGGCACAACTACAAATTTCAAAGCTCATAGACATGAAAGCTATTCAAGAGGTTCCTCCTCACGAACAAGGTCAAGGCTTTTATTCCAGGCTATTTCTGGTACCAAGGAAAGGAACCGACTGGAGACCCATTTTGGACTTATCCATCCTAAACACATTCTTACTCGTACCAAAATTCAAGATGCTCACATTACAACAGCTTCTTACCATGCTGGGCAAGGAGTTTTGGCTGGTAACATTGGACCTCAAGGAGGCATACCTGCATGTCCCAGTCAGACAAAGCTGCAGAAGATACCTCAGATTTCTTGCAGGTTCAATCCACTATCAATTCTGTGCATTGCCCTTTGGCTTATCTACTGCGCCCAGAGTATTCACGAAATGCCTGGCATCAGTAATTGCCTACTGCAGACTTCAAGGGATACAAATTTACCCTTATTTGGACGACTGCCTCATCCAAGCGGACAGCAAGCACATACTTCTGGAACATCTGGCTTATGTAACACGGTTACTGCATTCTCTGGGATACACAATCAACAAAGAGAAATCCAGGCTAAGACCATCTCAGAAAATAACTTTCCTGGGTGCCAACTTGGACACAAACTCCCAGATGGCCTATCTTACGCCAGAAAAACAGGGGCAACTAACTCAGTACTTCAAAATACTAGCAAAATGTACCAGGCTTACTGCAAGGAAAATCCTGCAGGCTCTGGGCTTCATGGCATCTTGCATTCTTTTAATCCCATGTGCAAAGTTGCATATGAGGAAACTTCAATGGTACCTAAAAAACCTATGGTCTCAACATAGCCACAGTTTGGAAACAATAATACCAATAATTCCATGTTTGCAAAAGGAATTTCTATGGTGGGCCCAAGCATGTCAAACAAACACAGGTCTCCCATTCTGCAAGCCTCAAGCAAATCAAGTCATCACAACAGGCGCCTCAGATTACGCCTGGGGGCGCACATGACAGACAGGTGCATTCAGGGCAAATGGTCCCAAAAGGAAAAGCACCTTCACATCAATCAAAAAGAAATGCTAGCAGTGATAAATGCAATTACAGCTTTCAAGGACCTCCTGCATCCAGGACAATTATTGATAAGAACAGACAACACCACAGTAATGTGGTACATAAACAAACAAGGAGGAACACATTCCTACCCCCTGTGTAGACTAGCCATGACACTTTGGAACTTGGCTCTGGAATGGCAAATCGAACTTCAAGCACAGTACTTGCCAGGTTTGGAAAACACGCTGGCAGACAATCTAAGCAGAAATATGACAGATCCACACGAATGGAAGTTGCATCCTCAAGTGTTTACAAAGATAATCCAAGCGTGGGGGAGGCCAGACATAGATCTCTTCGCCTCCCACAGGAATCATCAATTGGAAAAGTTTTGTTCAAGGACCTTTCATCCAAAGGCCTGGAGAGTGGATGCCCTTTCATTCAGTTGGACAGCATGGACAGTTTACGCTTTCCCACCTCTGCCTCTTCTGCCCAAGGTGCTCTTGAAAGCAAGAACAGACAAACCAAAGATGATACTGATTGCTCCAGATTGGCCAAGGCAACACTGGTACCCACTCCTGAGGAGCCTAACACATACTCCTCCCTGGCCCCTACCTCTAATGCCTCTTCTGCTGACTCAGCACAGCTACAAAACTCTTCACAGTCAGCTGAAAACACTCAATCTCGCTGCATGGAAAATTTCTTAACACCACAACAGACCCTACTCCCCAAAGAGGTGCAGGCTGTCATTTTGGAGGCCAGAAGGCCATCTACTAGAAAGGCTTACTCCGCAAAATGGAAACGGTTTTGCTCTTGGAATGAGAAAAAAGGCCAGGACCCTAGAAAACTGAATTTGCCACAGGTATTACGGTATCTAGCTGAGCTGCTGAACAGTGGACTTTCATTTTCCTCCATAAAATTCCATGCCTCAGCCATTTCTGCAGAATTCAACACGGATCCACCCTTATTCTCTCACCCACTCTTAAGACAGTTCCTCAGAGGGGCTAAAAATATAAGACCACCAAGGAAACAACCAATACCAGCCTGGGATCTTAATTACATTCTAGAAAAATTAACATTGCCTCTCTTTGAACCAGCTGCCTCAACAGATCTGCAATATTTGTCCTGGAAAACAGCTTTCCTTCTAGCCATTACCTCAGCTCGTAGGGTTTCGGAACTACAAGCCCTCATGCCTGTGCAGCCCTTTCTCATCTTTCATCAGGACAGGGTTTCCCTTCGAACCAACCCGTCATTTATGCCTAAAGTGGTATCCAGGGTAGCTTTAAATCAAGCCATCCACTTACCTACCTTTTACCCCAATCCTCAAAACAAAGGGGAAAGGCTGCTGCACTCCTTAGACATCCATAGACAGCTACGTTATTATTTGGACAGAACAAAGCCCTTCAGGAAATCAGAACAACTTTTTGTGTCCTATGCTGTAGGAGCTCAAGGGAAGCCAGTTACCAAACAGACAATTTCAAAATGGATAGGCCACTGCATACGGTTTTGTTACTCCTATCATGGAAAATCTGTCCCTACAGGCATCAGATCCCACTCTACCAGGGCCACAGCTACCTCTACAGCCTTCCTCAGAGGAGTTCCTACCAAAGATATTTTGGAGGCAGCCACTTGGAGTTCTGTGCATATCTTCACAAAACACTACCACCTGCCTTTATATTCCAAAACTAGAGCAGGCTTTGCCACTGCTGTGTTGCAGGGCATTCTGGCTCATCCCAGTTCCACCTAGTGCCTACCACCCTGTGCGTAGCTTTGGGATTCTACCCATCTGTGATTACTGCAGCTGTATGCACGATGAACATAGTACAGTTTTGTACCTACCATAAATGTAGATGTTCGAGTGCTAATACAGCTGCAGTACAGTTTTCCCTCCCTCCTTCCCCTCTTGGTAAAGGCCTAGGGCCTAACCCCTCTTCATACAACCTACTTGGGTTATCCTTCTATGGTATATTTGCTTGCATCTACTGATTTTTGATTATATTGCATTGCATGTATATAAATATAATTTATGTATTGCCTTCCTTCTGGGGGCACCTGACATCTGGGGCAAGAAAGACTGAAGAAAATGGCGTCGGCTGTGTCTTATATACCCCTGCCTCTCTGACGTCAGGAAAGAAAGCGACAACAACCGACGCCGGACCTAGACTTTGGAATTTGGCCGACCGAGGACCCGCCTGACGGCAGAAAACCCATCTGTGATTACTGCAGCTGTATTAGCACTCAAACATCTACATTTATGGTAGGTACAAAACTGTACTTTCCTTGTCCACCCTCACTAATGTGTATGTCCTGTTCCTTGTCCACCCTCACTAATGTGTATGTGCTGTTCCTTGTCCACCCTCACTAATGTGTATGTCCTGTTCCTTGTCCACCCTCACTAATGTGTATATGCTGTTCCTTGTCCACCCTCACTAATGTGTATGTCCTGTTCCTTGTCCTCATCACAATACATAGTCTGCCGCACTGCATAAATGTTTGTAACTAAATCACCTACATCACTGTTATTTTGGAGGGTGGGGAGGTTGGGGACAGTAATTTGAGTCCTTCTTACAGACTTGCTCAGTGTTAAAAGCTAAAAGTTGTAGCCAGTAAGCCAGAGATGTCCTGTTTTCTTACAGTTTCGATAGGTCATAAAACAGTTTAAAGAATGGCTCCAATTCGCCACTTTGTGAACGCCTTAATTTTTCACAAATATTAATAAGATGGGTATGTGAGCCATAGACGAAACAGGTTTGGGGTTGACCTTATTCTTAAACAAATGCCTTCAGATTATTAATCATGTTAGGTTTATGAAGACTTGCATGTTTGGACAGATACAGATTGTATTTCAGTGTTTCTTTCTGTGTGTTGGGAAATAAAGAAATAAGAACACACTGTTTTCTACTTTTTATTGATAACACTGCACAAAACAAACTGCAGTGGTAAAGAAAAGACATTATTTGACATTTTTGCAACACTGACGACCAGATTGAAGGACTGGGAAGCAACTGCTATTCCCACAAAAATCTGGTTATAATAATACACAAGTATCAAATACCCTACCAAACATTTGTCCTTTCCAGCCCCCTAGTCTAAGCCTAGACAAAGGAGACCTCATAGGGAAAGGAGCCAAAGACAACACCAGTGGCCAAGACTGGGAAACAGACCCCAATAGGCCTGTGGGATCCTGCCCCCAGGGACCTAGCAGGGAGCAATCATCACTCTTGCATGCCTCTCCCTTTCTCTCTCCCCTCAGCCCCTGCTCCTGTACCTTCCTTTCCCCACAGGCTGGGAGGGAGACCATCCCTATTTCAGAAGAACTGGACCCTCATTACCAGGGATCTATGGGTTCCAAACATCAAAGAGGTTACAGTCTCAAGTTCAAACAACTCTTGATTTGTTCAGACTTCCCAGATATTCCTCCAAACCAAAAGACCTTAAACCAAATACAAGTTCTATGCACCCAAGGGTCTATGGAACCTGTGCTGACCTCCTTGCAAGGAAAAGGAATTTACTCCAGACTTTTTGTAGTACCCAGAAAAGAAGGTACCTGGAGGCCAGTTCTAGACGTGTCGAGGCTCAACCAATTCTTGCAGGTCCCAAAATTCGAAATGCTAACTCTACAAAAACCGTTGCCCATGATTTTCCCCAAAGCCTTCATGGTAACCTTAGATTTAAAAGATGCATACCTCCACATCCCCATAGAGGAATCACACAGGAGGTTCTAACACTTCAGAGCAGGTATGAGGCTCTGCCCTTTGGTTTGTCTACAGCACCCAGGGTTTTCCCAAAATGCCCAACCCTGGTGATAGCTTACTGCAGGACAAAGGGTATTCAAATTTACCCTTACTTAGAATATTGCATCGTTCAGGCAACAGACTTAGAAAAACTCAAAGCAGATCTGCTTTACACTTAAAATGTACTAACCTCAGTTGGGTTCACCATCAGTACCCAAAATTCTCAAACCCCATGGACAGAATTGTGTTTCTGGGAGCTTTACTGGACTCATCACTTCAGAAAGCCTTTGTTCCTCCAGACAAGGTTACCTTTCTAACTCTGTACATCAGAAAGTTCCTTGTCAGGAATTACCCAACAGCCAGAGAGCATCTCAGGGCCCTAGGCAACATGGCCTCGTGCATCCTCATGATCCCTCTGGCCAGACTACATGTCAGGAGACTACAGTGGTACCTCAAAAATGTGTGGTGCTAACACTCTCATGCTTTCACCTTCAAGATAAAACTGCTTCCTTGTCTCAGGAAAGAGTTTGTCTAGAGGGTCCAAGCATGCTCCCTTAATTCAGGCCTTTCATTCAGGTTCATCCCTCAGGACCAAATTATGACAATAGATGCATCAGAAATAGCATGAAGAGCCCACTGCAAAAACTTCCAGACTCAAGGCAGATGGGACTCCCAGCTCAAAAACAAACACATCAACCTAAAAGAACTGATGACAGTCTAAAAAGGCCTGATTACCTTCAAAGAACAATGGAAACCAGGAGTCTTGCTGGTAAAGACAGATAATACCAAAGTTATGTGGTACATAAACAAGCAGGGCGGACTCACTCTTACTCCCTTTCCCACTTAGCCATGGACCTTTGGGAAACAGCAAACTCCCTAGGACTGCACCTCATGGTACAGTATTTACCAGGAGAAACCAATCAACCAGAGGGTCATCTCAGCAGGAGCTGTTAGACCACCACAAGTGGCAACTACATCAGGAAGTTTTTCTCAGCATAGTCAAAGAATGGGGTGTGTCACAGATGGACTTTACCACCAAAGATAATACTCACTTAGAAAAGTTTTGCTCCAGGAGTAACATGAAATCAGCCTGGAAGACATATGCTTTTTTCTTCTTTAGACAGTCCTATTCCTGTATGCCTTCCCCCAATACCTTTGCTACCCAGGGTTCTGCTGAAAATAAGGGAAGAAGGGCCAATGGCCATTCTAATAGCCCCAGATTGGCCAAGGCAGCACTGGTACCCCTATGGCTCAGTTTAACCAACAGGGAGCCATGTCTTCTGCCACAGAGAGGGGAGCTGTTAATGCAGAACAGGGGCACAATCATACAACCCAACCTGAACACATTCATATTGACAGGCTGGATGATACCTTGATCCCATTGAAGGGGTCAGTCCTTGACAAGCAAGTCCTGAATGTTCCAAAAGAAGGCAGGAGACCTAGCACTAGAAAGTCTTACTCTGCCAAATGGAAAATATTAATTGTATGGTGCACACAAGAGGGATGAAGCCCTCAACAAGCTCAGATCCCTTATTATCAAGCCTTTTTGAAAAGGGACTATCTTACTCCTCTATAAAAACCCAAGCTTTGGCTATTTCTCCGTATGTGCTTCTCGGCCTCCTCTCTTTTCACATCTTATCTTGAAACAGTTTCTAAGAGGGGTTGTCCAGATTAGGCCCCCAAGAAAACCTCTTGTTCCCCCTGGGACCTCAGTTTCAGTCTGGAGAAGCTCATGCTTCCACCCTTTCAGCCAATGGCTTCTGCAGGTATAAAATTCCTTACCTAGAAGACAGCTTTCCTACTAGCCATTACCTGAGCCGGAAGGGTTTCAGAGCTTCAGGCCCTTGTGTGTGTGGAACCTTTCATCATTTTCCATCCAGACAGAGTATCTCATTGGACCAGTCCTTCATTTATGGCCAAGATGGTGGCAGTCTTCTTTAACCATGCCATACACCTGCTTACATTCTTTCCTAACTCTCAAAACAAGGGAGAAATGATCCTTCATACTTTGGATGTGCATAGGCAACTACATTATACTTTGACAGTGTCCTGTACTTCCCCTCAAAGCACAGGTGGTGGTTTCCTACTCTCCACCAGGGATGTTGCATCCTGAGTGCGTCCCACCCTCCTCTTCCTGTAGGAGAGGCAAGCAGACCACTCCTTACACCCCTCCCCTCCCTACCTTGTTCCTCCAGTGGAAATCTGGGTCACATTCAGGGATGACTGTATTTTAAATTCTGTGTGTTTATGTTGCTTTTAGGAGGTTGATTATAAAATTGTACATAAACTGTACTCAGAGGTCAAGCTTTATGTTTGGCATCTCTAATATGGAAACTGTTTCAGGAATGTGCATGTGCTCAAAGCAAAACTTTTAAAAATTGCCAAGCCATGGCTATAGATAAGCTTTCACTTCCTTGTGGCTGGTAATCTTTCTGTTTGCCTGCATTTGTCCTTCAGTTAAATAGATGTACCCAAAGAGAGAACAGCAGCATGTCGCACATCTTTGTAGATAAACTCTGGCTGTGAGCCTCTTTTTGTACTTTATACTTGATTAAAACTGCAAGCACTTTGCAACCATTTAAA
This sequence comes from Protopterus annectens, assembly GCF_019279795.1. Taxonomy (NCBI): domain Eukaryota; kingdom Metazoa; phylum Chordata; order Ceratodontiformes; family Protopteridae; genus Protopterus; species Protopterus annectens. The sequence continues at coordinate 1,263,204,296 of NC_056747.1, read as the reverse complement.
TCCTGACTTAAATATGTGTTGCCTTGGTAAAGTCAATGAGACAAAACTAATTAGGGGTGCCCTGGATAATTTGACCTACCTATATGATTTGTTCATTCACATGGTATACAGAATGTCTTGTTGATTAACAAGCACTTGAGAGGTAGGTAAAATTTCATAATGTCATTGGCCAAGCCCCTTGTAACATGCATACCTTTCACTCAATCATAAAGTAAACTGTGTATTTTGTTTCAGATTTCTGTACCCACATTTGTGTTTGTACCCTGTAGTCCACAGATGTGAAACCCAGGTCTTATAATGAAAACCATAATTCATTTTCTGATGTGTAGCGTCACTTAGAGTAGAACATATGCTGACAGTTACACATTTATACCACAGTTCTGAAATTAATGCATAGCTAAAGGCCTCACAGCACCGCTGATCCACACACAGAATGTAAAATACATACTTTCAGTCAACACCAATTAACTAAACCATTAAATAAACAGTCCTTAAAAAATATTACCCAAAGCAGTGTAGATGAGATACTGTTGGGAATTAAAATGCTAAGATAACATTTATCAGAACTGTTTTAAATTCATAGAACATGAGTCAAATTAAAATAAAGGGGGGAGTGTATGTTCACCAAATTAAATAAAACTTGTCTAACAACTACAAACAAAGTGCATCATCCTCCAAGTACAGTCTCATAATTTGTAATTAACTTTTGCCTTTTTGAGCACCATACCTTACAGATAAAACTCGCCAGTGCCTTGGACTTATTTTTTTTCCCTTCAGGTGTGGCTATTTTTCAGAGGTCGCATAAAGTTTGCTTTACATCTTCTAAATTCAGCACTTTCAGTTTCTCTGTTGAATGCAACCTACTAGTGGGACTGTTGTGAACTGGTAATGGAACAGTGTTATCATACTGGAAAAGAGAAGATGTGGCATAGAGGGATAAAGCCCTAACAATGGCCCAGTCGACCTGGGTTCAATTAGTGGCTCTGGAAACTGACAGAGTGGCGGGGCGGAATGGAGGCTCACTGGTGACACTCCGTAAGGGGTGGCATAGTCCAAAGAGGGAAGTTGTCCTCGGACATGGCCAACGAGCATGGAGGTGGGGGAAAAGAAAGTAGGTAGGGCATATAATAATTAAAAAAAAAAAAAAAAAAAAAACAGAAGCACAGATGTCTGAACCCTCAGGATGCCCTTAAGATCCATGACCAGCCCCAGCAACACTAGAGTAAGTTTAGTGGAGGTGGGAGGATGGCTACTAGACCCTGTGTGGATGTAGGGCAGAGGGGACTAGAGTGGTAATAATGAGGTCTGAGGAAACCAAAAAAAAAAAAAATTATATTAGATATGAAAATGCACTAGATCTGAAGCAGATTTCTGGTAAAAATAAGCCAATGTAAAGTAATGGTGTAGGCCTTAATTTTATTTCATTCCACACCTCTTTGGAGTTTGATAATGTTCTTCATAGGGACGACCGTTGCTGTAGAACTTTGGTGGATAACTACTGGGACAATGGTGTATAGGGTCCTGGGTTCGAGACCTGTATGGCTGTTTATTTCAGGGGCACAGGAAAATAATTTTTTTGGGTGGTGAAAGCCAGGGTACATTTTTGGCTAGGCTTGTATAGGCCCTAGGGCCAATAGCCTAGTACCTACCCATGAACCTATGATAAATATGAAAGATATAAACTGCAGGTACATGTCAGTTCTTCTTGCCAAATCTGAACTGCGCTCTGGCATTCCCAGAGGTCAGTGGATGTATCCCAAACCATGGCCATCGACAGGAAGTCTGTCAATAAAGGGCATTGTAACCTGCACCATCTTTCATGCCACTGAAATTAAGGCTTCTTCTGTCACTTTACAGTTTGTCATTTGCTCCCTTGGTTGACCTGGAGGATTGATAATTGTACCTTTTGGCTTCTGTCAGCATTGTATGTAGTAAGCTTTATAATTGACTCTTTTGGTAGGAGCCCCAGAAATGATTATCAACAGGTGTCTTTTGTAGGAGACATATTTTCCCTCAAATGACTGTAATTTATAGATTTTGCTCCCTAGGAAAGGACTACGATGTTGAAAATTATGATTATTTTAAGATATTTCATTAAAAAAATATCTAACACATGCCAGAAATTTCAGGGCCTTTGCAGACCACCATAAAATCTTATATTTAGTGCAGAGGATATCCAGAGAGTACCATAAATTATTAGCTTTCATTTAGGAGATGTCTGGGTTTACTCTGAGGACAGTGGACCTGCTTCCAAAAGTAGCTTCTTCCCATAGAAAGGGCAAAAGGTCTTAGCATGTCTCCCAGACTCCATAAAAGCTCTAAGAATTGAGAAGCTTTAAAAATGTTTTCAGAGCAAGGAACTACCACCAGTTACTAACAGTTAACAGAAGCCACACTGACTCAGTCAGAGATTCCACTCAGACTGCCCAGGCCTTCATCCCCTAAAGTCATGGGGTCTCCCCTTCAGACCCTGGAGGTTATACAGTCTTCTGGTACTGTCGCAGCACAGACCCTTTTTTTTCCCCCAAGGGGTGCATAACATGTAGGGGTTTACAGAAAAGGCTGTACTGGTGGCAGTTATGAAGAAGGCTAGCACCATTGTGAATTCTAGTTGAGAACTGCAGTGTCCTTAAAAAACACAAATACTTCTTTAGGCATGTTGTTGTTTATGCAGTTGGGCATTTTCTGGTTCATCATGAATTCCATTTGTCTAATAAACTTCTCAAATGCTTCAGTTTATACTTCACAGTTCTCAGGGGGTGACCACTGGAATTAATCAACTCTGATTTTTTTTCTTCAGCCTTTGAAACATCCTAACGCTGAGTGCCGTCTTTGTTCATGGTGCCGGGGGAGAGGGCATGTGGTAATAAGGTGTGGGCTATTATTAGTACTATGCTGAGAAAACTGTCTCTTATTGGAGCCAAATTAGCCATTTACATTGATACTTATGATAATCTTTCCCTCAGAAAGTTCTTAACTGAATGAAGCAAAACTGGGTGAACATGTGTCTTTTTACTATAAGATCGCATATGTTCATAATGTTTACTCCCCCACCACTATGCAGTGCTTTCAAGTTTCACAAGCAATAGTGAAAAGTAGGCTCACACAAGTGAATACAGAGTGATGTCCACGCATCCCAAGGTTTAGGCATGTCAGCAGTTAAATACTGTTTTGACCCCTTATAAGTCAAATATAAATCTAATTTGTGGGTCATTGGGTTAGGGAGGAACTCTGCTTCACATGGATGGGGAGCCTATTCCATAGACAGGGTAGTCTCTGGCATACATACCTTTGTCTCCAGCAGGTCCTATTTATATCACAGGCAAGGTTTAAGTCTTTACAATGGGTAATTCTGGTGCTGTTTGTTTTGCAGATATCCAAGAGGTCCATCAGAGTGTGGTCTGACAATGTCCTGTATGCCAGGCATAGATCTCCCCTCAACAGCTTGTAGGAGACAGAATACAGGGATATGTCCTTGAGGCGGTCTGCATAGGACATTTTACGTAAGCCCTGTATTCTTTTATTGAGGAACTTCTGTGGACATTCCAATTCTTGGATATGCCTGGTTAGGTACATACCAAAGGGGACATTGTACTCAATTATAGGTCTGATGAATGTGGAATGCAGTGGAACAATAACTTCTTTGGACCTAGATTGCATACCTTTGTCTATAAGTTACGCAACATAGAATGATTTCCTCACTATTGTAGACATGTGATGGTTAAAGGCTAGAGGTTAAAGGCTAGATTACTGTCTGTGTGTGTCCCTAAATCCCTGACTATTAGGTCAGCTCTAAGGGGTGTGTTGGCAATATGATAATTACCAGGAGTGAATGACTTCCCGAAGGATACTATTATGCATTTCTTGGCATTATTTTTAGTCTATGGCTGTGGCACCAGCTGTTTGTGCAGGCCCTTCCTGGAGAACATTTGTGTTGGTGTGGGATTCAGTGATAGCTCCAAGTTTGCAATCATCTGCAAATTTAGTCAGCCAGAGACCACTGACGTTGGCCTTGACTTCAGAGATTGTCTTGTAAATATTACTCAAATCCAACCATTTTCTTTCAACTCCCTTTACAGCTCAGAAACATACATTGCCTACAACACTGTTGAAATAGTCCTTTTTTATGGGAAACTATGCTGGAGGTCTCTGTAAATTTCAGGATTTGCAGAATGTGCCCTCCCTAAGCGTATCATTATAAAGATTTAGATTTTAGGTTTAAGTCCATTAGTGTATTACTTCTCTAAAGTATGACATGTAAACTTTTAAGGTGCTTTTGTTTTACTACATCCACAGTGTACATTAATTGATTAGCAAATTACTGGTTCTGACCACTCTTCAGGTAGACCTTTCTAATACCCCTGAAATACACAATGTTAAGTTGTCCCATCTCGCCTTCATTCTTGCTGTTTGGGTTCGGAGCCAATCCTTGGCTCTGACTCGGCCTACTTCTATAGCTTGAAAGCTATTTACTGGCTCGAGGCTAACCCTTATCCCAGAATGCCCAGCGTCAGCTACCCAGATCTCGTTTGCCGCTTCAGCTGCAAGGTTGGCTGGCTCAGGCTTAGTATAGTTTTTTCTATGATTATAATTGTTGTTTATTCTTAAAATCTGTTAAGTTTTTGTCTAGATATAGTTCTTTATCCCTTATCACCTTTCTTGTGTGTGTTGTAGCTTTGTTGGCCATTGCTCCATATCTTGCAGGCCTTCTGTTTCCCCTGAACTCATTTAAATTAGAGAGTTCTCCCTCCCCCCTCCTTAGGACAGCCGTTTAAATTAGAGGCTCTCCTTTCTGTTCCTTAACTGTAAAAAAAAACTTTTTTTTTTTTTTTTTTTTTTTAGTATAGTAGTGTAACATGTCTAAAGAGGCCAAAGTTTCTGGCTTCAAAATGCTGTCAGAAAATGTCTCTGACAGATGGGCACACTAGCTGTGTTTATTGTTTAGAGGCTGTGCACCTGCAGGACTCCTGCTCTATCTGTCATGCATTTATTCCAAGGGTCCTGCAGGAGCGCAAAAACAAATTAGTCCTTCGAGGATTGTTGAAACCACAGGATTCCCCGGCTAAAGGTGCTCAACCAATGAAATCCTCTAAGTCTGTCAAGCTGTTGGCTCTATCCTCGGAACCGACTCCTGGGCTTGAAGAACCAAGTTTGTCGGTGCCGACTAGCATCGACAAGTCATCTCCTCCCTCGGCTCCAACTGCCACCTCGGAGCCATCTCGGAGCCACAAGCAAGGAAGGTCTCTTTCATTGCAGCCGATCCACTCGGTGCCACAGTCACCCTTATTAGGAAGTGAACACAGTCATCGCTCTTCATCCCACTCCTCTCGATCCTCCAGGCTATCGGATCAGGGCATGGAGAGAGTAGTCAGCAGGTTGCTTAAATCACAGGCCCTTGCAAAATTACTTTCCAGCCCACCTCAGCAGGTTGCGGCTCCATCCGCCTCCATCTCCATTCCTCCTCCGACTACACTTAGTTTGGAGCCGGAGACCATGGACGCGCTGATAGTAGAACCGACCATGCCGATCACCTCCTCTTCGGTTCCAGCGTTGGCTCCGATCACCTCGATTGTTCCGTCCATCGAGGGATCTGGGCACCGAAGCTTTCTCGTCGGCTCCAAGGGGGGAAGTGGCATCGATTCCTTGTCCGAACCCGCTCTTCCTTTCGGAGCTTCGGCGCAGATGTGTTCGGCTCCCACATCGGCCTCGGAGCCATCACCCTCAATGCAGAGAAGGACTCCTGTCTCTTCGGAGCCGGAGCTTTCTTTGCCTCAGGATCGTGATGCCTTCGAGGTCATGTGGAGTGCGCTGTCCCCTGAAGCAGCCCTACTATCAGCTCCATCGGCTCCTTCTCTTGTGGTGCCTGTGCCAACCTTTGCTCCTCCTCCAGCCCAGAAGCGTAGGGAACCTATGCCCCAGGACACCCCTTTGGGTGACCCATCTTCTTCCGAGGCCTCCCCTGATCACTTAGAGGAGTCTCTTCGGAAGAAGAAGTGCAAGAGAAAGCACCTAGACTCCCCTGAGTCTGTCACCTCAGATACAGACCTGGATGAATGGGAAGGGTCCACCAGGTCCCCCTCTGAAGATGTTTCTTTTTTGGACATCTTTGAAATGATTAGGCAGGGGGGTAGCTGGTCTTCCCTAGCCCGTACCGAGGGCAAGTCTGTATACCTGGAGACATTCGGTTCCCGACCCTCCACCTCCTGGGTGTCTCCACCTTTCGACCCACTCATGTCTGTAGTGGCTCAAAAGGCTTGGTCAGCTCCAGATTCTGTGGAACCTATTCCGAGGAGACCAGATAAGTTCATAACAGCACCCCAGGACAAACAATTTCTCTCTAAAGGTGTGCCAGTTGATGCCATGGTGGTTGCAGCAGCCACCAAGAAAGAGCAGAAACTTCTTTGTCTGTCCATCCACCAAACAAAGAGTCTAGGATGATGGACAGATATGGGAAGCAAATGTTTTCCTCAGCGACCTTCTCAATGAGGTCCCTGAATTATATCTCTCATTTTACATGACTTCAAAGGGATCTCCTAAAAGAGCTTGAAGATACCCTACAAGATCCTACAGCTGAGGGAGCATCAGCCAAAATAGCTTCCCAGCTTGCGACTCTTAATTCTGTAGTCAACTCCTCCATGAGGCTGACAGCCAATGGAGCGAGCAGAGCCGCAGGTACAGGAGTGGCTCTCAGGAGACATGCTTGGCTGCGGCTGTGTCAATTTGTGGAACCCTTTCGGGCATCCTTCACAAATACTCCCTTTGATGGCTCCTCACTTTTTGGGTCTCAGGTGAAAGACATGCTTACCAGGTGCGAGCAGGAAGGCAAGATTCTCTCTGCCGTGGGAGTCTGTTTTTCCACTCCTAATAGACCTTATCCCAAAGGTCAGAAGGGTGGAAAGATGTGGTTTTGGAAGTCACAGGGACCTTTGCCTGACACACGTGGTGATTTTTCCTCCAGGGGCAGAGGGGGAAACAACAACAATGGCAGACGCTGCCCTTGTGGCAGAGGGGGACCACAAAATCAGGCTGACAGAGAAACTTTCTCTGCCAAACCCTTCCAGCATCCCAGATGGGTTGCACGACTGCTCACCTCTGGAGGCAGTCGGGGGAAGCTTTCCCTCTACCCAAAACCTGGCAAAATATAACAAGAGACAAATGGGTACTACCTATCATATCTGGAGGTTACAAAATCCCTTTTCATCAACCCCCTCTAAAGTCAAGAAAGTCCATCCCAGATGTCCCACCCAATCTAAGGAATCAAGCAGTTATTCAAGTTTCAAAACTGCTAGAAAAAAAGAGCCATTCAGGAAGTCCCCACAGACCAACTAGGATCCGAAACTTACTCAAGATTCTTTTTAGTACCAAAATCGACAGGGGACTGAAGACCAATACTGGATCTCAGCAGATTGAACAAATCTGTACAAAAAGAAAAGTTCCAGATGGTAACACTGCAGTCCATTCTCCCCTTTCTGGGTCAGGACAACAGGATGTGCTCCATAGATCTTCAGGATGCATACTACCATATCAAAATAGACAGATGCTCCAGAAGATTTCTTCGCTTCTGGATAGGGGCCAGTCATTATCAGTTCAGAGCTCTGCCCTTTGGTCTCACCACAGGTGTTCACGAAATGTATGGCAGTAGTCACGGCTCACCTGATACGTCAAGGATTCAAGGTGTTTACCTATCTAGATGACTGGCTCCTAACTGCTACCACCAGGCATCAACTCTTAGAGGCACGAGATTTTACAATATCAACCTGCACCCAACTAGGCATTACAGTAAATTTCAAAAAATCTGCCTTGTTGCTCTGTCAATCTGTTACATATATAGGAGCAGAATTAAACACAAAACAGATGTTTGCAAGGTTACCTCAGGAAAGAGTTTTCTCTTCGCCAACAAGTGTCATTTCTAATGCAGAGCAGAAAGGGGCAAGTCAGACATGTCCTGCAAGTTCTAGGCTCCATGGCAGCTGCCATTCTTCTTGTACCATTAGCACATTACCACATGAGAGTCTTTCAGTGGCTTCTCTTCACGCAGTGGTCCTTCCAGGAACTACCCATGTCTCACATGATCCTGATTACAGAAACATGCAAAAGACACCTCTCTTGGTGGATGGTCTCCCCACTGGTGACTCAGGGCAGACCTTTCATTCAACCCCCTCCGGTAGCCACAGTGACCACGGACGCATCCCTGATAAGGTGGGGGGACATTATCTAGGCAGGACAGACCACGGCATGTGGCAACCTCATGAGTACCATCTGCATATCAGTGTCCTAGAGATGAGAGCAGTGCTCCTAGTGTTGCAAGCTCTTCAAGACTCTCTTCCTTCCAGGACTATTGCGATCCAAACAGACAACATATCAGTTGTGTGGTACATCAACAAGCAGGGCGGGACCAGGTCCTACCCCTTGTGTTGAGAAGCCCTCAGGCTATGGCAATGGGCGATTTCCTCCCAACGTTTTCTGACAGCAACAAACATCCCTGGGAAATCCAACGTAATAGCAGACAAGCTCAGCAGGGCTATCCTCATGCCTCACGAGTGGTCTCTGAATCAGGAAGTTGCAGACCTTATCTTCCGCAAATGGGGCCAGCCTTGCTGCGATCTATTTGCCACCCCCCTCAACAACAAATGCAGCAGCTACTTCTCCTTGCTTCCTCCTCCAGGTCAAACTCCTAGGGACTCTCTAGTCCACGATTGGCCTCATTTCCCTCTTTCCCCTAATTCCAAGACTCATACAGAAAGCAAAATCATTGGTTTGCAAAATGATCCTCATTGCCCCCTATTGGCCTCGACAGATATGGTTTCTGTTCCTGCACCTTCACCTTCTAGACCAGCCTTGGGTTCTGGACCCAGTGCCAGATCTGTTGATTCATCAGTCAGGCAGGTTGCACCAATCCCTTCAGACTCTCAAGCTCACAGCTTGGTTTCTCCACTTCCTACCTTAGCCAGGCTTCTAAGTATCTCCCCAGCAGTTCGCGATATTATTGTATCCTCCCATAAGTCAACTACAAGAAAGACTTATGCTAGCAAATGGAAAAGATTTTCTTACTGGGCAGAATCTAGAAACTTAGACCCTTTTTCAGCCCCAGTCCATCAAATTCTAGAATTTCTAGCAGAGCTTTTTCAGTCGGGTGCAGCTGCTGCTACCATCAGGGTACAACTGGCAGCCATATCTAATTTTCATATTGGAATTCTTAATTCTAGCATAATGTCTCATAAGCTCTGCAAAGCCTTCATGAGAGAAACATCCCTTCTTAGACCCACAGTGAAGGATCCACCTCTTCCTTGGGAATCTTAATTTAGTTTTGACTTCTTTGATTCTGCCTCCCTTTGAACCAGCAGCTTCATGTCCCTTAAAATTTATTTTTTAGAAAACACTTTTTCTGGTTGCTGTTACCTCAGCTAGATGTGTTTCAGAACTCCAAGCACTCTGTGTTTGTCCTCCATATATGGTGTTTCACAAAGATAGAGTTTCTCTAAGAACCAACCCATCCTTCATACCAAAAGTCTGTTCAGAAAACAGTTTAAATCAATCCATCTATCTTCCCATCTTCTTTCCCAGTTATAGCAACAAGGCAGAATACAGTCTTCAACAACTGGATGTACACAATTACATTTTTACCTCCATAGGACCAAAGAGCTAAGAAAGTCAGACCAATTATTTCTCTCCTATGCTCACAATAAGCAAGGCCTTCCAGTTTCTAAGGTGACCTTATCCAAATGGTTATCTGACACCATTGCCTTTATTTATCAGTTAAGGCATAAACATCTACCAGCAAAACTGAAAGGTCATTCTACTAGAGCATTAGCCACGTCTGTAGCCTTTCAGTCCAAATTGCTCATAGACTCAATTTGTGCAGCTGCCACTTGGGCAAATCCTCATACCTTTATCACTCATTACAAAGTGGATGTGGTCTCCTGGAGCAGGGCTTCCTTTGGTTCCACTGTTCTGAAGAGTCTGTTCCAGTGAGCCACCCGGGGTCTTTAGGTGCTAGGGATGCTGTCCCAAACAGCAAGAATGAAGGAGAGATGGGACAACTTAACATAAAGAAGTTATGTACCTACCATAACGTTCCATGTTAGTTGTCCTTCATCTCGCCTTCCTTCTTGCGTCCCCCTCTCCTTCCCCCTTCCTGGAGGATTGAGAGGAGTTCACTATGGTTTCACTGGCTGATTTCCTTTTTCTTGGTTCACATGCCAGGTAATTTTATGGCAGTTTACTCTGATCTGTTATTTTGGTAAATCAGTTTTAGGTTACTGGTTAATTTATATGTCGAGTGTGCACTATCACAAACGAGATCTGGGTAGCTGATGCTGGGCATTCTGGGATAAGGGTTAGCCTCAAGCCAGTAAATAGCTCTTGAGCTACAGAAGTAGGCCGAGTTGGAGCCAAGGATCAGCTCCAAACCCAAACAGCAAGAAGGAAGGTGAGATGAAGGACAACTAGCATGTAACGTTATGGTAGGTATATAACTTCTTTTTATATGGAAAGCCCACAATATGAACAAGTAAAAGTATTAATATCTGTAGAATTTTATTACAGTAAAACTTCAGATAGTATTCCACAGTAAATGTAAAACATAATAGTATTCCACTAACTACTTAATTCCTGTTTTACTTAAGCTTTAGTTTTACAATCTGAAACAAACACTAGAAGGTATTTTGGAAATTAATTTTTTTGCCATTCAAAAATGGGTCTGTGCAGCTGTTGTACTATAAAGATTTCCCAAGTCTGTTACTATTAGCCCCCATATCAATAAATAAATAAATATATTAAAAAAAGCAGTACCAGCATTAAGCATAAGGTGTACTTTTCCTGAGTAGCCTATGACTGAGACATCCTGGGATTGACTAGTGACCTGTAAGTTTGAACATCCAGCTAGAGAGGGTGGGAGTGTTTTGCACTGTCTCACACATCTTGGGGGAGATAGGTACCCTGACCAGTGGATGACTCACAGCCCTTGGAGATGAGTGCTGTAGCATGCAGCTGAAGAACAAAGACATGCATGCATGCACACTAAGCTGTGCAGCCACGAACTGCAGCCACATTTGCTTTTGCATGACCGCAGGAATTAATGTGGTGGTGATAAGAGCATGCATGAATCAACAAGATAGCGATGAGAGTGTGCATGATTCATCAAGATGGTGATAAGACAATGCGTGAATCAACAAGACAGTGATAAGACCATTCATGAGTCAACAAGATGGTGATAAGACAGTGCATGAATGTGCATGAGTGAACAAGACAGTAATAAGACTGCGCATGAATCCTTGAGGTGGTATTCTAACAGTTTCATGGATGCCATGCTATTGTTGGAGTAACGCGAATAAAGTCAAGCAGATAACACTGTCACCATTCCTTGATCAGGAGAAACAAATGGGCCAGTGGAGTTAAGTAACGACTAATAGTCCGCAGCCAATAGCTATAAAAAAAGAGAAAAAAGAAGTATGTATTTATGAAATGTAATGAAATAAGGAAGTAAAGGTCAGTTTATGTTTTTTTCATTCTACTGTACATTTCTGTTTTATAGCAGTAGGTCATACCAAAACAATAACTGTGCAAATATGTTAGGAATCTGGACTGCATTATGTTAGTAATTTCATAGGTGGTTATTGTCTAATGGCCCAAAAGCCTTTTTAAGCCAAACCAAGCTTATCACAAATTTACCAAAATATTGCTGACATGTCAATACTCCCAACAAATTTTATGGTTACAAGATAGATTTGTACACAACAAGCATTCACAGGCTGTGTCCATTAGGATATAGGTGCCAAACCAGAGGTAAATTTGTGAATTCCCCCATCCATTAGTCCAAGTTACATTTGAATAGGATTAGGGATAAACTTTTGCTTTGTTTGGAAGGGAAGCCTGCTCCATAGAAGGAACAATGTTTGAGACACACACCTCCCCCTCCAACATGTCCTGTTCGTGTCATAGACAGGGGTTAGGTGCTTTGAATTCTTATTTCTGATGCTGTTTGTTTTGTGGATGTGCAACAAATCCGTCTGTGTAGGATCAGAGTGCCTTGTAGGCTAGGTGTAGATCACCACACAGCTGTCTGTAGGAGACCAAGTACAGGAATACAGCTTTCAGTCAGTCTGCTTTGAGCTTGTTATTTACTCACTGTATTCATTTTGTGAGCAACCTCTGTGGTCTGTCAAGCTGTTACAAGTGCTTGGTTAGGTACATGCTGAAGGATGCATTGTACTCGATGGTAGCTCTGGTGAGAGAGGAGTACAACAGTAGAATGACCTTCTTAACAAAATGACACGTTAATCTTTAAGCCTTCAAGAGAATAATTTATATTATGATTAATGTTCAGTAGCTACCAGCATCACTGGCTTTTTTTTATCCAGAACATAAGTTCAGTAGAAGTAATTGCCTTGCTAGTAGTGATTGCAGCACACTTAGTCCTGCAGGCTCTAAGTCATATATAATGCATGCATGCTGCTGATGAATGTGTTGAGTCACTTTTACTCTTCCTTGGATGGTTTGTGATCCAGGCTATAAAGTGCTTGCTTAGATAATCCAAGATTGTAGCATGCTTTTATTGTTAATCGATATTCTGTCCTTCTTGGTTAATAAGTTGAACTTTGGCGGATTATTTAGTATCATTGCCGTAGCCTTACTGTAGTGTGCTAAAATAAGTTATGTAATTGCAAGCAATAGTAATTTGTCTGGTTTCTCTTTCCACAGTTGTAGAAATTCTGAAATCTTTGCACTCATTGCAGCAGGAGAATCAGCGCCTGCAGGAACAAATCATGAGTCTTACAGCCAAGAAGGAACGTCTGCAGCTACTTAACGTCCAGCTTTCAGTCCCATTCACCATGGTGACTAACAGCAGTGTCATGTCCAGTCAGGCACAGTACATGTCACAGAATGGTAGGAAATGCTTCAAGTTATGTCTGGGGTACACTGGATGGTGGAGCTTTCTGTTCTTTACCTGTGTACATTTATCTTACAGCCAGCACATTTTGTTTTACATTTACCAGCAAGTAGAGAAGAGCATGCATTATACATAACGCTATAATATGGGCATGCTTATTCTAGCCATTTATGTGGTTAGGCAACGTATTTAAACATAATTTCCTATTGATTTGCATTAAAACACATTTTTGTTACACTTTTTTATCCATTGCCTTTTCAGTGCTGTGGACAGCCATCATGAACACACCTGTTCAGTCCATATAGGGCAAGATACTTTCCGATGCAGCTGTCATGAAAACAGCCATCAGCGATGCAGCTGTCATGAAGACAGCCATCAGTGATGCAGCTGTCATGAAGACAACCATCAGTGACGCAGCTGTCATGAAGACAGCCATCAAGTGATGTTTGCTCTAATTCCTGTTTGCATACAGACTTGCTCCGTGGTGCTGAGGAGTGGAGACCTGACTGTGTCCCACACGACCAGGATTCAGTTAGTGGCCTTAGTACTGGAGAAGCTAGGAATGGAGGGGAGGAGTGAAGGGGCATGGCTCACTCCTTGGGGGCGGGTAGCATGCACTTAGGGACATGTTAAACAGTATCTTAGCATCATAGGAGATTACTAGGCTATTGACACATAGGTAATTTTAAGCCTAACTGTTTCATCCCAATATAATACCATAGAACTGCTAGTCATCACCCAAGATTGCATTTAGTGATGACTGCCCATGTCCAGGAGGGTTGTTGTCTCTATCCTCAATGAGAATTTATGGTGCCCCATCCACTCATCCACGTTCCTCTTGAACAGTATCATAGAGGTGCTCTGTTTCACATGAATTGATAGTCTGTTCCAAAGAAGCGGCAGTCCCTGGATCAGGTAGCCTTAGACCCATTTGATTTATGGATATGCAATAAGCTCATTAGGTTTGGGTCTTGGGTTGCTCTGTTGGCCAGGTATAAGTCTCCCCTAAGAAGTTTATACAATACAGAGTATAGTGACAGGGATTTTATTTGGTCTGTGTAAGGCACATGCTGGAGGCCCTTGATCTTCTTTGTTAGAAACCTCTGAGGTTTCTCTAATTGCTGTAGGTGCTTAGTATGGTACATGCCAAATGGGGCGTTATACTCAATTATGGGCTGGATAAGTGCTGAGTATAGGGGGGGTTATAACTTCTTTTGCTCTCGAGGTGATGCCTTTATTACTCAAGTGTGCTACATAGAAAGCTTGCCTTACTACAGTAGATACATGGTAGTCGAAGTTAAGGTCGCAGTTAACATGTGATCCCAGGTCCCGTACCAATTTATGGGTACTTAGGGTGTTGTTGTTGCTTGGATAGTGTGAGGGGACATTGTTTGTCCCAAAGGGAATGATGACGCATTTTTTGCATTCAGTTTGAGACCGCAACTACTATACAGCAGTCGTTGGTCTGTGTGAGACCCTTCTGGAGTATACCAACATCATTTGGGGAGTCAATGATTGAACCTAGTTTGCAGTCATCTGCAAACGTCTTCAGCCACAACCCCTTAGTTTTGACCTGAATTTCTGAGAAGTATATAGCAAACAGAAGGGGGCCCAGCATTGATCCCTGTGGCACCCCAATGCTAACAGGTATGCTGGTTGATGTGAAGTCACCCACTTTGATAGTGTGTACCTGTTTGGTGAGCCAGTTGGCAACCCATCTTACAACAAAGGGGTTTATATTCAGTTTGCTAAGTTTATCAATAATACCTGAGTGTGGAATTGTGTAGAAGGCCTTTGCCAGGTTGAAGTATGCTGTGTGCACAAATTTGCCCTCGTCAATGGCCTTGGTCACATTTTCAAAGAAATACACCGATTTCATGGGCAGGATCTGCCCTTCAGGAAGCCGAATTGGGTAGAATTCAGGGTTTGGAGATCACCTATATCTTTATTTATGAGGTCCATAATGATATGTTCCATGGCCTTACAGATTAGGCTGGTGAGGTTTATGGGTCTGTAATTCCCTGGGTCTGTTGCTAGGCCACCTTGTGGAGGGGAATGATTGTTGCTGTTCTCCATTCTTCAGGAACAAAGCCTGTGGTTAGCTGATTGAAAAGGGTACTTAGTGGTGATGCAAGTTCATGTTTTAGCCTGTTTAGAAGACAGCCTGAGATGTTGTCTGGTCCCATAGAGGCTGTGTTTTTTGCCTTGGACAAGGCTTTGAGTTATGTTGGCATCAGGGGGAAGCTTGGGGGAAGGTTTGTTGTAAGTTAGGAGGGGATAAGGGAGTGAATTTTTTGTCAAACCTATCTTCTAGCAGGTTTGCTGTCACTGTGGGATCAGTGTATGTGATACCAGTGGTCACTAGTTTTCACATGCTTGGGTCCTACCCTTTAGGTTACATATGTAGCTGTAAAAGGCCTTATGGTTATCCTTGGCTGCACTTGCTAAGTTTTTCTCAAAGGAGCCCTTGGAAGATTGGACAAGTTGCCTTATTTGCCTGCTGAGGCTGAAGAGGGTGCTTTCCCATTGTTGGGGCCTTGTCTTTGTTTTCTTGGACAGCAACTTTTTGCATTTATTGTAAATCAATATGTGTCATTAAAACCTGCTCTTAAGGCTAGGAAATTGAGGAGGTAATATATTCATTTTATTATTCTTGCTTTATTTTTATCATCATCTTTTATATATGATGAAGTGTTAATGTTTACAGTGAGTTTCTCAGTGTAGTAACTGGATTCCTAAGTGGAGAAGGTGCGTTAACTTTTAATAATTATGTGTATCTTGGCAACAGATTATGTCTCTGTTAATCATTGATGGATGGTTTAATGATATTAATTGATGTTTAGCATTTATTTGTTGTTTTTGATGTAGGATGCGGTCTGAAGAAGCAATTTTTAATTGTGAAAGTGCTTACCAATCTGTTTATTAAAGTTATCAGTTTTATTTAGTGAACGTGGCCTATTTTTGAGTTTTAAGTGTTTATTTTATGGGCATCTACTTCTGCCATGTATCTGTGTGGATTTTTTCTTTATATTTTATTGTAAAGTTTGTTGATGCTGGATGTCCACCATGACAGCTTGTTTTTACTTGGGGCTGTGGCTTTGATTCTTTCTGTTATGGCTGAGTTTATACACTTATGCAAGTGATTGTACAGGGCTTTAGTGTAAGCTTTGGTATAGTTACCACTTCCACCGTGGGGTGGGGCTTGGAATGCATTTCTACCTTCACCTAGGAGGGTATAGTTTGCCTTGGTGAAGTTTTTTAGTCTGAGAGTTTACATTCGCTACTTCTACTACTATTGTCTGATCGGATTAATATACAGTGATTAACTAGAAATATATTGACTGAAAATCTTCCACACAGAGAAGTTTCTTACACTGTTTTGTTTTTGGACCCACTACACTTTAGTGGGTTGTTTTGAGACTTCGGGGATACCATGGAGATTACTTGTTTTTTGCAGTGTTTACTTTCCTAGCTATGGTTGGGTTGTGCACTGTTTTGCATGTTTACATGCACCTGTTTTAGGCATATCAAACTGAGCTTCCAAGAAGATTCTGAAATATATCAGTGTGGTATCATAGGAAATGGAAGGCCAAGGGAAGACATCATGTGTGGGAAATGGCTTGCTTAAATACATATCTGTCTGGATAAAGAATACCTGGACTGCTAACTGAGGGTGCAGAGGGCAGGCTTCCATTTGTAGTAGGTACAGACAGTGAGAACAGCCTTAGCCAGGACTACAGCAAGTCACACAGCTTTATGTTTCTGTGGGAAGGACTCCTGCAACATTCCTGGGCACAAACATTATTAAAATCCACAGACATGACTGCCAACACTAGGAGTATGTGCCTTGATGGTGCCCTAATATGTCTTACTGTATTTGTTTTTAAAAAGTCATTACAGTGTTTAGGTTATTTGGACAGACTACAATGCCACATAAAGGGCTTGTCTGTCCTTTTTAAAAGAGAGATCGAGAGTTGATCAGATTGATCTCTTTGGTTCTCAGGGTCTCAGCTGTTTTTGCACCTTTATCTTTCTGTTTCTGCCATGGAAGGTTAAGTGGTAGCTATGTAGATAAATGCAGAGAGGCAACTCATATGTAGTACTTTTAAGAAGAGGGGAATTAAATGTGTTTTATGTTATTTGATCTTTATGAGGAAGCTCTAATTCAAGGCTGTGGAAGGAAATGCATAGAGAAGTCCCTGATCCCAGTAGAAGGTGAGAATTTCCATGCTGATTATTTGGACTTTTTTCAAACGAGTGCTTTGAAGTCTGTGCAGTTTCTTGAGTTGCAACAGTGTTTACCCCAAAAACAGCTGATTTTTGGCTTATGAATACCCTTCTGTCCATTTAGGTCCCTCTAAGTGAATTTACTGTCAGATTCTTATGTCTTCAAAGATTAATGATTTGAATGTTTAGATACATTTATACCCAGATTGCACAGCTGTCAGAAAAAAGACCAGGTTGCAGTGCTCTGTCATGTTTGTAAGCTCATTGTAGAAAGTATACAAATGTCTTTCCTGCCAAAAAAGTAAATAAATAAATAAGTACAGTACATCATTTCTGCCTACTACTACTCATTTTTTTCTTCTTTTTTGTCCAGTAGGCAGTGGTGACTCGCTGACCAGTAGCAAACGCTCACCTTGCAAAACCAGCTTTGCCACGGAGAACTCTTTTTCCACTTCATTGGAGGTATTTTTAAAGAGCAAATAGAAACAGTGATTTAGAGGTCTGTAATATCGATTTTAACAAATGTTCTATATATGCAGTTATCACAAATGACAACCAGACTTCCTAGGGATATGAAAGACATCCAGCTTTTACGTCATTAAGTCCTGCTTAAATCACAAAATGGGGACAACTGTCTTGGGGTAAACAAACAGTAAAGTAGTATATAGTGTGTTAGTTGTGCTTGATTTTATATTTGCAGTTATATTTAATTATGCTATTGTACTCATGAGTGTTTTGTACTTCACATTAGTGCAGGTTTGGCTTTAAAAAACTTTTTTATGGTGAAGTAAATAGGTTAGAATTCAAATTTCTGCTCTATTTTGCTGTTCTTTGTGAGAAGCAGTTTTAGTCCTTAAATGGTCAGACTGTGGTTAGATCTCTAACCAGGTCCTAAGATTTAGGCATTTCAGTCTGATACAGTTACTTATTATGTTATCAGCATCTGTGGCCACAGACCTGAATCCACCTAAAAGCTTTAGGGCATTTAAATTCCTGTCCCATACCTGTGTAGCTCCTATGTAAGCCGATGGGTCACAGGTCTGTTTGTAGTGAAGTAAATCTTCATATGCTGTCATTGAGAGGAAGCTTATAGCCAGGAATCTGATGGCCTTCTTCATAGGTACATAGATATTTACTAGGCTAACGACCACAACGGCCTTTTTAAGCCTAGCCATGCATCCCAAATCTCTGACAAGTTCTGATACCCTTGATAAGTGCAAGCATGGGCCTGAGAGATGAACCATTTACAGGTTACCTGTTTGCATAGGTGCCAAACCAGGGATGAATTTCCGTTTTTTCAAACACAAAACTTCCAGTACCAAATGGGTGTAAATCATTGAATTTTAATATGGCAACTCCAGCAAATGTTGTATTAAAGCACCATATAATACAAGCAAACCCGTTTTGGCAAGTATATCCCTTTCTCGGTGCAGTAACAAAAACTAAAGCCACATAATGAGCTTAAATAGTCTCACTCTCAAAAAGCAAGCTTGTCATTGGATAATTAAAATTGCTCATTTAAGACAGGTTTAAACAAACACCCCAACCTAATGATCCAACTGGATTCTTTTTAATTTAAAATAGAATGCCAACCTGTCTTATTCAGCCTGTTGCCTGGAACCCGATCAATTATAATAAATTTAAACTGAGCAGTGGTATGAGTTATAGTCTTCTTCTTCTTCTTTCGGCTGCTCCCGTTAGGGGTCGCCACAGCAGATCAGCTGTTTCCATTTACTCCTGTCCTCTGAATCTTGCTCTGTCACACCAACCACCTGCATGTCCTCTCTCACCACATCCATAAACCTTATCTTAGGCCTTCCTCTTTTCCTGTTACCTGGCAGCTTCATCCTTAGCATCTTTTTCCCAATATACTCTGCTATTACCTGCACTTAAGTTGAAGCTTGTTTGTTTAATTTAACTGTTGAGGCTGCCCACTCAAGTGCGCTAGCCTGTGCATTTAATATACTGTTGTTTTTCTGCATTTTCCTGTTGCCTTCTTGAAAAAAAAAAAAAAATCCTTGTTTCCCGCCTTTCCTTGACTAGAATAGTCCCCTATACAGGCTTTGCTGTATTCTGGACTTTGGGATAGTTCCTATGTTGCCCATTACCTTACTTGGATAGAAGGAAGTTTCTTTGCTCACCAGTAGGAGTGGGGAGCTCTGAGCAGCCTATCTGTCCCTGAAGGAGTGACCTCAGCACAAGAATCTTGTAGTAATTGGCCGTTTTTGGGCCATTTCTAGCTCTTTGAAGTTCCCTGCTTAAATATCCGCCTGTGAGCATTTTTTTTCGCTTATACTACTCAGCAACAGCTCCTCGTGGTCCTGCAGAGTGGTGCTAGCAGCAGAGAATCGAAAAAAGTGACTACTTTCAAGATATAAGTATATTTTTGCTGTTTCTACCTGTGCGACCTTCCTTTCTTGCTGAAAACGAAGTTAAAGTGCTAATTTAACTGTATTTAGCATTTTTTATTACCTGCACGTAAGTTGAAGCTTGTTTGTTTAATTTAACTGTTGAGGCTGCCCACTCAAGTGCGCTAGCCTGTGCATTTAATATACTGTTGTTTTTCTGCATTTTCCTGTTGCCTTCTTGAAAAAAAAAAAACAAAAACAAAAAAAATCCTTGTTTCCCGCCTTTCCCTGACTAGAATAGTCCCCTATACAGGCTTTGCTGTATTCTGGACTTTGGGATAGTTCCTGTGTTGCCCATTACCTTACTTGGATAGAAGGAAGTTTCTTTGCTCACCAGTGGGAGTGGGGAGCCTTGAGCAGCCTATCTGTCTCTGAAGGAGTGATCTCAGCACAAGAATCTTGTAGTAATTGGCCGTTTTGGGCCATTTCTAGCTCTTTGAAGTTCCCTGCTTAAAAATCCGCCTGTGAGCATTTTTTTCGCTTATACTACTCAGCAACAGCTCCTCGTGGTCCTGCAGAGTGGTGCTAGCAGCAGAGAATTGAAAAAAGCGACTACTTTCAAGATACAAGTATATTTTTGCTGTTTCTACCTGTGCGACCTTCCTTTCTTGCTGAAAACGAAGTTAAACTACTAATTTAACTGTATTTAGCGTTTTTTATTACCTGCACTTAAGTTGAAGCTTGTTTGTTTAATTTATTTGTTTAATTTAACTGTTGAGGCTGCCCACTCAAGTGCGCTAGCCTGTGCATTTAATATACTGTTGTTTTTCTGCATTTTCCTGTTGCCTTCTTAAAAAAAAAAAAAAAATATCCTTGTTTCCCGCCTTTCCCTGACTAGAATAGTCCCCTATACAGGCTTTGCTGTATTCTGGACTTTGGGATAGTTCCTGTGTTGCCCATTACCTTACTTGGATAGAAGGAAGTTTCTTTGCTCACCAGTGGGAGTGGGGAGCCTTGAGCAGCCTATCTGTCCCTGAAGGAGTGACCTCAGCACAAGAATCTTGTAGTAATTGGCTGTTTTGGGCCATTTCTAGCTCTTTGAAGTTCCCTGCTTAAAAATCCGCCTGTGAGCGTTTTTTTCACTTATACTACTCAGCAACAGCTCCTCGTGGTCCTGCAGAGTGGTGCTAGCAGCAGAGAATCGAAAAAAGCGACTACTTTCAAGATATAAGTATATTTTTGCTGTTTCTACCTGTGCAACCTTCCTTTCTTGCTGAAAACGAAGTTAAACTGCTAATTTAACTGTATTTAGCGTTTTTTATTACCTGCACTTAAGTTAAAGCTTGCTTGTTTAATTTAACTGTTGAGGCTGCCCACTCAAGTGTGCTAGCCTGTGCATTTAATATACTGTTGTTTTTATGCATTTTCCTGTTGCCCTCTTGAAAAAAAAAAACAAAAAAAATATCCTTGTTTCCTGCCTTTCCCTGACTAGAATAGTACCCTATACAGGCTTTGCTGTATTCTGGACTTTGGGATAGTTCCTGTGTTGCCCATTACCTTACTTGGATAGAAGGAAGTTTCTTTGCTCACCAGTGGGAGTGGGGAGCCTTGAGCAGCCTATCTGTCCCTGAAGGAGTGACCTCAGCACAAGAATCTTGTAGTAATTGGCCGTTTTGGGCCATTTCTAGCACTTTGAAGTTCCCTGCTTAAAAACCGCCTGTGAGCGTTTTTTTCACTTATACTACTCAGCAACAGCTCCTTGTGGTCCTGCAGAGTGGTGCTAGCAGCAGAGAATCGAAAAAAGCGACTACCTTCAAGATATAAGTATATTTTTGCTGTTTCTACCTGTGCAACCTTCCTTTCTTGCTGAAAACAAAGTTAAACTGCTAATTTAACTGTATTTAGCATTTTTTATTACCTGCATTTAAGTTGAAGCTTGTTTGTTTAATTTAACTGTTGAGGCTGCCCACTCAAGTGCGCTAGCCTGTGCATTTAATATACTGTTGTTTTTCTGCATTTTCCTGTTGCCTTCTTGAAAAAAAAAAAAACAAAAAACAAAAAAAATCCTTGTTTCCCTGACTAGAATAGTCCCCTGCTGTATTCTGGACTTTGGGATAGTTCCTGTGTTGCCCATTACCTTACTTGGATAGAAGGAAGTTTCTTTGCTCACCAGTGGGAGTGGGGAGCCTTGAGAAGCCTATCTGTCCCTGAAGGAGTGACCTCAGCACAAGAATCTTGTAGTAATTGGCCGTTTTGGGCCATTTCTAGCTCTTTGAAGTTCCATGCTTAAAAATCCGCTTTAGCGCTCGTTTGCACGCTTTTGCACGAAGTTGCCCATAGCGCAGCATCGGGCAGTGCTGGTTAATCTAGTTTAAACTATTTCTGGCTCCACAAAGTCTACTCTTCAGTTTTTCCCTTAGAGCTGCTCTACTTTCAATCTAAACAGTCTATTCTCTATCTAAAAAGCCCAGCACTTGCTCCTAAAGCATTTATACACGGGTAAAGCACTTTAAACAAAAAAGAAAGCACTACATCCACCTACAATCCCCTTGAATACCCATTACCCTATAGGTCCTTTCTGACTCAGTTACACAGCAATCCCTTACACTATTCTAGCATGTCGAAGGGTCAGTTACTGGCGTCCTCTCCAGTTCAGCTGGTGAATCTGGGAATCTTGAGGCAATGTTACAACTGCCTCATGTACACAGACAACCCTCTCCTCCTCCCAACAAATATAAATGTATGTGAGAGATGCGACTATATAGCCAAACTGGAGGCTGAGCTCTCTCGACTCAGTACTGGCAAAACCAGTCAGGAGGAGAAGGTAACCACACTCACCACAAACCCAGTCTCACATAGACCTATCACAACTGCAAACCAAACACATAAACACACAAAAACATACTTGGAGGCTCTAATTAAAAATCTACCAAAACAACAGTGGCCTCCAAAGCAGACATCCAAGCAACCACTACCTCAAAACACAGCACATGCAACACATAGTTCACAAAGTCAGTGTGCCAAACAGTCACAGCCCTTAAGGCCAAACAACATGCCTGATACACTTGTAATAGGTGACTCCATAGTCAGACACACTGACGTCCCGCTCACCAGACTGAACAAGGAAAAGGTTACAGTAAGCTGCCTGTCGGGCGCTAGAATACGCCACATAACACAAGCACTCAGGTTACAGCAAAGCAAGTACAAATATGACTCAGTCATTGTCCATGCCGGTGTGAATGACCTGAGACGTACCTCCCTAGACTACATGAAAAGAGACATAGAGGAGCTCTCTGATTATGTAGCCTAGGCCGGAATGACCCTGACCCTGAGCAGCATCTTACCCTCACCAAGAATGATTCCACAGTCCAAAGACAAAATGATCAGCTTTAACAATTGGCTCAATTACTGGTGTTATTCTAAGGGGATCCAATGTCTGTCTGCTTGGGATGACATGCTTGACAAGCCACGCTGCTTCGCAAGGGACAGCTTGCACCTGTCACCCCTGGGCTTCCGGATATTGGCCAAGGCTCTTGCCACCCCCATAGTGCCTTTTTTAGGCAAGGCTCAAAAGACAAACCCACCTCCCTAGAAAACACAAGTGGAAAAAAACTAAGGGTAATGCTGCTCAACGCCAGAAGTCTAAACCTCAAGATGCACGCTCTCGAAGCCCTCCTCAGTATGGAGAACATCGATGTCTGTGCAGTGACTGAAACCTGGTTCAAGGCTCCTGAGAGCACCCCAGCACTACCAGGTTATACCTCATATCATGCTTTTTGGCCTCAAAACTTGGACCGAACCACAAAAGGAGGGGGAGTATCCATATTCATCAAAGATACCCACACCTCCAGGTTAGTGGCAATGCTCGAAGCATCGGAGACCATCCAGGTGCAACTAACCGTAGGCAAAACTGCCCTACAGTTTGTAGCATGCTACAGGCCACCCTCTCAAACTCAGGAATCCCACTCAGCCTTCCTGAAGACACTGGAGAGTATGAATGTCTCTCCAAATACCATCATATTGGGAGACTTCAACTACCCAAACATAGACTGGGAGCATTACTCAAGCCCCAACACCCTAGCCGAAAGGTTCCTAGAATTCATAAACTCAAATGCGATGGAACAACTAGTCACCACTCCCACAAGAGGAGATAATATACTAGACCTGATCATCACAAACATGGAGACACAATGCTCCACACCGGAAGTATACCCCTCATTGGTGAGATCAGACCATAAATTAATCTCACTGGAAATCCACATCCCGCCCCCACCCCCAGCACAAAAGACCACAGTGAAGAATTTCTCAAAAGTTGACTTCACACTTCTTAAGACTGAAGTGGTATCTTTCAAGGCCCCTGGGCCAGTGAAAACCACAGCCCACACCGCTGAATCCTTTATAAACGCTTTCTACGGACACCTTCAAGAATGCATGGATCATGCAATCCCAAATAAAACCAAGACCCATTCCCCCAAAGGCAGGCATCCTGTCTGGTGGACCCCAGCCATAAACAAGCTTTACAACAGGAGGAGGAAGCCACTAAATGACAGAGCAAAATCCCCAAAAGGGAAGGCATCTCTGATCAGTACTAGCAAAAAACTACGATCACTCATAAAATTATCCAAGGCCAACTTCGAGAGAAAAATCGCAAAAGACACTAAAGAAAATCACAAGGCCTTCTTTAGTTATGTTAGAAACCTGGGTGGAAACTCCCAGATATGCTCAGAGTTAGTCCAAAATGACAAAAAATACACTGAACCCACAGACATTGCCAACATACTGGCAGACAGGTTCAGTGCAAATTTCTCCCCCCCCCAAAAGGACAAATATCTATCCCAGCAGAGTGTAGCCTCCCTGACATCTCAAATGCCCAGGTGAGAGCCGCCCTCTCCAAAGCTAAAAACACAGCATCAATGGGACCAGACAGTGTCCTGGGTTGCATGCTACATGAACTCCAAGAGGAACTAAACCCGCACATAAGGCTACTGTTTAATCTTAGCCTTACTACAGGATATGTACCCAAAGAATGGCGTACAGCAACAGTGGTCCCACTCCACAAAGGAGGTGCTTCTACGGACCCTGGAAATTACTGCCCCATAAGGTTGACGAGCCTGGTCTGCAAAGCTATGGAGAGGATCATTATGGAACTCATAAACAAAGACATTGTGGACCTACAGACACTGGATCCTACCCAATTCAGCTTTGTCAAGGGCAGATCCTGCCTTTTGAACCTGGTCGACTTTTTTGAAACAGTCATTAAGGCCATTGATGTGGGTAAGGCAGTTCACACAGCCTACCTTGATCTTGCAAAAGCCTTCGACACAATACCCCACTTGGGCATCATAGACAAGCTCACCAGCTTAAATGTAAACCCATATGTCATAAGATGGGTTGCAAACTGGCTCAAGGACAGAACCCACAAGGTCAGAATTGCTGGAGCCATGTCAGACTCTAAGCCAGTCACAAGCGGTGTCCCACAGGGCTCGGTCCTGGGACCCCTCTTGTTCGGCATTTATTTTTCCGAGGTGCAAGCAAACATAGGAGGATTGTGGCTAACAAAGTTCGCAGATGACTGCAAACTAGGCGCCATAATTGATACTCCAGTGGACACAAGCATCCTTCAGAAAGGCCTCATAGAAACGGATAACTGGTGCCAGAGCCATGGCCTTAAACTGAACGCCAAGAAATGTATAGTCATACCCTTTGGAAAAACAAAGTACCCACAAATTACCACATAGGTGGTAATCCATTAAGTACGGAAGAAGTAATCAGGAACCTAGGGACCCAAGTTGACAGTAACCTCTCATTTGATACTCACGTTGCCAAGGTGGTTAGGAAGACCTTCTATATTACCCACCTTATCATGAAAGGATTCACATCTAGATCAAGAGAGGTCATTGTGCCCCTATACTCTTCCCTTATCAGGCCCATAATTGAGTACAATGTCCCAGTTGGGATGTACCTTACCCGACACCTGCAGCAGTTAGAAAGACCCCAAAAGTACCTCACCAAGAGGATCAAGGGTCTCAAACATATGTCATATGCTGCCCGGCTGAAGAAACTCCAGCTCTATTCAGTCGCATACAGCCTACTCAGAGGCGATCTATGCCTGACGTACAAGGCCATGTCCAATCCGGAATTAATGGAAATGCTCCACCTCAGAAAATCCAAATCCACCAGAGCCACGAGAGAGAGAGATTTGAACCTCAACACAGAAATAAATAGGACATGCTGGAGGGACAGATTCATAACCCAGAGGCTCCCTACACTCTGGAACAGAATCCCAGTCCATGTTAGGCAGAGCCCCTCACTGACTCTCTTCAAGAGAAATCTTGACGAGTGGATGGGAGATCGTAGGTTTACCCCGGGGGTCATCTCTGTGTCACTACTAGACAGAGGCACAGTAAACTAAACCCTAGATGGGCATAGTATTCTCATTCCAAGGGGTGGTGAAAGCCACACACACTCTGGCTAGGCTTATAAATGCCCTAGGGCAGATAGCCTAGTATGAACCTATGAACCTATGAACCTAATCCCTCCTCAGCACATGTCCAAACCAACGTAATCTTGCCTCTCTGGCTTTGTCTCCAAACCATCCAACCTGGGCTGACCCTCTAATTTACTTATTCCTAATCCTGTCCATCCTCGTCACACCCAGTGCAAATCTTAACATCTTCACCTTTGCCACGTCAAGCTCTGACTCCTGCCTTTTTGTCAATGCCACTGTCTCCAACCCGTATAACATAGCTATTCTCACTACCCTCTTGCAGACCTTCCCTTTCACTCTTACTGGTACTCGTCTGTCACAAATTACTCCTGACACTCTTCTCCACCCACTCCATCCTGCCTGTACTCTCTTCTTCACCTCTCTATGAGTTATAGTATGTTTGTATAAAGAATTGGATACCCTTTTATTCCTAATGTCACTGAGATGTTCGGATATCCCGATCCTGGGTGAACTGGAAGTGTGGCCCACATAAAAAGTGGAACAAGAGCAAGTAGCTAAATATATGACCCAATCGGTGTTACAGTTACCAAATCACTGAATGTCATACACCTTAGATGTGCTCTTACTAGTAAATTGTTTATTCTTCAGTACATGGCTACATGCAGAACAATGGCCACAGGGTATGCACCCCACCAATTTATCCCCAAATATTGAGACTTGATGTTTATTGGATGCAATCCTGTGTTTATAATGATTGAAATAAGTGCACAAAGTAAGATCCAGTCGGTAAGAATATAAGCATTTGGGAGATAAAAACTCCAATAATTTATGATGTGACAAAAGTATGTCCCAATGTTGGTCAGTGATCCTTCTAAAGGTATTAATATTAAGCCCAAAAGTTGTTACAAGACATACCGGCCCCCAATGATCCTCATTCATTTGTTGATGTTTGTATTTTAACAAAGTTGATCTAGGTTGTTGAGATGCAAAATGACTAGCCATACTGATGTTATTGATATCATATCCCCTATCCCCTATTGAGAAACCTCTCTATCAAGTCTTGTTGGTATTGATCATATAAGTTATCAGAAGGACAGTTGTGTCTAATCCTGAGAAATTGGGACTTGGGAATATTATGGAAGATATGTCGCGGGTGATGACTGGTGGCATGAAGTAGTGTGTTATACTGGGGGTGTTTCCAGAAGACCTCAGTCCTCAAGGTATGATCTACTACCCTAGTAATGATTATGTCCAAAAACGTAATTTGATCAATATGAAAATTGAACATGAACTGGATCCCCCACTTGTTCTCATTAAGGTACTGTACAAATTAACGTACATAAACATCATCACCCCTCCACACCATCCAGCAATCATCCAAATAACACCTACACATATCAATTTCATCAAGGTACAGATTGTTCCTCAACAAAACCTATAAAGAGGTCAGCATAAATCGGAGCAAAGGAGGCTCCCATGGCAGTCCCCTTCACCTGCCAATAACACTTACCATGGAAATAAAACACATTTTTGGTTAAAACATGTTCAGTCAAGCAAACAACTAATGTGCTGAAACTGGTGAATATAAATTTGCCTTATCTAACCAATATTGTATCGCCTCCAAGCCAGCCCAATGGGGAATATTAGTGTAAAGGGCAGTTATATCCAATGTACAGATTAGCTAAATAATCTGTAAAAACTGTGTTGTATCTTGAATTCCGGCTCTAACAAACTGGAATAGTGGTTGAAGATATTTAGTGAGAAAGGCAGCTAATGGTTCTGTAAATGACCCCCTGCCCGACACAATAGGTCTACCTGGTGGTTTAGTTAAATTCTTGTGAATTTTGGGAAATAAGTATAAATATTGAGATTGTGGATCAGGTACAGTCAAATGATGTAACACCTTTTTGTTAATGAAGCCTTCCTCAAGGGCCAGGCTCAAGAATTCATCAATTTCTTGTTTAAATTTTGGTGTTGGATCAATCAGCATGTATATGTAGAATTGGCCATCAGACAATTGTCTTTCAGCTTCAGCCAAATACATCGGCCAACCCATAACCACGACCGCCCCACCCTTGTCTGCTGGCAGGATGACCGAATCATGGTTATCCTTAAGCTTAGTTATCACCTGTTGTTCCTCATGAGTAAGATTATGCCAAATATTACAAAAGGCAAATTTGTTGAAATGTAAATCCTTAAGCACACATTCCTGTAAGATGGCTACACGTTTATCCATGGGTGGCATGAAGGAAGATTTGCGAAAATGAAAATCAGTGGATCTTTGAGTCTGGGCATCCTGATCAAAAAATAATTTTAAATTCAACAACCGACAGAATGTTAGAACATCATTAACAAATGTATCCCCATTTACAAAAAAAACAGGGACAAAATTAAGACCCTTATTTAGTACCTTTATTTCAGTTTCAGAGAGTGGACAAGAAAGGTTGTGCACATTGGTTGTATCCCCTAATGTGGTAATAACAAATCCAAAAGATGCTGAATGTTGTTTACATGATGGATGTTTCCTGCCCCGTCTGTGCCTTCTCCTCCTAAAGGGTCAATACTAGGGCATTTCTTAGCTGTGGGTGAATCTGAGGGAGTGATTTCAATGTCAGTAGTGAAGGATGAATCATCCCCCGAAGTACCACTGTGGCCAGTAGAGCCTGTTTTAAGTATAGATCAAGGTATTTTCCTCTTGAAAATGGATTTAGTAATATCTTGCTGGGCTAATTTAAAATTTTTTTGTAACCCAAAGGGTTTACCCCTCTCATAATCAGTCAAGTCCTTGTTGAACTTGTGAATCTTTTTGTCTTTTAACTCTTTCTCTAAAGTAAATAAATCCTTCACCAATTGGTTAAGACACTTATCAAAAAATGATTCCCCTTCAAATTTTCTAACCTCTTCACATGTGTCTTTGACCTCCAGATTG
Organism: Protopterus annectens; assembly: GCF_019279795.1. Taxonomy (NCBI): domain Eukaryota; kingdom Metazoa; phylum Chordata; order Ceratodontiformes; family Protopteridae; genus Protopterus; species Protopterus annectens. Next base: position 1,263,175,455 of record NC_056747.1, on the reverse strand, counting down.
CATTTGTCAATGGTACGCTCATAGTATGGAATTAAGACCTCCACAAAGGCCATAAAGGCTTTGTGTTGTGCCTGAGCCCATTCCTCCAATAACAGATCATCAGCCAGACTGACCAAGGGCTGGAAGTGTACTCTGAGGCCTCGGGGAATGATCCCCCGTGCCTTATAAGCCTTAAAAAAATATTAAATGCCAAATATTGGTTCTGAGAGACTTCATGCTCTTGGTTAATTTATTAAATGAAGAGATACATATACCCTCGGGATCATTTGGACCCACCCGGTGGCTGTCCAAAGTTGTTGGCCCCAATCCAAATGCATTTAGGTCATTCCTGTCTGCCGACAAACCTTGCAAAAGAGTAATCAGATCCATAATATGTAAACAAAAAAGCAATAATACTAATGTTGAGAATATATCCTCAATGTTAAATCAGAGACTCAAATAAACATGAAACAGGGGCTAATTATGACTGGATTCATAAATATTAAAATAACCCTAATACGCCTACCTAATACAGGTCAATGGCAATACAAAAAATATACAAAAAGATATGGAATGCCTATGATGTAAATGGGACCCCAAATAGTAGCCCAATAAGAACATAAATATGTAGAAAAAATGATGTTCAAATATGTTAATACAACTAACTGCTAATAACAGACTTGAGTCCTAAACCCACATGTACATGGCAGACAAAGAATTGGCCCTGATGAAAGATTATTATTTAACCAAAATGACCATAAAAGGCCACCAGACCCAAAACATAAATTATATAGATAAGCAGCTGTGTAACCTTCACAAATATATTGATATTGAATCACAAAACAGGAACTGTGGTACCAAACCGACAATAAGTGGTAAATCATATATGTAGATGTATATAACACATATAAACATAAACACCTGTTGTTAATAGAACCCTAAACAGATCCCAAACTGTGAATTCAGACTCAAACCCCACATATTTGAAACAGACCATGTTAATGTAAACAAAAACATGTACAACCATTAATTCCTCAATTTTGTCACATAAGATTCAGAGAACTAAAAAATAAAAAATAGTCCTGACATATCCATCTGTATGACATAAAGATTTTAAAAAACAAAAACCTGAAAGTCTGATGTTAGAAAATTAAACAAATGTCTGGTAAAACTCCTCAATGTGTGGTATAAAGGGCAAAGTCCACCAACAGTCCGAGCCACAATTGGTCCCTTTGAAACCATGAGGCTTGTACAAATGACCCCGTACAAACAAATTGTTGAGTCCTGAAACATAGAATAAATGTATATGCAGAAACACCAAAGGATCTGAAGTGCAGGATGTCAAAGTCAGACAAAAGCCACTGTGAATAAACTAATAGGTCGCCAAGCCCATAAGTCAATTAAAGGATTATTTAACTGCCTATAGCAGTAAGAAGGCCCAAAGTCATGTGGTGTCCCCTAAGATGAAAAAAGAAACACAGTACCTGATTAAACTCCTGAGTCATAATCCCCAAAAATTAGACCAGAAAACAAGGGGAAATGCCACAGTGAATAAACAGTAATATAATAAACCGTCAATTATGCAAAGGATATGGCCAACAATAATCCACTAAGATGTCAAAGTGATCCCAAAACCAACATGGTGAAGCTCCAAAAAGGCCAACGTTCGTCACTGCTGTTATCCACTCCTCCACAGAATGAAAAGATGAATATGGAGCCCTTCCTGGAATAAGCCTGGTAATAAAATGAAGCTGCCATTATCCACTCCCTCATAGAGTAAGCCATGGTGGTGCAGCGGTAGCATTGTTGCCTCACAGCAAGAGGTTCTCCCATTCGATTCTCGGCTGGAGCGCCTTCTCTGTGGAGTCTGCACTGTCCAAGGTTGACCTTCATCGCTACCTGATGTTCACAGTATGTAGTTCAAGCCACAAGAAAAAAATGACAGGCTGTTAATCCTTGACAAAGCTTGTAAATAGCAGAAAAAAAAAATAACGTAGCAGGAGCCTCCACCACTGCCATACATGCGGTTCAGCTTGCTGGATGAATTTCCAGTTTCCCATCCAGTTGTCCAAGTTGCACTTGAATTGGGTTAGGGAAAATAAGCACGACATGCTGCCTGCCATGGGGAATCAAACCCCGGTCTCCCATGTGACAGGTGGGGATACTCACCACTGTACTAATGAGGAAGACAGGTTCATAGGTTGGTACTAGGCTATCGGCCCTAGGGTCTGTACAAGCATAGCCATAACAATTCCCTGGCTGTTTCTTCCCACAGTATTTACTCTCCTGGACCCTGTCTAGCAGGGTGACTGACGTGATCCCCGGGGTGAATTTCCTATCTCCCATCATCAAGGTTCCTTTTCAAGAGGGCCAAAGAGGCGCTCTGCTTGACATGTATGGGCAGTCTGTTCCAGAGTCTGGGGAGTATCTAGGTGAGGAACATATCCCTCTAGCATGTTTTGTTCATTGTGATGACAAGGTTTAGATCCCTGGAGTGTGTGTCTCTGAGGGATTGGAATTTCTTTAAGTGTAGCATGTCCAACAGTTCTGGGTTCGACATGGCCTTGTATGTTAAGCAGAGATCTTCGGGTTAGATTTTGCAGCCTGACTCCCCTCCTAATCCGACATTACAGCAACTTGGGATACTAACAGTATAGTTGCTAAGCACCTGAATGCATTCACATGTTCTGCTCCCACAGCATACTTTTTAAACATACTTTGAAGTCTGACATTGTTGAGAGGGACTCTTTACTTTGTACCTTCATGCATACATCACATTTTTAATGCAGTAGCAGGTACATTTTGAGTGAGGTACTTACCATAAAGATTAATGATTAAATACGTCCATGTCTGTCTGATAGTTGGCTACCATAGAAATGTTGAGTTTACCTTACCATCTGGGTGTATGATAGTGCCACTGGGGAGTAATCACTGCTTTTGTGATGCCGGATCCTTCTTTTGTCTGCTCAGCTTTATTGCTGGCCTACCTCTTGCATGGCCACAGTTTGATCAGCAAAGATGCTGTCATGGATGTATCATGGGCATGATCCCCCCTGCACAGCCCCACACCCTTCACTGGAAGGGGGAGCACAAACATTTCCCTCTTCTCCCTGTTTTCGGCTCTATCAGTGCCTGGGGTTCCAGTTGAACCCAGTTTGTTTGGATTACAGTCAGGGCTTCAGCTCCCTTTGTCATGGAAACAACACTGGAAATTCTTTTCTGTTTGGTACAATAGTAAGTTGTATGTGTAGAGGTGGGGTGGAAGCCCCAGCCAATGTCCCATGGATGACATATTTTGTAAAACTTCTCTAGCCACAGCCTGACTCATAATGTGTGGCGAGTATTCGTGCTTAGGACCAGGGGGAAGATTCAGAAAAATCTGTTGCTTAGACTCCCCTACAGAAGTCTGCTTGGTAGAGAAAGCCCTGATGATGCCCTTGAATATGTTTCTCACTAATGAATAAAGTCCAGCATAACCAGCTGACTAGTCAGAAGTCATCCGACAGGAGCTTCCAACCTTTTTGGAGCCAAAGAACAAGCGGCCATAACTTTTTAATCTGTTTCACCTTGGGGATCGCACACAGCTGTCTAATGGGATGCATACAGTGTAACAGCCACTCACCTGTGTTGTGAGGGTCAGTGTAAAAGGATAGAGGCTTGATCTTATGTTTCAGTGCAATGTCCAGCATAACTTCAGAGCTTAGAAGGGTGTAGCACATGCGTTTACTTTATGTGTTTGGAAAACACTGTACAGTGAGGAACACAACAGTGCTTATGACTTTGACATTCTTCTAGCAAACATAATTTCCAGAAGAAGGCCCATTTTTCCAGTAAGATAATTCAAAGTAACTACGGAAGTTGATCCTAGAGGCTGGTTAGTCATTCTGTTTTGTACAAAATACATTCCCCAAGAAGGAAAAACTTTTTTCATTGTGGAGAATCAGATGGAGATATCCCTTCAGAAAAAAAGTTTCAAAGTCTGGCAAGATTTATGGCTTATTTCCCACAGGAGGCAAACTGACCGCACTGAGAAATGTCCGTTAGTGGAAGAGTAGAACAACCTGTCGGTACAAGGAAACAAAACAAATAATCAAGCTGATGCGGGAGAACGACCTGAAGGAAATGTGACTCTTACCTTTTCACCAGAAGGTGAATGAATCTCTTCTATTTAGACTAGTAAGACTTTCTTTTAGCAGGTGCACTAGCCTTTTTTTTTTTTTTTACAGAAAATGAACATGTTGGAAGTTGAAAATCAAAATGTCAGCTTCCTTGCCAAAAGATGAAGAGATTGCAGCATCCTTCCCTCCTGCTGTTGTAGAATTTATTCCCTGAGAGGAAGTTACAAGAATTGGATGGTGCTGTATAGAATGAGGGAAAATCAGGGTTATTTTTGCCAATACAGTGCTATCAGGATCAGCTGAATCCTTTCCTCTTCTGTTTTTCACAAGTCAAGGACTCTTGGAGACAGAGGGAGCAGATGAAATGGATGCAAAATGTTTTCCTTCTACCTTTTTGACAAATTCTTTGTATTCCCTTGTCCAGAACATTGGAAACTGCATCACTTCAGAAGACAAAGAAATATGTTTCTGGACCCCTTCAAATGGAAGAGAGGTGGAGATGTACAAGACTGAGCTGCCAGTCATTGTCCAGCATCCACTTTGCTCTTCCACAAGGCACACCTCAGTTGGACATCTTGGTCCATTTATTTTCATCCAAGAGGGGCAGAGGGATGAAAAGCTTCCTGGGTCCTGGGTGTGTATGTCCTCTCCCAAGCACTTGAATGGGCCCCATTTGAATTTACTAAGTAAGAGGAGATATAAACAGAGGCATTTGGACTCTCTGATGGAGTCCCACCCTGGGCATCAATTTGGACAAAGGGGGGCTTTCAATCCCTTCCTGATGATTCAAGTTTGGGGAGGTACTAGAGCTCATGCTTCAGAGGGGGTCATGGCCAGATGATAAGTCATCCATCTCCAAGGAAGAGATTTATAGGAGGCTTTTTGTTCCACCTCACCTATTTCTTAAGGTGGTTCTCCTGATAATAGAATGTTTGCAGTGATACTAGGTAGGGCATAGTGAGAATCAGCCTGGTGGATCTTTTTTTTTAGGAAACCAGATAATCTCCTGTGACCCTCAAGGACATATAGACTTAGAGCATGTCTTCCTTAGCTGACTCTATAGTGGTAACAGAAGCACCTAATAAGGAACCCGCAGAGGAGAGCACTGAGATCTAACCCGCAGGTAAGGATTCACAGTCTGAGAATCAATTCAGGAAGTGCATTTATGTATCAGGTACGTTCTCTATATGAGCATTAAATTACCTGGCTCACACAATGCATGTTCAGCACAATCTAGCAGAGTGTGCACAAGACATGTGAAAAAGTTGCCTCAGACTGATCTCAGAAGAAAACTGGAGTCATGGGTGGTAACAGTCACTATTGTTTCCATAATGTCCAACTGCATGGATTCAAAATGTGGCCAATGGAGCAGCCAGGCAGCTGGATTAGACTTAGCAGTATATCATCATGCATGGCTCATTGTAGCACTGGAGCACTGCGCTTTTGTGTACAACTTTAAAGTGTCCTTCACTAAATCACCAATGACAGGTTCTCCTTGTTTTGACCCCTCATGAAGAAAAGCAAGCAGGAACTCCATACCCCTGCAACTGTAGATGTTAAGTTCTCTTATCCTCATAGGACCTTTTCTAGGAACCAGAAGAGTGCGGGGAACTCGTGGTTCTAAAAAGTCCAGCAGACACCATATGAGAAGCATTTGGACAGAAATTTATGTGGATGTGGGAATTTCCCAAATGTACTTTATCCTAGAGGCAGAGGAGGTCAGCAGGACCGTTGATTCCATAGTCTTCTCTCTGTGAGTTTGCCGCGGAATCCTTGAGGACTTGCTAACCTCTCCCCTGTGGTTGAATGTCACTCTGTATAATGGCATGGCAGGCAAACATGCAGGACAGATGGGTAAGGGAGATCATATCCAGAGAATACAAGGTCATACCTCTCAACCTTATACAGCAAGAAATCTAGACAAAGCCATAAATAAAAGTTGGACAAAGACCCTAAAATAGGGACAATTTTTAAATATTGCTCTTACAAACTTAGAAAGTTGATAAAATAACAGGTTTTGCATTAGCATGAATTTTCTGAAGGGTGTGAAGTTTGAAACTCAGATTTCTGTCATTATTTTCTAACTTCAGTCATTAGTGATTTGCAACTAATTTGCCAGAAAACCACTATTCCATGAAAAAATTGACCAAAAGTATGAAACAAAAATCTGGACATTCTGTGAAAATCTGTACAATTAAGAGGTATGTACAAGATTCATGTCATTTCTCCTTAAGGCCACTTTCTTGACATCCCACTCCATCAGAAGGTAGCAGCCAACGTTAAGGTTGCAAACCTGTTATACAAAAGAGCAATCCAGGCTTTCCACCGACCAGAAAGGGCCAAGGAATAGTTGAGATTTTTTTTTTTTGATACCAAAAAAAAAAAAAGAACCTCTGACCCATCTTAGATTTAAGCAACCTGTACCAATACATACCAAAAAATAAATAAATTCCAGATGGTCTTGTGTAATCAGTCCTTTCCTGCCTGCAGAAAGATGATTAGATGTGCGGCTTGTACCTCCAGGATAACTATCTGCACATTGGAATAGCCACGTTTGGGTGGGAGCCAGCCACTATCAGTTAAAATCCCTACCGTTTAGTGTCACTAATGCCCCTAGGTTGTTTACCAAATACATGGCAGCAGCAGATCACATGAGGCAGAAGGAAATCAGTCATCTGATGTTGTCAATTTCTATTTTATTTTTGACATATGGGTTCGGTTCTGATATCGGAACAGACTCGGCCATTACTAGAGCTCACTCTGACGAAAAACTCTCGAGCTTCACTTGTACCCACAGTCCCTCTCTCTTAATTACCTCAGATCTCATTTACTACTTTTCCGGATAGGCGCATTCACCAGGGTTCTCGAGCTTAGTTAGTTTTTGGGATAGTTTACGTCATATTCCTTCAAGTTACTTCCTTATTTCTGTGGTCATTTCCTTATTCTAATTCTGTCATCCTTTTTGCTGTTCCTCTACCCTTCAGTTAGTAATTGCCATCCCCTTTCTGTACATTCTGGTGTATTCTCCGCTATCATTGTTGATAGCTCTCTTTCCATACACTTCGGTGTACTCTTTTACTATCATCGTTGATAGTTTCTTTCTTTTTTTCTCTCTCTTTCTCCCCTTTCTTTTAAAAAAAACTGCTTTCCTGTCTAGTTTTTCTTGTTTGAGACTGTCTGTCTATCTTCTCCCGTTCATGTGAATGTGGTGTGTGCCCTTTCCAGCCCGATTTTATTATGGCTGAGAAAACTAAGGCTCCTTCTGGCTTCAAAAAATCCCAGAAGTGCGACCATAAGATCCCTCTTTTGGATTTGCATCTGTTATGTGTTTATTGTTTGGGTCCTGTACATTTGCAGGAAGATTGCAGTATTTACCATGGCTATAGTTATAGAGCTCTTGTTGAAAGAAAAAACAAATTAATATTGAAAGGTTTGATTCCTTCTGCCTTTGGAGAGGCCGTATCTGCTCAAGACAAGAGTCAAATGGCTGATGTTATGTAGTCCAATCTCGCCTACATTCTTACCCATGGGTTCGGAGCCAAATGCCGGCTCCTACTCGGCCAACTTTTCTAGCTGCGGAGATCTCTTTTTAGATTTAGAAGATTTTGCCTTAGAGCTGGAAGCAGTTTCCAGACCCTCCTTGAAGGAGGGTTTGAGAAGTCCCTTCAAAATCAACTTATTCTTCCTTTCCTGAAGAACTCTTGGACTAAAAGCATGACAGAAACTGCGCGACTCCTGGAGATGGATTGCTCCCAGACAATACACACAGAATGTCCATCGGTAGTGGACATTTTATAACTGCATCTAGAGCATTTCTTGAAGCCCGAGGGCTTGTGCTCCTTAGTATCTTTGGACATAGCTAACCAACAACCAAGCACCAAAGACAAGTAGTCACTGAATAAAGGACCAACGGTCAAACAGTCACAAGGCGAGAAAAAACTACCACTAACAAACTACCTCAAGATCTCTAATTTAAACGATCCTTAGACACAACACAAGTGGGGAAGGACTAAAACCTCTAATTTAAATGGTTTTAGACCCAGTAAAGTTTATAACACAAGGAAAGCAAGGGGACAGTCTAGGTCCTCTAACTGAAACGGGCCTAGCCCGTTGGAAACAGCTAGTGGGATACCACAGAAAAACGATCAAACACACAACTTTTCCACAATAAAAGACCAGAACACAATAGCTATTAAAATAGCTTTTTGTTTACAGCAAATTCTCTAATAATGAAGAAAAAGGGTACTTAGCCACAGCCAAGAGCGAGACCACGTCTGAGCTACACGAGCGGCAAACGAGATCTGGGATAGAGAGCAGTGCAGCATGGGATACCATCTTAGCCCAGCCAATAGAAAGACTTCAAGCTAGAAAAGTTGGCCGAGTCGGAGCCGATGTTTGGCTCCGAACCCACGGGTAAGAATGTGAGGCGAGATGGACTACATACATCGAACGTTATGGTGAGTACATAACTTCTTGTTTCTTCCCCTTCTTCATTGTTCTCTTTGGAGAAGGGCAAAAAGAGGAGTTTGTCAGTACCAACATCTCCATTGGCACCAACATCTAAGAAGCCTAGATGCTCAGCTCCTAAAAGTTCCTCGGAACTGATGGATGCAGACTCTAAGACTTTGGTACTGAGAAAATCACCAGCACCGACCACCATTCCTGTTTTAAAACCCTTGATGCTAAAGGCTTCAGCACAATAAATGTTGTTTTCTGGCTCTTCATTGATGTTGACTACATCAGCACAGAGTATGGATATAGTGCAAATGGATGTCTTACCCAGAACTAGTTACTCCCCATCTATTTACCCCTTTGTGGGTGAGTTACCTGAAGTTTTCCTTCAAAAGCCTAAATCTCCCTCTTTAACTCTAATGTCAGTCTGTTCCACCAAAGGTCTTACAGAAGTCGATGTAGAGAGACTGGTGAATAAAATGTTGTGGGTGAGAGGTTTTACAGGACTCCCTTTGGCTTTGGCCCTATGGGCTCAGGAGTCAAACCTTCATTCACACCTTTAACCACTCCTCCTCTGACCTCCTCTGAGGCATCAGAGTTTACAGCTCTGAGTCGTCCAGTGCCGATTATATCTGTTCCTGAGATCTCTCTCACTTCAGAGCCAATCATTGCCCTAAGTTCTTCAGCTCTTATGGATCCGGAGACCTCCCAGGGCCATATCTGTACTGTTGGCTCCAAGGGGCAGGAGTCAACTCTAATTTTTTCAGAACCATCTCTGCACCTTGGTGCATTATCACGGTTCAGTTTGGCTCTGGCATCTGTCTCTGGGGCTGTTTCTTCAGAGCAGGGAGTGACCACGGTTCTGAGGCAATCTGTCTCTGTTCCAGGGTACCTTCCCTCTTTGGGGGGGGTCAAGCTTTGAGGCAATGCAGAGGACCTTGTCTCTTACAATGACTCAGTCAGCCCCTTCCGCCTTGGAGCAGAAACCTTCCTCACACCCAGTTATTCGACCTGTCTCTCTCCTGGGGTAGCAAGTACCAAAACCTCAGGAATGTCAGATACATATTCTGTCATCTTCTGATAACTCTCCAGACGATCCTCCTGAGGAGGTTCCTCAGAAGAAGTGCAAGAGGAAGCACTTAGATTCCCCACAGGAATCAGTCATGGAAGACACTGATTTTGATGAAGGGGAGGGGTCCCAAAGGTCACCCCCTGATGGTGTCTCCTTTGGAGACAGCCTAGAAATTTTGAAACAGAGGGGATGACTGGTAGTCCTAGAACCCTTCCTGGGAGGAATCAGTTTACCTGCAGGCTTTCAGTACTCGCCCGTCTACCTCTTGGGTGATTCTGCCTGCTGACAAACTCATTCAGTTGATTTCTGAGCAGGTGTGGAAGGCTCCGGACACCACTGAAGCCATCCTCAAGAGACTTGACAAAATTGTATCTGCACCTGAGTCTAAACAATTCTGGGCTAAAGGTTTAGTGGCAGATGCCATGGTTGTAGCAGCCACCATGAAACCCAACAGAGAGTCTCGGGCTATGGGTAGATTTGTGAAGCGGGTTTATGTTTCATCGACCTTCACCTTAAGGTCTTTGAATTTCCTGGCACATATTACCATACTTCAGAGGGATCTGATCAAGGAGTTGTTGGATACCCTGGTGGGAGCTGTTACTGAGGGAGTCCAAGAAAAAGTTGCTTCTCAGTTAGCCACCCTGGAGTCTGTGTTAAATTCATCCATGAAGCTCATTGCTCATGCATACAAAGGGACCACTAGAGTGGCGGGTTCAGGCATAACCATAAGGAGACAGGGAGGAGCAGAGTTCCTTCCTAACCCAATTCAAGTGTAACTTGGACAGTTGGATGGGAAACCAGAAATTCATCCCTGGTTTGGTACATATGTCTCTGATGCAAACGGGTAACCTGTAAATGGTTCATCTCCCAGGCCCATGCTTACACTTATCAAGGGTATCAGAATTCATCAGAGATTTGGGATGCATGCCTAGGCTTAAAAAGGCCCTTGTGGTCATTAGCCTAGTAAACACCTATGAACCAATGAACCTGGATGTGTCTGTGTGATTTTGCGGAACCATTCAAGTCTTCATTCATCAATGCACCCTTTGACAGATCGTCTCTGTTTGGCCCAAACATTAGAGAGACATTATTCAGGTTTGAGAAGGATGGTGAGACCCTTTCTGCTGTGGGCATACATTTTCCACTCCCCAGAGATCCTTTTCCAGGAGTCAGAGGAGCAGTGAAAAGATGTGGTTCAAAAAATCCCAAAGGCCTTTCCAGGACTCACGTGGTGCCAGTTCTCCCAGGGGCAGAGGGGGAAGCTACAATGGAAGATGCCTTCCACGCAACAGAGGTGGTCTGCAGAACCAGGGCTTCAGGGACTCCTTCCAGGTAAGCCCTTTCAGTGTTCCTGAAAGGAGGCCCAATTGTCTTCCTCTGGAGGCAGTCAGGGGACGCTTATCCATGCACCAAAACTCCTGGCTAAATATAACAACAGATTCTTGGGTGCAATGGATTATTTCCAGAGGTTATACCATACACTTTTCCTTTCTTCCCCCTGTATGCAAAAAGTTCCTGATGTTCCACCCAGTCAGAGGGAACCAACAGTTCTAGAAATTCAAAAACTGTTTGAGAAAAGAGTCATCCAAGAAGTCCCACCAGACCAGAGAGGATCTGGAGTTTTCTCAAGATTCTTTTTAGTACCAAAAAAGACAAAAAAAAAGACGGGACTGGAGACAAATTTTGGATCTCAGTCTGTTGAACAAATCAGTTTGACAAACAAAACTCCAGATGGTCACAGTACAGTCCATTCCCATTTTTGGAAAAGGACGATGTGCTCGATAGATCTTCAGGATGCGTATTACAACATAAAAATGGGGAAGTACTCCAGAAAGTTCCTCCGCTTCTGCCTGGGAGCCAGTCATTACCAATTCAGGGCGCTGCCCTTTGGTTCTCACCACAGCCCCCAGGTGTTCACCAAATGTGTCAGTAGTAGCAGTTCACTTGAGATTGCAAGAATTCCGGATGTTTCCATAGTTAGTTGACTAGCTTATTACTGCTCCATCCTGGCATTGATTGATAGAGACAAGGGATTATGTTCTCAATACCTGTGTGTACCTAGGAATAACTGTAAATCTTGAAAAATCTCAACTGTCTCCAACTCATAGTTTAGAGTTTAAAGGGACAGTGCTGAATATGACAATAACCGTAACATCCCTTCCCCCTGTGAAACTTTGAAAAATCATAACCCAGGTTCAGAAAATAATTCTCAGCAAGAAAGTACCCACTCAACTAAACTTACAGGCCCTAGGTTCTATGGCAGTGACAATAACTCTAGTTCCCCTAGCCAGATATCATGTGAGAATTCTACAATGGCTGCTGGCATCTCAATGGTCTATGCTACACCAACCCATGCCGGACCAGATTCTGATCACCAGTCATTGCAGAAAGGATCTAGCTTGGTGGATTCACTCCAAAGAAATTCTCCTGCGCCACCCCTTCATTATTCCAGAACAGAAGGCCATAGTGACCAGTGACACCTCCCAGATAGGGTGGGCAAGGCATTTTCTGGGCAAGACTGTCCAAGGCACTTGGTCCCCCTTAGAGGCCAACTTGCATATCAGTGGAACTAAGAGAGGTGCTTTTAGTGTTGCAGACCTTTCAAACAGCTCTTCCTTTGGGAACAATTGCATTTCATACAGACAATATGTCAGTAGTTTGGTACATCAACAAACAGAGAGGAGCCAGTTCTTATCCCCTTTGTTGGGAAGCACTCAGACAGTGGCACTGGTGATCTCTTCCAATTGCTTTCTGATAGCAATGCACATTCCAGGGAGTTCCAATGTGATAGCAAACAAACTGAGCAGATGTATTCTACAGCCTCACTCATGGTCTCTCACTCCAAAAGTGATGGAAAAGGTTTTCCATCAATGTGGCCAGTCTTGCTGCAACCTGTTTGCCTCTCCTCTATACAACAAGTGCAGCAGCTACTTTGCCCTGATTTCCTCTCCGGGTAAGTCACCAAGAGATGCTGTTCTCCACACTTGGTCCCCTGGGCTCTTATATGCCTTTCCCCCAATACCTCTAATCCCAAAATTCTTACAAAAAGCACTCAGGTTGAAGAGCAAAGTTATCCTTATTTATCCCTTTTGGCCTTGACAGATATGGTCCCCCTTTGGCCTTATATAATTCAACAAGATTGGACTCTGGACCCAGCTCCAGACCTTCTGTCCTATCCAGATGGACTAGTTCATCCAGACATTCTGAACTTCAAGCTGACAGCACGGTTCTTCCAGTTCTATTAGATGTTCTTCATCTCACATTGCTGCAGTCCTTACATATGGGTAGTCCGCTGTCCTCGGTCGGCCCGAATACCAAAGTATTAGGCTGACGTCGGTCAAGGCGCTTAAAACTGACATCAGGACGTCAGGGTACAAAAGCGCATGACCGACGTCATTTCCTCAGTCTTTTTTGCCGCATGGTCCGATGCAGAAGCAGCGTTGCAAGTGCCGGTTCTGAAATTTTTCTAATTTGGAGTTTCAGACCGAATCCAAGTTGGCTAAGTAAATATTTTGGTTTTTCTTGCCTCAGTGTTTTACCGGATGTCAGAAAAAGTGAATAACTGTATTTCTTGTGGGAAACAGATACCGCATAGGGATTATCATTCTTTGTGTATTCCTTGTTTGGGGCCTGAGCACGACGTTGTTGGGTGTCGCTTTTGTGATAGGTTCAATAAACGCACTATTAAGCGAAGGTTAGATTGTGCTAGGCTGGTCTTTGGGAAGCGGTGCAATTATAATATGCCGTTGGATTCTCCGGCCGCTTCTAAGCGCAAAGACAAAGCAGTTAAACCCAGGCAAGATGAGTCGTCCGTTCCGGACGCCGGTTCTTTAGGGCTTCAGTGGAACCGGTGGTTCCGACGGAGACTTCTCTGGAGTCTCAGGGGGAGACTTTGATTTTGCAGGAGGTGGTCTCTCAGGAGGCAGGTCAGGCTGAAGGGGCTTCTCCAGTTACTGTACTCCCCTCCCTTCCCAGGGTGGTTAGGCCTTCTCCTTCTGTTTCCAAGGCTTCTCCCAGAGGCAGGCCAGTTTTAGCTTCTGTTGGTGTCACTCCTAGTTCAGCGGGGTCTGTGCCTAAGAAGCACATGCTTAAAATGGCAGAAGATTTGATTACTCTGATTAGAGGTTCTTTGCCCCCTCCTGATAAGAGGCCTAGGGTGGAGCCAGAGTTGGGAAGTTTGGAGCAGGCTTCGGATGTTTCAGAGTCTTCAGCTGAGGACTTGCAGGAGTACTCTCCTTATTCTGATTCTGATGCAGATGATTCCACTCCTTCTGCTTCTCCTCCAGAGGATTTTCTTTTTCAGAGACACTTCATTCTATGAGGGAACATTTTAAGTGGGAAGGTCAGGATTTCTCTGATTCTCGGAAAAGGCTTAGGGAATTTTTGCTGTTACCCCAGCATAGGCCCTTGGCTATACCCCCTGTTCTGGATGTTGTGGAAGATGTGTTTGCAGAGGCTTCACTTAATCCTGATTCTCTGCCTCCTGCTCCTGTTAAACCGGATAGGTATTACAGGGTGCCTGAGGCTCATAAATATCTTTATAAGAGTCCTAGGGCGGACCCAGAAACTATTAGTCAGGGACCTAAGGGTGTCAAGGCCTCTGTTGTAAAAATCCGGTTCCTCTAGATAAAGAAGCCAGAGCTTTGGATAGATGGGGAAAGAAGGTCTATACATCTTCTACCTTAGCTATGAGGGCTTTGAATTGCCAGTTTCATATGTTGAAATATCAAAACTTTCTTCTTTCTCAATTGAAGTCTAAGGTGGATGCTCTGGCGGAAGGCATTGAGTGTAAAGAATTACAAGATTTGGTGCATGTCTCTGAACAGGTGGGTAAGCATTCATTACAGTGTGGTTTTGATGCTGTGCAGGCCTCGTCTAGGGTGGCTGCCACTGGCTCAGTTCTTCGAGGCACGCCTGGCTGAAGGATCAGAATTTATCTGACCATGTTAAGACAAGGATTTTGGATGCTCCTTTGCAGTCTGATGTGTTGTTTGGTTCACCTGTGGAGTCAGTCTTGAAGAAAATGGAAGACAAGGCTAAGTCTATGCAGGCTGTTAAAGATTTTTGCAAGTTCAGCCTCCAAGTTTAGTAGGAATTGGCCTGCTAAGGGGTGGACGTATCCTTCTTATGATTCTCAGTCTAGGGGTAGATCTAGACGTGGTAGGGGCAGAGCTCAGAGTTCTTTCAGGCCTAGAACAGGGAATTCACCTGCACAATCTTCGGGTGAGGGCAGGGGCCAGTCCTTTCGTAAACAGACCCAATGACCTACTTTTTCAGCTGCCAGATCCTTCTTGCCTGGCAGCACCTTTGGGAGGAAGGTTAGCACTCTTCAAGGAAAATTGGATGTTGATTACCCAAGACAAATGGGTATTGGATATCATACACCAGGGTTACAAGTTTTATTTCCATACCTTGCCTCCTTTCAAAGGCATGCTGGATGTTCCTCCTCAGCAAAGACTAGAGGCTCACAAACAAATTTCTCTACTACTTCGAATAGGGGCCATACAACCGGTCCCTCTGCCAAAAGTGGGCCTAGGATTTTATTCTCGCCTGTTTCTAGTACCAAAGAAAGGAAACATGTGGAGACCAATTTTGGATTTATCTATCCTCAACACATATCTGGACATTCGCAAGTTCAAAATGTTGACGTTACAACAGCTTTTACCTCTGCTGGGCAAAGATCACTGGATGGTGACTCTGGATCTCAAGGAAGCTTACCTTCATGTTCCTATCAGGCCCAGTTGCAGGAAGTATCTACGGGCTGGGACTTCACATTATCAGTTCTCTGCATTGCCCTTTGGCTTATCTACTGCGCCCAGAGTGTTCACGAAGGTTCTGGCTCCAGTGGTAGCTTTCTTCAGGCTAAGAGGAATACAAATCTATCCTTATTTGGACGATTGCCTGATTCTGGCCCAAGAAAAGGACGAACTTCTTCATCATTTACAGTATGTGATGGCAGTGTTAAGATGCCTGGGGTATTCTGTGAACGAAATAAAGTCCAGTCTAGTACCCTCTCAGGACATGTGCTTTCTGGGTGTGAGACTGAATACAGCATCCCAGATGGCCTTTTTGACCCCGGACAAACAAAAGAATCTTTCTCTTTACTTCCACCAATTGTCTCGTCAGTCCAGGCTGACTGCAAGGACAGTCCTTCAAGCCTTGAGGGTCATGGCATCTTGTATTCTGGTACTTCCCAATGCCAAACTGCATATGAGGAAGCTACAGTGGTATCTCAAAAATGTATGGACACAGCACTGCCAAGATTTGGACACTGTCATTCAGATAATACCTTGCATTCAAAAGGAATTTTTGTGGTGGGCTCAGGAATGTCACCTAAACAAGGGACTCTCTGTGACCCGGCCAGAGGCGAGTCAGATTTTAACGACAGATGCCTCAGACATAGCTTGGGGAGCTCATCTAAATGGAAAATGGGTACAAGACACGTGGCCTGCCAGACTTCAACATCTACATATCAACTTGAAGGAGATGTTAGCAGTCCAATTTGCATTGATAGCTTTCAAGGATTTACTTCTTCCAGGGCAGGTGTTGATTCAAACAGACAACACAACTGTCATGTGGTACATCAACAAGCAAGGGGAACGATTCTTATCCTCTATGCAGACAAGCAATGATTTTGTGGGAGACTGCTCTCAGTTTACAGCTAAATCTTCAGGCAAGGTTTCTGCCAGGAGCACAGAACTCCTTAGCAGATGTGTTGAGCAGACAAATTATGGATCCCCACGAGTGGAAATTGGATCCTCATGTATTTCAGAGATTGACAGTGTTATGGGGAACTCCAGACATAGATCTGTTCGCTTCTCCACTAAATTACCAGCTGCCAAAGTTTTGCACAAAAAGGTTTCATCCCACAGCTTGGAAAGTGGATGCTCTCTCATTCAATTGGAGCAATCTTCACGTGTATGCCTTTTCACCTCTGCCTCTCCTCCCAAAGGTACTGCTGAAGGTCAGACAGGACAAGCCAAACATGATTTTAATAGCTCCAGATTGGCCTCGACAGCACTGGTACCCATTACTGAGAAGTCTGGTACAGGAGCCTCCATGGCCTTTGCCTTCGATTCCTCACCTGCTGTCTCAGGAGAACAGTCATTTACTCAATGTCAAACTTCATTCTCTACATCTGATGGCCTGGCATATTCTGTTTTAAACCCTGGAGGGTCTCAGCTTCCACAACAAGTTTTGAATGTTATTTTGGAGGCCAGAAGGCCTAGTACAAGGAAAGTTTACGCAGATAAATGGAGGAGATTTTTATTTTGGAGTACAGCAAAGGACTTTGATGTTTCTAAACCTAATTTAAGTGTTGCTTCAATACCTTACTGAGTTATTGGACAAAGGTTTGTCCTTCTCCTCTATAAAGGTTCATGCTGCAGCAATTTCTGCTCACTATGACTGTGACCCACCATTATTTTCTCAGCCTTTGTTTAAGCAATTCCTTAGAGGGCAAAGAATATAAGACCCCACGTGAGCTCCTACTCCTGCTTGGGATCTCAATTTTGTGTTGGAGAAACTCACTCTACAACCTTTTGAGCCTGCAGCATCGGCAGAGTTGAAATATTTATCATGGAAGACTGCTTTTGTGTTGGCCATTACCTCTGAGAAGGGTTTCTGAATTACAGGCCCTTATGGCAGTTGAGCCTTTCTTAATTTTCCACAAGGATAGGGTGTCTTTAACCCTTCTTTTATGCCTAAAGTGGTTTCTAGTGTGGCTTTAAACCAAACTATTCACTTGCCTACTTTTTATGCAAACCCCCAAAATAAAGGGGAAAGGATTTTGCACACTTTGGATATACACAGACAGTTGCGATATTATTTGAGCAGAACTAAAGAGTTCAGGCAGTCTCAGCAGTTGTTTGTTTCTTTTGCTTTGGGTTCTCAGGGCAAACCTGTTTCAAAACAAACTATTTCTAAGTGGATTGGTTTTGTTTTGCTTTCTGTTATTCCCTACATGGTAAGGAGATTCCAGCTGGGATTAGGCCTCATTCCACTAGGGCTACTGCCACTTCTACAGCCTTTTTAAGGGGGGTGGCTACTAAAGATATTTTGGAAGCAGCTACTTGGAGTTCAGTGCATACTTTCTCTAAGCATTACCGCCTTCCACTTTACTCTAAATCTAGGGCTGGATTTGCCACTGCAATTTTACAGGGCATTTTGGCAGCTCCTAATGCTTTTTAGTTTTGCCATCCTCCCTTACCTCTGCTTTGGGATTCTACCCATATGTAAGGACTGCAGCAATGTGAGATGAAGAACATAGTACAGTTTTGTACCTACCATAAATGTAGATGTTCAAGATCCACATTGCTGCAGTCCACTCCTCCTTCCCCTCTGTTGTTGAAGGTGGTGGTGTGATTTGTGTTGTACATATTGTAAATATGGTTAGTGCACGGGTGGTTGGTTAGTTTTTGCTGGTTTTTTGGCTGTGGCCTTTCTTGTTAGGGCCTTCTGACATCTGGGGCAAGAAAAGACTGAGGAAATGACGTCGGTCATGCGCTTTTGTACCCTGACGTCCTGATGTCAGTTTTAAGCGCCTTGACTGACGTCAGCCTAATACTTTGGTATTCGGGTCGACCGAGGACAGCGGACTACCCATATGTAAGGACTGCAGCAATGTGGATCTTCGAACATCTACATTTATGGTAGGTACAAAACTGTACTTTACCAAGCATCTTAACCTTTCCTCTCCCTTATGCCATATTCTCCTAGCATCTCATAAGCCTTCCACACGTAAACTATATACTAGTTAATGGAAGAGATTTACCATTTGGGCATGTGAAAGGGATATTCACCCCTTTTCCACTTCTGTTGATAATATTTTAGATTTCTTAGTCTCTCTGTTCAATGCAGGAGCTTCCCCTTCTACCATCAGAATACAACTAGCAGCAATTTCAAATTTCCGTGATGGTTTGGAAGAATGTTTCTTGGCTTCTCATATACTTTGTAAGTCATTTTTAAAAGGGACACTTTTGCTGAAACCTCCTTTCAAAGATCCTCGTTCTCCCTTCGAACTGTCTGCAGACTATGAACTAAAGTACTTGTCATTGAAAACATTATTTTTGGTGGCAATAACCTCTGCTAGAAGAAGTTTAGAAATCCAGGCCTTATTATTAAACCACCTTATCTGATTTTTTACAAAAACAGAGTTTCCTTATGAACAAATCCCATGTTTCTACCTAAAGTACTGTCAAGTCTAATATCACTTAGACTATTAATTTGCTGGTATTCTTTCCAAACTTTTCAAACAGAGCTGAATACTATTTGCATTTGCTAGCTGTTCACAGACAATTATGCTTTTATAGTCAATAGGACTAAGGATGTGAAAAAATCTGACCAACTGTTTGTCTCCTTTTCAAGTGCTAGGTTTGGTAAACCAGTCAGCAAGGTGACCTTTGCCAGATGGCTCAAGGATTGTATTTCCTTTATCTATGGCAAAAAGAAAATTACATTGCCTAACCTGTGAAGGTACATTCTACAAGATCTGTTGCCTTTTCAACAGTTTTCCAATCTAGAGCTTCAATGGATGATATATGTCCTGCAGCTACTTAGGCTTCTCCCATACCTTTATTACTCATTACAAATTGGATTTGGTCTCTAGGGGAAGAGCATCCATTGGTTTAGTCGTGCTCAAGAATGGCCTTCCATGAGTCCTCCCAAGGTCTGAGGTAGCGAGGGACTTTGCTGCATATGTCAAGGATAAAATGAAAATTGACAACATCAGATAAAGAAGTTATGTACTTACCATAATGGTCCATCTGTGTTGTCCATTTTCATTTATCCTTGACTCCTCTCAATCCATCCCCCTGGCCTTTGAATACTCTTTGGTGGAATGGATGTTGTACTTTGATCTTATGGTGATCATTAAGGTATAGCAGATATGGCTTCCATTGAGACTTCCTTATCTATCATAGGTTCATAGGTGTGTACTAGGCTAACGGCACTGGAGCCTATATAAGCCTAGCCCAAGAATATTCCCTGGCATCATGTTAGTTCCCAGTGCCGCTGTCAATCAAGGCCACTGAAGTAATCCCTGGTGTGAACTTCCTGTTGCCAATCCATTCGTCAGGATTTCTCTTAAAGAGGGCCAGTGAAATGCTCTGCTTGACGTGAATGGGAAGTTTGTTCCAGAATATAGGAAGTCTCTAGATTAGGAACCTGTCCCTCCAGCATGTTCTGTTTATTGTGGTAATGAGGTTTAGGTCCAGGGAGCGTGTGGCATGGAGGGATTGGGATTTATTTAGGTGTAGCATATCTGACAGCTCTGGGTCAGACATGACTTTGTAGGTCAAGCAGAGATCACCCCTAAGTAGGCGATATGAGACAGAGTAAAGCTGGAGTTTTTTGAGTCTGTCCATATAGGGCATGTGTCTAAGGCCTAAGATCCTCTTAGTTAGGTATTTCTTTGGCCTTTCCAGTTGTTGTAGGTGTCTAGTGAGGGACATACCAAATGGGGCATTGTATTCTATAGTAGGTCTAATGAGGGACGAGTAGAGAGGGATTATGACTGCTTTCCTCCAGGATGAGAAACCTTTTGTAATGAGATGTGCTACATAGAAGAACTTTCTGACTACAGTGGCAATGTGGTTATCAAAGGAGAGGTTGCTGTCAACCTGTGTCCCCAGGTGTCTTATCACACCTTCGGTGTTTAGTGAACTACCGCCTCTGTGGTAGTTCATGGGCACTGAATTTTTCCCAAAGGGAATGACAATGAACTTTTTGGCATTGAGCTTAAGGCCATGGTTCTGGCACCAGTCATTGGTGTCAGTGAGGCCTTTTTGTAGAATGTCTACATCAGTTGGAGAGTCAATAATGGCTCCCAGTTTGCAGTCATCTGCGAACTTGGTCAACCAGAGTCCCTTTTTGTTGGCTTGAAATTGAGAGAAGTAGATGCCAAACAGGAGAAGACCTAGGACTGATCCCTGTGGGGTGCCACTTGTAACTGGTCAGTAGTTAGATTTGGAGTCTGCTACTTTCACAGTGTGGGTTCTATCAGTGAGCCAGCTGGCAACCCATCTTATGACATAAGGGTTTGTGTCTAGTTTAGTGAGTCTATCTATGATTCCTGAGTGAGGGATGGTGTTGAAGGCCTTGGCAAGATCTAGGTAGGCTGTGTGAACTAGCTTGCCCTCATCCACAGCTCTGGTGACAGACTCGAAGAAGTCTGTTAGGTTGAGCAGGCATGATCTACCATTTCACAAACCCAAACTGTGTGGGGTCCAGAGTTTGGAGATTCCCTATGCCCGTATTAATAAGGTCCATGATGATGCGCTCCATAGCCTTACATATCAGATTTGTCAAGCTAATGGGGTGGTAGTTCCCAGGGTCTGTAGTCAGTCCCTCTTCGTGGAGTGGGATGACCTTAACAGTGCACCATTCGGTAGGAACAAAGCCTGAAATGAGGCTGTGATTGAACAGGGTACTCGAATGTGATGCCAGTTCACTTTGTAGTTCAGGTAGAACACAGCCAGGGATATTATCAGGTCCCATGGAAGCTGTATTCTTGGCTTTGGAGAGTGCAGTTTTTACCTGTGTAGCCGTGATGATAGGGGCTTGGCATTCCTCAGGTATTGTGATAGGCCTTTTAGGGGGGTGAAAGGGGCGTAAAGTTCACACTGAACCTGTCGGCCAATATGTTGGCAATATCAGTTGGTTCTGTATATATATTGCCATTGTACTGTAACTCGGGGCAGATCTCAGTATTGCCATGTAGGTTCTTGACCTAACAATAGAATGCCTTGTAGTTGTCTTTAGAATCTGCAGCAATTTTGTTTTCGTAACTAGCTTTAGAGGATTTGATGAGGGATCTCAGTTTTTTAATGAGGCTAACAAGGGAGTTTTTCCAGTCTTGGAATTTCACTCTTTTCTGCAACAGTTTTTCCCTTCTGTTGTAGAGTTTGTTTATGGTAGGGGACCACCAGATTGGCTTCCTTTTTTTGGAGGAGATCGTCTTGGTTCTGTTTGGTATGGCCCGTTCCATGCACTTGTGTATGTGCTCATACAGTGCAGTGGTGTATGATTCAGCAGTCATGCACCTATTTTCCATTTGCATGGGCGTCGTGAAGTTAGCCACCTCTGTTTTTAGTAGCCCAAAACTGGCTTTGGGGAAGGTTTTTTTTGGTGGTTTCCTTTAGGGTTGTGTGGGTGGGATGTGGATATCTGTGGTGATTAGTTTGTGGTCAGATCTGATCAGGGAGGAGTTGATTTCTGGTGTAGAGCAACGGTCGCCCATGTTAGTAATGACCAGGTCAAGGATGTTTCTACCCCTGGTGGGGGTAAGAATGAGTTGCTCCAGGGCATTGGAATTAATGATTTCCAGAAAACGTTGAGCAAGTGTGTTGGTACATGAGTAATTTTCCCAGTTAATGGAGGGGGTAGTTAAAGTCTCCCAGTGTAATGGTGTTGGGTTGTATCCTAATGTTTTCCAGTATGTTCAGGAATGTGGAGTGGGAGTCTTGGGACATAGTGGGGGATCTATATCAGGCTACAAACTGGATTGCAGTTTGACCTAGTGTATCTCTGATGTGTTATGTTGGGCTTCTAGTCTGGAAGTGTGCCTATCCTTTATGAATATGGAGACACCACCGCCTTTAGTGCTTTGGTCCAGGTTTGGGGGCCAAAAGGTATGGAATGAATTATAGCCTGGTAGTGCTGGGGTGCTCTCTGGAACCTTGAACCAGTCTTGGTCACTGCACAGATGTCGATGTTCTCCATTTTAAGGAGTGCTTCTAGCGAGTGCATTTTAAGATTTAGACTTCTAGCATTCAGTAGCATAACCCTCAAATTTAGTTTGCTTGTAGCTGTTATGGGGGTAATTTTGTCTTCAGGACATTGCCTAAAAAAGGCACTGTAGGGGTGGAAAGAGCCTCGGCCAATATTCAGAATCCCAGGGGTGACAGGTGCAGGCCATCTCTGGAGAAGCATCAAGGTCTGTTGATTATGTCATCCCAGGCAGATACTGGATCCCCTTAGAATGACACTAGAAACTTAGCCAGTTGTTAAAGTCAGTCATTTTCGGCTTGCACTGTGGTATCATTCTGGGCGACAGTAGGATGCTACTCAGAACTAGGGTCACACCTGCCTGGGCTACAAGATCCAAGAGCTCCTCTATGTCTCTTTTCATGTAGTCTAGGGAGGTACGTCTCAGGTCATTCACATCAACATTGACAATGACAGAGTCATATTTGTACCTGTTGTGGAGTGACCTAAGTACGTGCATTATGTGGTGGATCCTGGCACCTGGCAGGCAGCTGACCTTAACTTTCTCCTTAGTCAACCTAGTGAGTGGGACATCAGTGTGCCTTACTATTGAGTCACCTATGACTAGTGTATTGGGTAAGTTGTTTTACCTTAGGGGCTTTGGTTGAGTGGCACACTGTTTGTGTGAGTTATGTGTTTCATGGTTTGTGCTGGGATGTGGTGGTTGTTTGCGTTTCTGCCTCGGAGGTCTCTGTTGTTTGGGCAGGTTTTTATTGAGAGCCTCCGTGAAAGTGTGTGTGTGTTTTGTGTTACTGTGTGAGGGTTGTGGTGGTGTATGTTCTGGAGGGCTATGTGTTGAATGAGGTGTGGTGCAGGTGTTAATCTTCTCCTCTTGACTGGCTAATCCAGTCTTGGCTGGAGAGTGCTTGGCTTCTAGTATGGCTATGTATGTGCATCTCTCACAAGTCATGGTGTTGGGAGGTAAGAGGAGAGGGTTGTCTGTGTACATGAGGCAGTTGCTACATTGTCTCAGGATGCCCAAGTTCACCAGGTTGCCAGGAGAAAGCACAGGGAACTGACCTTTAGACATGCCTGGATAGATGCTCAATATGTTAAATACTGAAGCTGTTTTCTTACTTTCCTTTGTGGAGAGTTTAGTGCTGGTAGCAGTATATATGCCACAGTAAATGCTACAAGAAGTTCTGAGCAATGGACTTAAATTATCTAGTTTGAGTGCAAAAAGAAGAAAGCTAGCAAGATCTAAGGGAAAATTCAAAGACTAGTCTTTCTGGGAACGGTAATTGTTTACCCTAGCTTAGCGACTCTGTGTGTCACGCAAACACAGGTTTTTAAGGCAGAAAGTTAAAAGGGATAGAAATCAGCACAAAACAGCCAATATGGTACAATTTCAGAGCTGGAAACCACTCCTCTAGTGATAGATAGGCTGCTCAGTGATTACCACTCCCACTGATAAGCAGAAAGACTTCCTTCTACCACAGTAAGGTTTGGACAACTCAGAAACTCAAAATACTGTCCTGAAATCAGCAAATCTGAAATCCTGAACGAAACAACTCCACTGAACTTTCCCCAGTCAAAGGATCTGAACACACTGTAAGTCCAAATGCAATGCTGGAAAAACCACTTCGGAAATAAGTTTATTTAAGCCGTTAAACAAAAACGCTTTTCATCAGAGCATTCTCCAACTTCTTCAGAAAACAAACTGAAAACTGTGCCCCTCCCCAATCATTCGTATATAAGCTCCTGTGATAATTTATGTCACATGATTACATATACGTTCTTAAAACAGACACTAATATGCATTCTGTTAAAACTAATATTAGTAAAAACCCGTTCCCTATCAGGTATTCACAATAAAATTGAATTGCATACATTATATTTCTAAATAGCATACACTATTTCAATTCCGTTAAAAATGGCAATTCCTCCCAGCCGCAAAAAAGTCCGTCCCCTTGTAGATCGAATATACTCTAAATTAAAAAAATTAGTAAATCATGAATCACAATTTTGTTTTATACCTGATAAATACTAATTGGACTGATGTCCCGACTACCTGTGGCTTAAATCAATACATATTCATGATAGACTTCAAATAAAATAAATATAGATAACCAATGAAATCTGTTACGAATTACGTCCAAAACCTTGCCATACGTTCGGCTCCTAAACTGGTCGGCATTGTACCTTTTATATTGAAATATAACTTAGCCGACAGAGACAAAAGAATTGATATAAACATAAGCACAGTATTGGATATTAAATAAAATCTTGATAAACTTGTATAAAAAACATGTATAAAAAATGTATAAAAACATCTATTCATACTAAAAAACTTCTATGAAGTAAATATAAATCTAAGTGCTTTTTACATCAGTCCAAGTATTTTTTTTTTTAAACTGTGTCATAATGATTACTAAGAATAAATGTTCAATGTATATTACTGCATAAAAAACAGACAACACTGACTTAATATTGGCAATGACTTTTTATATCTATTAGTGGTAGACAGCCTCGAATATCCCTGGATGTATCCCTAACCCTGAGCATATATTATGACCAATCTGAAATCCTGACTATTATAGCTAGAGAAAATGGCAGAAAATGAGCAAACAGAATCTTTTTTCTTTTTTTTTTTGAAAAACAGTCAGAAATACAATTAAAACTGCAGTAAAAACACTTTTAAGGCACAGAAAAGGCTAACGCACTTGAGTGTGTAGCCTACAACAGTAAATACAGTAGAAATAACTTATCACTTTATATCTACAACTATCACTTTATATCTAATCTGCAAACTTGATCTGAGGTAATTGGAAGAGAGGGATTGTGGGTAGAGGTGAAGCTTGACAGTTTTTGGTCAGAGCGAGCTGTAGTAACAGCCAAGTAAGTTTCAATATTGGAACCAAACCCAGATGTCAAGGATAAATGAAAATGGACAACACATATGGAATGTTATGAAGTACATAACTTATTTTTTTCTGTACTCAGAAGGTTGGCTGCTTGCAACCTCCACCAGGCCATCTTTCTTCCAAGATTGCCTCCACCAGGTCATTCTGATATCCCATTTTGGGAGATGTCCCATTTGTTGATCTTTTGGGGGAGGTAAATGAGGAGTTGAAGAAGAAGGAGACACCTCCCTGCCATCTAAGGTGTGCACAACACTCACATATTATTCTTCTCCAATCAAGTGAGGTCACTCCACTCAGAAGAAGAGACCTTCTCATAGACAGCTTAAGTGTTCAGCAGTTTTGCTTCTTTTCCATCTCTCATAATAATTGCAGGGGGTGCAGTCCTGATTATATACCAGAATTGCCCATAGAAGGCCAGTTCTCCACGTTTGTCACAGCTTGGAAGGCTGTCTCAACAGGGACAAATGAATCTTGGATATGGTTGAAGAAACCACTTTCTGGAACTCCTTATTACTTCTACTGTTAACAATTAGTTTCTCAGTAGAATCAGTTGGGTTCAAAGGAGCTCCTGGAACTGTCCTAATCTCCACTTTTCAATTGCAGAGTGGAGTCCTTTCCAGTGTGTAGGAGATGAATTAGCTTATGAGCGTGTAGCTTCCTCAGTTTGTAGATGAGAAATTTAGGTATCAAAGGGTGGATGATTGGGTGAATAAAAGGAATTATCCTCCAGATTTGCTTCTTTATGACTTAAACAGCTACTTCCAGTACACCAAGATGTTCTTTTGAATAACTGTTTCATCACAAGAGGGCTTTCTGCCACAAGTGGAGTTCAGACAACCAACTGCTTTTTTTTGAGCTCAGCAGCCTTCTCTTCCAGCTGGGTTGATTCCATCTTCCCTGGTTTGGTACCATGGAGCAGGTGTAAAGGTGGCATCAGTATATGCCATCTTTAGTTTCTTTCTTGTTGCAGTTGATGTGTGTGTTGAGTGAACCAGTGCTGCATGCATTAGCCTGGTGTCACACTAAGCCAGTGTCTCCAGTTTGTGCAGACGAGTACCCAGTGTGGGACAGTTTTTGTTCTCCTGACTGTTGAGTAATTGATATGCTGTTGTATTTTAAGTCAGCTATTTACCACTGTACACTCAGGTGAGTGGTATGTCCACCCGGGATAAAGGTTCTGTGTGTGTTTGCAAAGATTTTCATACAGAGTGTGTATAATGCTTAGGGCCCAACCATGGTATGTCCACTTGTTCTCACTGTGCAAATTTTAGTAGAAATTTCATTAGTAGGTAGGAATTAGACATCCTGTCATATCTGTGCAAAACAAGGCTTTTGGCCATCCTAGACTCCACCATAAATGGTGCCTTTGCAGTCTCTGGACCTGAAACGTGTCACTGTTGAGGCCTCTGACATTGCCCCTTTAGAGGCCATTGTGCTTTTGACCCTCTCACACACCCTCCTGTACCAAAGAAGCAGTTATAGCAATTGACTCTGGGTCCCCAGTATCTTCCTTTTAAGAGTGTGTTAATGTTATCGGGGGGGGGGGGGTTGTACTGTAAACAGGATGCCAGCACTTGTCATGTATAGCTCAAGGTACCCCATTCCTAAGCTCACAAATCCCCAGTGGCAAGCCATTCACCTACCCAGCCCTCCCATGTGTCTGATCCTTTCTCCTGTAGTCTCTAACCTTCACCACAAAGATTGATGTAAACCGGCTTGACAGTTCCACTATCTGCTTCAGAACTTGCAGTCAGGCCTTGACTAACTGACTGCTTCTGTAGTCATTTCTGTAAAACAGAAAGAAAAATACCTTTCCAGAGAGAGAGAGAGAGTGTCAGACATCTCCCTTTCAGAGGGTCAGGAAGAAATGTATTGTAGGTTCCAGCTGTCCTCACTCCTAGAGTATGATATGTCCTCACTCCTAGGGTATGATACAGACAACAAGGATATCCCCATCCCAGAACATCTCCTGTTGGGGAAATCTTGAAATTTATTATTGGTCATTTGAAATGGCAAACCAGAGGTGTCAGCATCCGAAAAAAAGATGTGTGAACCTTCTGAAGATGGATCCTCCTATACTTCTAGATATCCCTCCAGTTTTGGAAGTCTTGCAGTAACCTTTGTAATTGCATTCCTGGAACAAGGCTCTCAATCACTTGCTGTAAGAGAGCCATCCATTTTGTAGGCTCCAGTGATGTGGAAGTGCCTTTACAAAAATCTAATAGCAGATGCAGCTGTAGTGTCCATGGATTCCACTAAGGGAGCTAGGCTGGTTCCAGGGCAGAATATTCTTCCTATTGTATGAAAAAATAGGCTGCTCCATTGCATTGGGAAGAAAATGTACACATAAAGAAGCCTGGCCTTCAGAGCCCTGAAATGTCACACTCACCTGATTAAATATCAGTGGTAAATTCTAAAGAAGCTTAAGGATACTGTAGGGAGAGTTCATGATGAAACTCTGAAAGCTACACTTATGGATGAAGTCAGCAGTGCCATATGCAGGTGGGAGTGGCAAGCTGTCATATGTGGACATGATTCTGTGAGTGCATTCAGCACTGCCGTATGCAGGTGAGAGTGGCAAGCTTTCATATGTGGATATGATTCTGTGAGTGCAGTCAGCACTGCCATATGCAGGTGGGATTGGCAAGCTGTCATATGTGGATATGATTCTGTGAGTGCAGTCAACACTGCCATATGCAGGTGGGAGTGGCAAGCTGTCATATGTGGACATGATTCTGTGAGTGCAGTCAGCACTGCCATATGCAGGTGAGAGTGGCAAGCTGTCATATGTGGATATGATTCTGTGAGTGCAGTCAGCACTGCCATATGCAGGTGAGAGTGGCAAGCTGTCATATGTGGATATGATTCTGTGAGTGCAGTCAGCACTGCCACATGCAGGTAAGAGTGGCAAGCTGTCATATGTGGATATGATTCTGTGAGTGCAGTCAGCACTGCTGTATGCAGGTGAGAGTGGCAAGCTGTCATATGTGGACATGATTCTGTGAGTGCAGTCAGCACTGCCATATGCAGGTGAGAGTGGCAAGCTGTCATATGTGGATATGATTCTGTGAGTGCAGTCAGCACTGCCATATGCAGGTGGGAGTGGCAAGCTGTCATATGTGGATATGATTTTGTGAGTGCAGTCAGCACTGGCATATGCAGGTGGGAGTGGCAAGCTGTCATGTGTGGATATGATTCTGTGAGCGCAGTCAGCACTGCCATATGCAGGTGAGAGTGGCAAGCTGTCATATGTGGATATGATTCTGTGAGTGCAGTCAGCACTGCCATATTTTCTTGGGAGTGGCATGCTGTCATATGTGGATATGATTCTGTGAATGCAGCATTTAGGGAGGTGTAGTGGGGTCTGTCATGGGGGAACATCCTTCGCTGAAGCTTCAGGTCCTACCAGAGGATGTAAAGGCACAGCGCTTAGTGCCACCTTAGACAAGGAGTTGCTCTCTGGGGCTCCATCTCAAGACATTTTTTAAGAAGCGAGGAGGGGGGGCTTATCCTACTAAACAACAACCTTACTACTGGAAGCAAGGGAAAGCAAAGAGTAGAAAATATTGCAAGTGCTGCTCAAAAGGGAAAGTGACAGACTGATGAAAAACATAGGCTAAGGGACACAGGAATAAAACCACAGCAGGGAGCAACAGTGACTGTATACCACTCTCCCCATGCACCGAAACCTCCCAACACAGCCCTTCAAACCCATGCCTTCCCCACAACCTCAAAAGATTGGAAGGTGATTAGCCATTTTCAACCTGCCAGTGGCAAATATCACAAAAGACAAGTGGGTGCTAAGCATATTAAATGAAGATGACAGCTTTCAGTTCAAAGCTATAGGCAGGGTATCCCACCTGTCCCAAGGTAAAAGAATGATCTAGTCAGTTCCCTCCTACAAGAATTGCTTTCACAGGGAGCCATAAGGCCATTTCTCCAAAGAGAAAAAGCCACAGATTTTTATTTAAGCCTGTTCATGGGACCAAGAATGGATGGGCCCTCAAGACCCAGCCTGGATCTTTCAAAGCTAAAAAAATTACTAAGACTCCCAGTATTCAAAATGTTGACTCTTCAGGCCCCATTGCTTCTCCAGATTCCTGTAGCATTTGATGGGGACAGGATTTAAAGAATGCCAGCCTACATATGCTTTCACATAAATCACATTTGCTTTCTCTGATTTGAAGCAAGGGGTTGCCATTATCGGTTTGCTTCCTTGCCCTTTGGTTTAGCTACTGCAATGGTGCTAGTAACACCCCACTTTAAGACCATGGACTTTCACATATACCCATATCTAGATAACTGTTTCATTCAAGCTGAGTCCTAGGACGAGCTACAGAAGGCCACAACTTACACCATGGAATGTTTTCAGAAATTGGGCTCTCTCTGAACTTGATAAAATCCTGCTTGACTCCAACCAGGTCATTGGTGTTCATAGTGGGCTGTACTGCAGGCCACAAAGAAAAAAAGAGTATTTCTACCTCAGAACAAAGTATAATCTGTTAGTGCAGACGTCTGGAGCAAGGCACTGAAAGTCTGAGACTCAGCATGAAAATTCTTAGGAATTCTGGATTGTTTGGCATCTTTCATTCTAAGGGTACCCCTGGCATGACTACATATAAGAAAGTTGCAGTGATTCATGAGGGTGAAAGTGGTAGGAACACTGACAGTCATTAGAGACTGTTTTCCCAGTCATTTGTGCATAAAGAAGTAGTTGGAGTAGTGGCCTCTTCAGATGCAGAGCAGGCACAAGATGTCTTTCAGACAAACTCTCCCAAACCATACCTTGACTATGGGCACCTTAGACAGGACAAGGTTGGGGGGTTACATAGTGGTCCTCAGAATTCAGAGCAGCTGGAGTAGCAAAGAAAATAGAAGGGATATAAATCAGAAGGAACTAAATGGCACTGATCCAGGTCATCAAAGCTTTAAAGCAAGTTTGGAAAATAGGAGTTCTATACCTGATTGTAGACAATACCAATGTAAAGTGCTGCATACCAAGGGGAAGTGCTACATAAACAATCATGCTCGTATGACCCTAATGGCTGAATACATCCCATGTCAAGAGATTGCCATAATGGATCAGTTAAGTATTGTACCAGCTGATTTTCAAAAATGGCTGCCAGACAGGGAGATCCTTTGATATGTTCTTCACAGATCAGACGGTAACAGAGATAGACCTCATTGCTTCTTTGAGCAGTAGTTCCAAAAGTTCTGTTCCAGAACACCAAATAGACTTTGGGCAGTGATTGTCTTCATCCTGAATTAGGATGGTCCGTTTCTTTATGCTTTCCCTCCCATAGCCTTACTCCCCAAGGCAATTCAGAAAACAAGAGAGGAAAGGACAGACATGATACTAATCTCTTTTTGGCCAAGGTAGCATTGGTTCTCCCCTCTACTGCAGATGGTAACAGATAAACTGTACCTGCTACTCTAACATGTGAAGCTCTTGATACATTTCAGGGGGTTCTTGGTACATTTGCATCTTTCCACACTCTCACTAACAGTATGGGCATATCTGTCAACCGTACCGAATCTCTTGGTTTTTACCGGTTTTCAAGTCCAAATAATAGGGTGCCACGAATCCCAAGTGGCACCCCTTAATTTCCAAATTTAGTGGGGTTTTTTTTTTATTTTTATTTTTTCTGTCTTTTTTCAGACTGGCATCATTGCGCAGAGGTGTGTGCAGTGACGTCAGCTTCGTGAGCAGCCTGCCAGCCTGTTGGAATTCAGCTGAAGGCTGCAGGCTGCTCTGGACTGTGAATGAGAGAGAGAGAGACTTATTTGTTTACATTTATTTAGAATGTGCTGGATGTCACTCACATGTCTTGCATGCTGCAAGCCTGCTGCAACCGTTAGGATAGGGAAGGGATTAGGGAACAGAGAGAGAGGTGGGCTGCGTGGGACAGTTAGAAATTTGAATCCTGCTGACTGATGAGCACACTGAGCATTGCAAGCTTGAACAGCAGCTGATAGCACAACTAAGGAGGGCAGACAGAGACAGTTTTTGGGTTTTCTTTTAATTTAAAATAAGTGTTGTTGTTGGCAACCCTGTCCCCCAGCAGCAGAGCAGCTGCTGCAGTCTGCAGAACAAGACAACAAGTCTACTTAATGGACTTAGAACTCTGCGGCGATGAATTGGTGATAAATCCTGGTCCGATCATCTTCATCATGAAAAACATTATTTTTTCTGGGTCTGCTGCTGCTTTGTCCCCCAGCTCCTCTTGCACCCACCATGTCCAGCAATAGGTAAATTAATAAAATAAGTTATAAAGCTAAGTGACTGAGTGAAAGATAGAAATGAAATGTTTATTATGACTTGAATCATAGTAGACTCGTACTAGTCATATATGATGAAATTATATTTTTTTTCATTCTCGTTCTTTGCAAGACAGTCTTGCAAAGAACAAGAACAAAAAAATGATAATTTCATCATATTCGATCACCAAAAATGGGAGCACAATGCACACCCAATGAAAGTACCAATGGTGATAGACAGTATGCAAGATCCCATCATTTTTTGAGAAATGGTGAGTCTACTAACAAAGCTTAATAACAGACTTCCTTTATTTTATGCTCTGCCCAAAGTACATCAAAATATGGATTTTTCTCCTGGAAGACCTGTAGTTTCTTGGGTTGGGGGTCCAGCAGAATGATACCAAAACTAGGATGTCCACAAGGATACAAACAGTAAAATTCCAATCCACAGAAATTCGCTTCATACTTTTATTCAAAAGTTGGTGCAATTCAAGGATTAAGCGCTTTTATCTCATGACCAAAGACTTTATTAGAATCAATACAAAGAAACTTAAAACCATTTAAATATACCTCTCATTCCAAAGAAACTCAGTTCATTGGCTATTATACAGGGCTAATTAATTAGTCATTGTTGTTTAAAGTCCAAGTTCCCTGTGTACACAATCTTAAGAATATATATATAAACACATATATAATTAAATCAGTTTAAATATACACACTTTACTACAATAAAAACCTTGTGTTAAGGCATGTTAATATGCATATGTTTATGCATTAATTTAATAAATATAAAATGATATATTGTACAAACACAATATTAAATAAGATATAAAAAATGTAAAAATAATTCAATTAATTATCTCTGCCTTTTTGGATCTGCTGCTTTCAGTTTGAGAATCGGGGTGATGGATAAATGGTCATTGAGACCTGGATGATGTAATGCATCTAGCCTAAGTTGCCAAATCAACTCACAAAACTCTAATTTTGTTTCCCAATCACCCCCTCTCACATTCGGTGTTACTTCTTCCAGCACCCAAAATTTAAATTCCGCTTGATGGCATACTAATTTGTGCCTATATAATTTTTCTTATTTACATCCCTTATATGTTCATGTATTCATTGCCTGAGGCATCGTTCCGTCTTGCCTATATAGTATGCCCAGCATACTGTACAATAGGCAAGATAAACTACCCCCTTTGTATAGCAACTTGCATATTTCTTGGCTTTCAACAAGTATTTAATGCCAGGAATGTATAATTCTTTTTTTACCAGCTATATGTGTGCATTGTCTGCATCTTCCACATTTAAATGTACCCAGTCTAGTACTAGTTCCATTAAACATCTCTACCCTCTTCTGCTCATACATTTCTTTAAGATTCTTATTTCCCCTAAAACTCATTCTCAGGGGTTTAGAAAAACTTTCAACATTAGACGGTATTCTCTTAAACATATTCCGTACGGTATTAATACATCTTTTGACCCATCCAATGTTGTTATGATATGTCAATATCAAATACGGATTAGGATCAATACTTTGTTCTTTACCAAGTCCAGTGTTTTCTTCCCTAGTTCTCCGCATAATTCCACTGTTCAAACGTGGCTTGTATGTATTACCCCAACCCTGGATAATACTCTCTTTTATAGGGTCTGTAACCATGTCAGGGTACCCTCTTTCCCTAAATAACTGATGGACAAAATCCATTTCTTTCAAAAATTCAACTCTATCAGATGTCATCCGGGCAATGCGTACCATCTGGCCTTTTATGATGGTATTTTTTAAAAATGATGGATGATCACTATCATAGTGTAAATATGAGTTGGAGAAGCATTTCTTTCGAAATATGCTGGACTTATACATTTTATTCTGTATATCTTTTGATATTTTTACATCCAAATAATGGGCCTCATCGACGTTGATCTTATAAGTAAACTCCAAAAAAATTTGTAGTGTGGTTCAAATAATTCATAAATTTGGGTATCAAATCTTCACCCCCCTCCCCCCACACTATAAATATGTCATCCAAAAATCTATAATATTCCCAAATGTAGGGTGAAAAGTGGGATCTAAGCACAAACTGTTGCTCCCAATACAGCATGACTATGTTGGCATATAAAGGTGCACATGAGGAGCCCATAGCTACCCCATGTAGTTGATGATAAATATCTCCCTGAAAATATATATAATTGTACTTTAAAACTGCTTCCATGTTTTCCAGCACTAACCTGTATTCGTCAGCTGTTAGAAACCCAAAATCTGTAATCATCTGTTCAAACCAATCTATTCCGATGTCATGGGGAATGACTGAAAACAGATCTCTGACATCAATGGTCAAAAATATAGAGTTCACTGAAAATTCTGATCTTCCAATTTTATTCAAAAAATCCCAAGAATCAATAAGGATATGATTGTATTTTGTGTGAAACTTCTTAACCTTTTCATCAACAAAAATAGCCGTTGGTTGTGTTTTTGAACCCTTGGATGTGACTATAGGTCTCAGGGGTGGATTTCCAATTGCCTTGTGTATCTTTGGAATTCCAAAGATGGCTGGAATAACTGGGTTAGAAACCTTTAAAAATTGATATAATTCTGTATCAATAAGGCCCTGCATTAAATTGTCTTCTAGCATAAGGTCAATCCTTCTATAGGAAATGTTCAGTTCGTTTTTGGATACCACTGAATAGCGTGTGTTGTTATTGAGAATTTCCAACATTTTAGCTGTGTAGTCCCATTGCTCCATAAGGACCACCCCTCCCCCTTTATCCAGTTTCATTATTCGTACCTTATCATCATTCCTTAATTGTTTCAATAATTTGTTTTCTTCAGGAAATAAATTTGAGTGGATATTTTTGTGATTATGATAGTTCATTCTAATTAGGCTAGTGAGACACACTTCAAAATTATATATTTCTTGTTGTAATGGGGGATTAAAAGTGCTTCTCCGAATCAAAGCACTATTTTTGTTAACCCATTAAATTTGTGTTTAAATAAATGCTCCAAATTTAACTTCCTTGTAAAAAGTTTAATGTCCATTAACATTTCCTCTAAACTGGGTACAGTAGCTGGTACAAATGAAAATCCTTTTAAGAACAATGAAAAGTACTCATTGTCAACCTGAAGGTCCATATAATTGTATATAATAAAATTATCTTGTTTGTTTATTATGGGCCTACCTTCCTGCTGTATTGCATTTCCCGAAGTATACAAGCCTATAGTCTCTTCGGGTAATAAAGCATTCACACAATTCCCACCAGGCACATTGAATGTCTCAAAACTATTAAATAATTCAAAAACATTGGAGACATTATTTTTAATAGCCTCTTGGTTAGATCGCAAAACTCTGTCTTCACCTGAAAATTCAGAAGAAAAAGATACATTGGTAACCGATTTATATGTTAATATACAGGACAAGTCGTCAATTTGTTCATCCCTAAATACTAAGGGTATGGTTGTTGGTGTTGTGTTGCCTCTGCATATGTTGGCTGATTCTGTCTGTTGCATATTCTCTCTGACCTCCGCGGGCCTTCTGCTCCTAAAGGGCTACTTTCAAAATAGTTATTAGTATAACCATAGTCTGAGAAATGATCGGCTGCATAGTCTCTTTACCCCTCTATTGGTAGTCCCTCCCCTATGAACATCCCTAGGTGGATATCGTAAAGGTTCCGATCTAATTCCATTGTCTCTGGGACCCCCTCTTTTAATTTGTCCTAATAGCATGTTATTAACTATCGGGTAAGCAGTACCTTGCTCATATTCATGTAAGTCTGTCTCCATTTTAGATATTTTTCTTTTTTGATTTTTTTTTAATAGTAAAATCAACATCCTGCATTGCTCTATAATACATACTTTTATATTCAGTCACATTGAACAGTAAATCATTGGTAATATCTCTATATAAACTGTCAATCAATGTTTTATACTCTGCCATAATTACTTCATTGTCTTTTATCATCGCTTTTAAAATTAAAATGCCACAATCATTTAAAATACCTTGTATCACATTATAAAATTCAGAGCCTTTGACTGTATTATTTGGAAACTTAAACATAACCCCTTGGGTACAATACTTTTCTGTACACATTGTGTCAAGTACCAATTATCTAGGGCAAGCGTTTTGTATTTAGATAAACAATTTTTTTAATTTCTTACATTGTTCGTTGAATGAACCCACAGGTTTATTGTGTTTGGAGTCATTTTTACCCTTTCTAGTAAAAGAATTGTCCAACCAAGAATAGAAATCCAGTGTCTCATAATGTTCCTGTAGATTGTTTTGCTCCAAATGACTCTCACCATGATGTAAAACAGTCCTAGGCCCTAAACAAGTTTCTCTTGTTGTACTGACATTGTACGCATCTCCATCTTGTCTTCCTGGTCTTGTCAACCTCGCGCCATTTGCATCTGACGTCATCACAATGTTCCTGCCTGAATTGGGACTGCTTTGTGAACAGGGGATGCCAGAATCAATGACAACGGCAGTAGAGCCATTTTGAATAAGTTTGTATAAGTTTAACAAGTTCTGACAACAAGGAACTGTTGTTGTGGTTGTTACTCATTTTAAGGATTCCTCAGGAGACGCCAAACAAACAAAACAAAACTAAGAATCCAAAGGAAAAAACAGTTCACCACTATACCAAAACTAGGCTGTCCACAAGGATACAGCCAGTAAAATTCCAGATTATTGCTTCACATTTTTGGTTTGTTCCTCATAAAATCTCTGTTTTTCAGACAAACCACTGAGAATTGAAGTTCCATTAAAAACTGTTTTTATTTCCATGGTGAATA
Source organism: Protopterus annectens (assembly GCF_019279795.1). Lineage (NCBI taxonomy): Eukaryota > Metazoa > Chordata > Ceratodontiformes > Protopteridae > Protopterus > Protopterus annectens. Next base: position 1,263,139,167 of record NC_056747.1, on the reverse strand, counting down.
CTTTAAACAGATTTGTAAGACAGCTATGGGTGTGCATTTCGAACCAACATATGCCAGTCTGTTTATTGGTAGGTTTGAGAGGGAAGTGATATATGAGGACATTTTTTTCTGTGAAAGGGTGGTGTTTTATAAAAAATATTGATTTATTTTTAGTGTTTAGGGGGAGATGGACGCATTCATAGCTTTTTCAAACAAATGCAAATAAATACATTTAGTTTGTCATTACTTCTAATATACAGAAAAGGGCTATAGAATATTTAGATGTTGAGGTTTTTTAATGGATAATAACATATGTACAACTTTGTATAGAAAGCCTACATAAATGTATTCATTTCTTTATAGTACAAGTACATATCCAACACATTTGATCAAGTCACTTACATATGGAGAATTTTCTTAGCGTTAATTCTTCATGTTATAAAGATGGGACTTTTCAAGAAGTAGCTGTGAGTACGTCATTTGAAAAGGAAATATTATGCAGAGGGTATTTTATGTCAAGCTTTGAAGAATGTACAGAATAACAAAAATCAAATGATAAATAACAGGTAGAAAAGGGAATAAAAATTATAATTTGTTGTTCTGGTTTATATTTTATGTTATTTAATGAAGTAGGCTGAAGCGTAGCCGCATGGTGCACCCACCCAGTGTTATTTTTATAAAATAATATTGTATTTTAGTTTTGCACAAGTTTAAATATTAATATAAATAAAACACTATTGTTATTCTTATTTTGTGTTTCATGATCATATTTTCCTTGTCTGTTCCTCAGTTTGTGTTTAAAAGTTGGCATCCCACAATTCCACTGGAGTGGGTAGGGCTACATAAGTATGCATGCAGATTTTATGTTAATCAGTGCACCGATCTGTACCTATTTTTCATGGGCCTTTGTCCAGATTTGTGATGTTTCCAGGTTGAGAGGTATGAGTATGGAGTTTGACTTACTTGACATAATGATGGAAGCTACGAGGACAAGTAGAAAGAAATCATATCTAGCCAAATAGAAGATATTTTTCCTCTGCTGCCAAGGGAGGAGTCTAGATCCAAAGTCTGTTGAAGTTTCCACAGTTTTACAGTATCTCTCTCAATTATATCTACCTGTTGGTATAAGTATCCCTCTGTCAAGATACGTGTGTCAGCCATATCAGCCTGCTTGCTATGGATCCCTCCCTGTAGCATCTAAGCCACCAGTGAAAGTTTCTTAAAGGCATCGTACATCTCAGACCTCCCAGGAAAGAGATTACTCTAGCTGGGACCTGCATTTCATCTTAGAAAAATTAACACTACCTACTTTTGAGCCAGAAACTACAGCACCCTGAAGTACCTTACTTGTAAGACTACCCTTCTCTTAGCTGCTACCTCAGCAAGGATACATGAGCCCTTCTTCCACAATAACAGTGTACGTTTGTACACAAGCCCTTACTTCAGGCAAAAAGTTGTTACAGAAATGTCCCTTAACCAGACCATACAAGTGCTTGTTTTCTTCCCTAACCCACAGAACAGGTGAGAGAGAGAGGATTTTACATTCCTTTGATATCTACAGATAAACAATATATTATCTGTAAAGAGTAATTGATTGTAGGATGCTGGGTCACCTGTTTTGTTTATTTTGCTGCAAAGAAGGAAGGAAAGAGTGCAATCTCCAAAACTAGTTCCAAATGGATAGCCAATTGTATTTCTTTCTGTTGTATTGCTCATGCAAAGCCATTGCAGAGACCTATCAAGTGTCACTGTTTTTGTGACACAGCAGCTGTCACAGCCATTTTTAGGGGGGTCAGCATAGAAGATATCCTTGAGGCAGCTATGTGGTCCTCATTGTTTACTTTTTTAAAACATTATCAACTTAGACATTGTCTAGAGCCAGGGCAGAGTTTGCTTATACCTTCCAGTAAGGGTGGAGTGTTCTTCAGGTCATCCTCTGGACTCTAACCAACCACCCTCCATGGGAGCACATAAAGCTTTGTGAATCATCTCTCTTGTGACAACTTCAGCACTTCAGCAGTGATCCACATGAAATACATAGCACAGTTGTGTAAGGAACTTAACCATAAAGTTATGATATTTGAGTATATTCAGTGTCACAGTATCACTTTCCTTCCTCCATGCCCTTTTCATTTTCCAAAGGTATTCATTTATTTAACAGTTGTTAAGTGGGTGGAGGGGTTTGTTTGAGGACCTTTTTCAGCCACAGCCAGAGCCAAAAAAAGCAAGTACAACTACATAGACATAAGTGATAAACATTTACTAAATCTTAAGAACAAAACCAGCAATGTGGACTTAAAGTAATATAGAGGATTATGATGGATTATGATTGGTTTGCCAATCATAGGCCACTTATGTGTTTGAGACTTGGATACCAAGAAATTTGCCTTGAGAGCGAAGCACAAGAGGTGAATCTTGGCACCCGTGTCGAGAACACAATTTAGGGTTATGATCAGTGAGACAACCATATTTTTGTAGTACATGGAGCTTTACCTCTTCCATGTACTGCTAGTTACAGGGGAAAATCGCAAAGTGTTTTGCCAACCTTCATAGCCATAAAACCCTTAATGGACGCTGTCCACATGTACCTTTCACATCTTTCCACTCTCCATATTTTTGCAGACCGTCCAGATTATTGCTTCACATTTTTGGTTTGTTCCTCATAAAAGCTGTGTTTTTCAGACAAACCACTGAGAATTGAAGTCAGTAAATATTGACATGCATTGGACTTTCAGAGTTTGTATCCTACAGAGAACACACGTGAACACAAATCCTATTACTCTTGCAAGTTTCTAAGTTCGTTACAGGAACTTAGGGATACGTTTCTGGAATGGACAGCAGGCAGAAACACATTTTTTACTGTGCTGCTGTCATTTGCTGGTCAGTGCAGGGAGATTTTACTGCCTAGATTGGGATCTGACCTTAACAACTTTCACAGGGGGTGTTTAATATTTGTTAAGATCAGTTCACGTGACATTTTGAAGCTTAACTACTTTGTCTTTTTCTGAATATCGGAGTGCAATCAGTGTGCTCCAAGCACTGCAAGCACATTATGTACATTTCATACAGAGGTACTGAGTGGTTTAAGTTAAGCATCATGTGTACATAACAATAAAATGATCTGAATAACATTGCATCACAGAAGCATTTGCATTTGTTTTTATTAACAAGGTGAGTACTCAGAGCCTTTATGAAAAGTTTAATATTATCAGTCTATCTAATGGATTCTGAGATAGAGTTTTAGGATACAGGGATGATTTTGGGGAATGACCTCTCTCAAATAGCAAGAGTGAAGGGGAAGTCTGTTCAGCAGTGTGATACCCAAAGCATGCAGAGAGTGAACTGAAAAGTAGATTTTATTATTTAAGGTAAGCAGAACAGGAAATGGCTTTAATATTTGGGACCTGCCACTGCTGTGACTATAGCTGTTATGTGAATATTTTAGAAGATTCTTCATTTAACCCAGCCTCATCTTATTTAGCCTTTAAACTCAGTGACTCTTGAATGGGCCACCTCTACTGTACAGTTGACTTAGGAAACTTCACCCAGTCTCATTTCATCTGCGCATATTAGTGAGCACTAGAAATTCAAACTTGAAAGGCCTCCCCCTGAGACTGTTTAAGCTACAGTTACCATCTCTTTCATATTGCCCCACAGTGCAATATCTAGAGTATTAACTTTTTTTCCATCTTAATTTTAAAATCTACAGTACAGTTATGCACTTTGAAGGGGAAATCCATGGAAGGCATACATTCTGGGTGACCATAAGCAGGATGCTACTGAAATGTTAGTAAATGTCATAACAAGGAGTCTGTTCCAGAGATTGTAAGAGCACAGCTAGAACAAGAAAGGGCACAGCCAATAGTGGAAAGTTCTGGAGACTCAAGTAGATGGATACAAGAAGGTTCATAGAAAATGGCACATGGAAATGAATGCTTAGAATGTTGGTGGGTGGCAGTGGTGGTGAAAACCTGATTTCTGAAGGTTTCCACAATCATTTCAAGTAAAAGTGAGGTGGCTCCATGAAAACGTATCAGCAGTTCCCTGTGAATACTAAATTTCTAAATACAGCTCGGTATTTTGGCAGCTATGCAGGCACTTCAGCGCTGAGTTTTGTTTACTGCCAGAGTGATAAAGTAGAACCTGTGTAGAAATTTAAATGTTTAGGTGTCTTCCTTGGCTGCTGTTTACAGAGCATATACTACAAATGTTATTACACCCATATCAAGATGTCTGGCTCATCTGTAATAATTCAGTGTGTTTGACTAGTAGAGATCACACTTATGTGACGGGTGATGTTTAAGTAATTCAGTTTTATGTCTATCTTTATGTCATTGCATCTAAATGCCTATTGTTATATGCTAGAATTAGGGTTGCAGTTTGTAATTTGAGAAGTAAACCTGTAAAATTATTTTCCAGTTTTATTATGTCTTTATTCCCAGTAATTAAATCATAATGAGATATGTATGTAAATATATTATCGTCAGTAAAATAAGCCACGTTGCTTCGCTAGGGACGGCTTGCCTGTTACCCCTGGGCTTTCGAATACTGGCTAAGGCCCTTGCCACCCCCATAGTGCCTTTTTTAGGCAAGGCTCACAAGACAAACCCACCTCCATAGATAATACAGGAAAAAAGAAACTAAGGGCAATGCTGCTCAACGCCAGAAGTCTAAACCTCAAATTGGATGCACTCGCGACTCTCCTCAGTATGGAGAACATCGATGTCTGTGCAGTAACAGAGACCTGGTTCAAGGCTCCCGAAAGCACCCCAGCACTACCAGGTTATACTTCATACCATGCTTTTCGACCACAAAACTCGGACCAAACCACAAAAGGAAGGGGAGTATCCATATACATCAAAAATACCCAAACCTCCAGGTAAGTAGCATTACACAAAGCAACGGAAACCATCCATGTGCAAATAACTATGGGCAAAACTGCCTTTCAGTTTATAGCGTGCTACAGACCACCCTCCCAGACTCAAGAACCCCACTCGGCCTTCCTGAAAACACTGCAGAACATGAAGGTCTCTCCAAACACCACCATATTGGGTGATTTCAACTACCCAAACATTGACTGGGTTAACTAATCAAGCCCACACACCCACGCCCAACAGTTCCTAGAATGTATAAACTCAAATGCTATGGAACAACTGGTCATCACCCCCACAAGAGGGGAAAACATATTGGACCTGGCCATCACATACATAGGGACTCTATGTTCCACACCTGAGGTATACCCCTCACTGGTAAGGTCAGACCACAAATTAATCTCACTGGACATCCATATCCCGTCCCCACCCCAGCCAAGGTAACCATGGTGAAGAACTTCTCAAAAGCAAACTTCACACTTCTCAAAACTGAGGTAGTATCCTTCAAACCCCCTGGGCCAGAGGTAAACACGGCTAAACCACAGAATCCTTCACAAATGCATTCTATGGACACCTACTAGAATGTATGGATTGTGCCATCCCAAATAAAACCAAGACTCACTCCTCCAAAGGCAGGAGACCTGTCTGGTGGACCCCGGCCATAAATAAGCTATACAACAAAAGGAGGAAGCTACTACATGATAAAGCAAAATCCCAAAAAGGGAAGGCATCTCTGATCAGTACAAACAAGAAGCTACGAACCCTCATAAAATCAGCTAAGGCCAGCTTTGAAAGAAAAATTGCACAAAATACTAAGGACAATCACAAGGCCTTCTTTAGTTATGTCAGGAACCTGGGAGGCAATACCCAGATATGCTCTGAGTTAGTGCAAAATGACAAAAAATACACTGAACCAACAGACATTGCCAACATCCTGGCAGACAGATTCAGTGCAAATTTCTCCCCACCATCCCCCCCAAAAGAGCAAATCCCCATCCCAACAGAGTGTAACCTCCCAGACATCACAGATGATCAGGTGAGAGCTGCCCTCTCCAAAGCAAAAAACACAGCACCAATGGGACTGGACGATGTCCCAGGTTGCGGCTTACACAAGCTACAAGATGAACTTAACCCTCACATTAAGTCATTGTTCAAGCTCAGCTTTACCACAGGATATGTACCCAAGGACTGGCGTACAGCAATGGTGATCCCGCTCCACAAGTGAGGTGCCACAACGGACCCCAGAAACTATCTCCCTATAAGCCTGACTAGCCTGGTCTGCAAAGCTATGAAGCGTATCATCATGGAACTCATAAACAGTGATATCGGAAACCTTCAGACACTGGACCCTACCCAGTTCAGCTTTGTTAAAGGCAGATCTTGCCTCTTGAACCTGGTCGACTTCTTTGAAACAGTTACCAGGGTCATAGATGAAAGGAAAGTAGTCCACACAGCCTACCTGGACCTTGCAAAAGCCTTCGACACAATACCCCACTCAGGTATCATAAATAAGCTCACTAGCTTAAATATCAACCCCTATGTCACAAGATGGGTTGCAAACTGGCTCAGGGATAGAACCCACATGGTCAGAATTGCAGGTGCCTTGTCAGACTCTAAACCAGTTACAAGTGGAGTTCCACAAGGGTCAGTCCTGAGACCTCTCTTGTTCGGTATTTATTTATCTGAGGTACAGGGAAACACGGAAGGACTATGGCTGACCAAGTTTGCAGATGACTGCAAACTGCGTGCCATAATAGACTCTCCGGCTGACACAAGCATACTCCAGAAGGGTCTCACAGAGACAGATAACTGGTGCCAAAGTCATGGCCTGAAGCTAAATGCTAGAAAATGCATAGTCATCCCCTTTGGGAAAAACAAAGTGCCCACAGACTACCACATAGGAGGTAACACATTAAGTACGGAGGAAGTAATTAGGGATTTGGGGACTCAAGTAGATAGTAATCTCTCCTTTGACAATCACGTTGCCAGAGTGGTTAGATAGACCTTCTATATAGCCCACCTCATCACGAAAGGTTTCACATCCAGATCAAGAGAGGTCTTTGTGCCACTCATTTCATCACTCATCAGGCCCATAATTGAGTACAATGCCCCATTCGGGATGTATCTTACCCGACACCTGCGTGAGAGGTGAAGTGTGTGAGCTGACAAACCTGTTTGAGGTCTTGTTTTTTGTTACATGAGAGGATTGTTTCCAAATTGGTAATGTAATTACATCTCTCACATACGGTATTTATTTCAGGAATAAGTGGTTGTCTGTTTACAGGAGGCAATTACTACATTGCCTCAGCAAGTCAATCAGGCTGGCTGGAGAAATGGTGGGAAAGTGACCATCCATAATGGCAGGTTTTTACCATAGTACTGTTGGGGAGTGGGTAAGTTAGATCAGTTTATGATGTTGGAATAACGGATTCACTTCAGAAGCTCGAAATACTGAAATCTCGAATTTCAGTATCTAGAGCCCAAGAAGTGGAATCCGCAAAATAACGAAAACGAAAAACCCTGGAATACTGGAAGTTTTGAATTTTGCGGTTTTACTACACACACACACACACACACACACACACACACACACACACACACACATCATTCGCCACACAAACATACACAATCACTCTACTACATGAAAGCAGGGGGGCTGCACCCCCCCACCCCCCCTACTTAAATATTCTCACTCCGAGGTCGCACTACATACAGACACACACAAAACACCACCACACAAGCTACTTTCTCTTCACACACACACATCACAGCAAGAAAACACACTGACACACACCACAGCCCCTACCCAAACCCCTTAACACACACACACACACACACACACACACACACACACACACACACACACACACACACACACACACACACACACTTACCTGAATACATGACCATAGCGGAACTTTAGAAGCGCGAAATTCAAAACCTCCGGTATTCAAGGTTTTGAGTTTCATGCTTCTAAACTTTTGTTATTATGTGGATTCGGCTTCTTAGGCTCGAAATTCTGAAATTCGATTTCAGTATTTCGAGCTTCTGAACGGAACCCAGGAATAACACCCTTCTTGCAGGGTGTTGCACCTTCATTCGTAACTAATGTAACTACTTTTGAGGTCTTCAAACCCTGGTGTTGGGTTATATTTCCAATTACTCTGTCAGGTTTAGCTAAGTGGGCATTGATGTGTTTGCTGTTGCCCAGATATGTAGAAACTGTAAAATAAATGCATTGAAAGTGCACTTTAGCAATAGATTGGGTGGTCATCTGTGTCTGTGTAACCTTTGGCATAGACAGGTCTGTCTGTTTTGATGCGTCAGATTTTAGTTTTCAAATGATAGTAATCTGTTTTTGTTCTTCCTTTCTAGGATCTGCCATCAGGCTGTCAGAGTAGGAGCAGCTCATCTCTTTCTCTTCACAGCACGCCACCACCTTTATCCCTGTCTCAACAGAGTCCTGTACCTCTCTCACTTCCACAGCAGCTGAATGGCCTTGGAAGAGTGACATCAGGGACGCTCCAAAATGCAGCTGCAACTTCTGCCATTGCCACAGTTCCTGTGGTGGGGGGCATGATGGGAAACCTGACAGGAAGTCAGCAACTTGCCATGAATGGAATTATGGGGAATTTGAATGGAGCTGGTTTGTCTGCAGCAGTGATGGCACAGGCTCAAAACCCACTAGGGCAGTCGGCAGTGCAGCATAGTGTTCAGATACCCAACAACATGAACAGGTGAGTGCGTTCCAGTGCTTATGTGTCATTCTCACATGGATGCTGCCAAAATGTACTGCGGGTCAAGTTAAAGAGCTGCTGACATGTTCTTGACAGCTTTATTAAAAAAATTATGAGTATGTAGCGTAACATAGAATAAAAAGAATACCATGAAAGTGAATCCAGATCCGCTATGTTTTGTCATTTCATTGTAGCATTCATTAAACACGTGCAATCAAAATTTGTAAGTGACAGCTCTAGCAGGCAGTTACTAATAATGCATTTACTTGAGATCATTGCTTTATGAGCTAATGTGCGACTGTTACAAAACATTTTTTAGGGGTAAACACCCTACATGTCTTTACTTTATTTTCACTCTGTGATGATTCAATTTTGAGGCAAACAGCAATCAGTGACACAAAGTACAACATATGTGTTACTCTTTCTCTAAGTTACATGACCCTGGATGACCCATGGTTCACTATCTTATAAATCATTATGATGTGACTATAATGACAGGAGAGTAATGAAACATGAGTACATGCAAACTTGAGCTATTATGCCTGAGCAACTTTTATTCAGGTTCAGTTGATCTGAGCAAGTTTGCATGAACCATCAAATCCAAAAGGCTGACTTCTAAAGATAGTGAAAGCTGAAGCCCAATAAAACAGTATAAGTAAACCTTTTAATGCAAGGATGCTGTATCCCATGCAGCCAAGGGTGTAACTAGGCATACTCATATTCAAATGTATAAACTTATTTCTGAGCATCTCTTGGAAACTGCAACACTCAAAAAGCACAGAATGTGTAGAACTGTGTAAATGAATATTTAGAGAAATATAGTCCCTGGTTCAAATCAAAGGAATACAACTGTAGAAAGGCCTTTTTATGGGTACAAATGATAACAGCTGAAAATAACTTGTCCCCTTCCTATATGTCTGGGGGTAGCATTTTGAGAGTTGAGTACATTTTTAAAATTATAGGTGGGTGGCAAGGGCAACAACAGTAGATGTGAGTACAGAATGTAATTTGCTGCTTACACCTCTGCTTGCAGCCCCTCCTCAGTTTGAGGTCTGTGCCCCTCCAACACATTATAACTGCAGTGGTTGTAGGTAAATTGTAGATTAAACATGAAGTTAGCAAATGCAGACAAAGGGGTCTGAGGGAACAGGAGGGGCGGAGCCCCACTGGATTTTAAACATATATATATATATATATATATATATATATATATATATATATATATATATGTATATATATATATATATATATATATATATATATATATATTTATTTTTTTTTTCTTTTTGGTATTTTCTTCTGTTTCCTTTTATTTCAGAATTCTTTGATGTTACAGCATGTTACAGTACACCCTTCATTTTTCAGTGCCTTAAAAATTCAATATTTTGGATTTGATTTTATGGTTTTCTTTTTCCTTATACTCTTACATATCCTAAGTATACAAAAATCATACTCAGATGTATATTACTGACCTCCTCAGTCAAGGAGAGTAAGTCCAGCCTGTCTCCAAAGGTACTTCATCGCTGTTTACATCTGCACTCTCATTCTTTTGGTTTGCTCTGCAGAGTTCATGGCCATGATGAGGATGGGGACATAAGCTAGCAGTAAATTAAAAGCTGGAAGGACATCTGTATGGCTCCTACGTATGCAACAAAGTCCAGATGGTTTATGATTTTTGCTTGGAATTGTTTGCATAGATATGTTATACTCCAAGTAGACTTCAGAGGGTTGTTCCTCAGGTAAACAGCAATTGCAGGAGGTGTGATGGATTGGAAAAAAAGAGAAAAAGAGAGGTAACTGGGAGCATGTTTTTTGGGAGTGTAATGAGTTGACAGATTTTAAAAATTCCCCACAGAATACTGTCAGAAATATTGGTAGGGCTGCGGCTGTAACTAAGGAAATGATTCTTCTGAGCCTGGGCACATGATCTGAATTACGTAGATTTAGAAAGACCTTATTAAGTTTTATTATATTTGGTGCCAAAAAGAAGCAATTACTATAAAATGGAAATCAAAGTTAAAACCAACTGGATTTGAAGTACTGAATATTGTAAAAGAGATAAAAAAACTGCAAGTTGGGGGGAGGGTTAGAAATGACAAGGAACAAATTACTTAGAAATAAATGGAATTGTGAGAACAATATATGCAGAATAATGTTCAGGATGAGGAGGCAGGAATCAATTAATTTATGTAATGTTGAATTGCTAAAAATTAAATATGTGATGCATAATGCATGAATATGACAAATGTTACATTAATTGTAAAGTAAACAAACCATGTTATGTGTGCCTATGTCTTAAGCGATAGTTCAATAAAGTTGTTAAAAGCAGTAAATTAAAAGCTTTGTCTTGTGACTCTGCTCTTTCTTTACCAAATGTCTGGTACAACACCTACAGTACTGCTATCGTGGCACCCCATTCTCTGGTCCAGTGTCCTTACCCCCTGCCACCAGTCTGGTACAACACCTACAGTACTGCTGTCATCATATCATAGATTAGTACTAGGCTAACAGCCCTTGTGGGCCATTTTAAGCCTAGCCAATTACCCAATGTAAGAATCAAACCCTGCACTTTGTGTCTGTAAGGTAAACACCTTAACCATTATACCAACCTCCCACCCCTCATGACACCCCACTCTCTGGTCCAGTATCCTTACCCTCTGCCATCAGTCTGGTACAACACCTACAGTACTGCTGTCATGACACCCATTCTCTGGTGCAGTGCCCTTATCATCTGGTACAACACCTGCAGTACTGCTGTCATGACACCCATTCTCTGGTGCAGTGCCCTTATCATCTGGTACAACACCTGCAGTACTGCGTCATGGCACCCATTCTCTGGTGCAGTGCCCTTATCATCTGGTACAACACCTGCAGTACTGCTGTCATGACACCCATTCTCTGGTGCAGTGCCCTTATCATCTGGTACAACACCTGCAGTACTGCGTCATGGCACCCATTCTCTGGTGCAGTGCCCTTATCATCTGGTACAACACTTGCAGTACTGCATCATGGCACCCATTCTCTGGTGCAGTGCCCTTATCATCTGGTACAAAACTTGCAGTACTGCGTCATGGCACCCATTCTCTGGTGCAGTGCCCTTATCATCTGGTACAACACATGCAGTACTGCGTCATGGCACCCATTCTCTGGTGCAGTGCCCTTATCATCTGGTACAACATTTGCAGTACTGCGTCATGGCACCCATTCTCTGGTCCAGTATCCTTACCCTCTGCCACCAGTCTGGTACAACACCTACAGTACTGCTGTCATGGCACCTATTCTCTGGTGCAGTACCCTTATCATCTGATACAACACCTACAGTACTGCTGTCATGGCACCTATTCTCTGGTGCAGTGCCCGTATCATCTGGTACAACACCTACAGTACTGCTGTAATGGCACCCATTCTCTGGTCCAGTGTCCTTACCCTCTGCCATAAGTCTGGTGTAATGCCTATAGTACTGCTGTCATGGTACTCAATCTCTGGTGCAGTGCCCTTATCATCTGGTACAACACCTGCAGTACTGCTGTCATGACACCTATTCTCTGGTGCAGTACCCTTATCATCTGGTACAACACCTACAGTACTGCTATCATGGCACCCATTCTCTGGTCCAGTATCCTTACCCTCTGCTACCAGTCTGGTACAACACCTACAGTACTGCTGTCATGGTACCCATTCTTTGATCCAGTGTCCTTACCCTCAGCCATCAGTCTGGTACAACGCCTGTAGTACTGCTGTCATGGCACCCATTCTCTGGTCCAGTATCCTTACTCTCTGCTACCAGTCTGGTACAGGACTTACAGTACTGTTGTCATGGAAACCATTCTCTGGTCCAGTATCCTTACCGTCTGGTACAACACCTGCAGAACTGCTGTCATGACACCCATTCTCTGGTGCAGTATTCTTTCCCTCTGTGTCTTTGCTCAAGAAAAAGACCTCAAGATACCTAAATTCCAACACCTGGAGTAGCTGCTTCCCTCTGAACTGCAGGGAACACTTCACTTTTGTTATATGTTCCCCCATGCCTGATGATCCTTCAAGCTGCCACCCCCCACAACTCAATATTGCCAGTTTATTTCCCTACCTGGGTGTTTCACCCAAGATTAGGGCAAGAGCTGTCTGGAGGAGCCTGGCATTCAGACAGCCATGAAGGTTCTTTATGCCCTTGTTACTATCCCAGCAATGAGGGCATTTGTAGTGCATTAATCCCATCCCTGGATGAGAGGACATACAGTCTGCATCACCAGAGAGGCCCACCATGCCTTCTCCATGCAAGTACATGCATCTGTATACCTGCCTTCAAGGCTGCCACTAGGAGGTGCCTTGGCAAGCCTAACATCCAGCCCCAGGCCTTACATTTGTATTGACACATTTCCTCCAACGGACTGTGAGGGTGTACAATCAGTTCTACTCAAGATACCCACACCCATCCTGTCCTGCAAGCTCCATCAGTTACCTGAGTCACTAATCGAATGTGGGTTACCTGGTATGCAGTATGAGCCTTATTACTCTGTGCCACCAGAATTAACTGAGAGCAGTTTATTCTTTTCTGGGAGAGAACTGTGACTTACTGTTTGGAAGTTCTGATTTTTTTCTTGGCTGTTTCACACTCAGCAGTGAATAACTCCATTGCCCGGTGGAGATTGCATGCACAGGAGAGGCCATGAGGACAGCATCTAAAATTAACAGTGATGCAACATTCATGTCTTTGAACCATACACTTATCCTTCTATGCTGCACTTGAAGAGCAAGTTGGTCTGCCAAGGAAGAGGGCTAGAGCACACTCACCCCCTTCACTGCTTGGTAGGGAGCTGGCAACATTAGATGCTGTCTCAGGAATGGACTTACCTCCAGAAGGGTGTGTCTGGTATCTGATCCTTTACCAACGCTAGCTCTAGATATTCTCAACCACTTCTGGCTTGTAAGACTGAAGGTAGTTTGAGTTTCTTCCTCATTTATCTTTGGGTCCGTATGTTGAAATTCTGGTAATTGTGATGCATTTTGTCATGTCTTTCCCACAGACTGCAGAGGCAATGCGATGCATATGCATGTTTTGGGTCATCATCTTCTGGGCAGAACAAACACTGCAGTAATTTGCATCTCTTTGGCACTGAGTGAATGAACTTCTCCAGTACAAATATCAGGATCGAGTTCCAAAAAGTGTGAGTTGTAGAAAAAAAATCCTGTGAGTGCAAGGGCCAGGCACTGCTTTCTAGGCCAAAGTATGATATTGTGGTGTGCTGTTGCAAGAAGCACACATCCTCCCCAGGAGTGCGAATGGAAAAGAATAAGTAACTGAAGTGTACATTGCTGGAAAGGAAATTGCAACAGTCAACCAAAAGAAAGTACCTCCTGGCATCAGGTCTGCAAATTACAGTACTGATAGCATTCTGTTTTTAAGGCTGTGATGATCTAAAATCTGTCTAAATTGACCAGTAAACTGTCAATGTCAGAGGGACTTAGATGGCATTGATGAATGCCATACTATGATATGTGGTGGGATTTTCCACTGTAATGTTATGTATAGTTCAGTGCATTCATTTATTTATTTAAATTTGTTAACCAGGAAGGCCCCACTAAACAGTACCTGCATTTACAATAGAGGACAACAGGATGAAAAGCTTCAGCTGTACAATATTAACCAACAGATAGTTCACAGTTTCTGCATGATTGCAAAAACAGAGAAATTAGTATACACATAGGAATATACAGGGAATATTGTGCCAAGAAAGAAATCAGGAACATGTATAAACAGTAAGTAACATACAGTTAAATAAATGTATGTGTATAACATGAACAAATATAAAAAATGTAAAAGCTTTTGTCACAATTCCCCACTCGGGCATAGTAGAAAAATTAAACTGGGAATAAACCCCTATGTCACCCACTGGATTGCCACCTTGCTCACAGATAGGATGCATGTGATCAAAATAGGGGAAGTTACCTCCACAAAGAGGCCAGTCACTAGTAGAGTTCCCTAGGGTTCAGACCTATGAACTCTCCTGTCTGGCATCAATTTCTCTGATGTAAAAACAGTACAAAAGGGCTCTGCAGAGACTGCTGGCAGCATTCATTTAATCCCCAAATGAATTAGCCATCCTGCAGGAAGGTTTGTCTCAAATAAAAAATTAGTGTCAAAATTCAAAATTATGGTCTGAAACTAAATGCCAAAAAATGCACTATCATATTATTTGGGAAGTCATCTACTCCAGGAAGCTACGACATTGACAATATGCCCCTCAGAGTTGATCCAGTTGTTTGGAATTTGGGAACCTATGTGGACAATTACCTAACTTTTGACCAACATGTGTCTATTGCTATAGGAAAGTCTTTCTATATTACACAGCTTATAAACAAAGTGATTGCACTGCTTATAAACAAAGGGATTATGTGTAGATATAGGGATGTCACCCCCCCCCCCCTTTACTCAGCCCTCATTGAGAAAGTCATTGAATATAGTGCTGCCTTTGGCATGTATCTGTCCAGACACATGCAACAACTGTAATGCTTAAAGATATACCTTCCTAAAAGGTACAAGGCCTAAACAACATGCCCTACATGGACCCACTGAAAGCCTTGTCACTATAGTCAGTATTCTACAGACAGCTAAGGGTGACCTGTGTCTGGAATACAAGGCATTTTCCAACACATTACTGATGAATTTACTGCACATCAGCAAGTCAAATGATATCACAAATACTCGTCTAGGAATCTATATACCTCTTCTGCAGCATCGACTGAATGGTTTGGAGGGACAGTTACATTTCCCCAAGGATACTGGTGCTGTGAAGCAGTCCTCCCATCCTAATAAAACAACATTCATCCCTGTCCATTTTCAAGCACAACTTATATCTGTGGCTGGGAAACAGAAACTTTACCTCAGGACTGTCCTTGTACTACTAATGGACAGAGGCAGCTCCTAAGTACTTTATCCTATGCATGGGTCCCTTCAAATTATCTGTGGTATGATTCCAGTTATTCTCATTAGGGGTAATATATAATTATTGACCATTGGATGGGTAAGGCCAGTCTGTAACAAAATGGGATTGGTTATTTCAGGCACAAAAAAGGGAAAACTGGCTTGGCTTAAAATGGCCCCAAAGGCCAGCTCCCCTAGTACTTAGCTGTGAACCTGTAAGGGTAACTAGCCTAGTACTTACCTATTAACCTATAAGGGCAGCTTACCCATTACTTACCTATGAACCATCTATGTGCACATTGACTACTGTACATTGATCTTTGGCACATAGTTAACACTCTCCAAAGCCAAGAACACAGCATCCATGGGACCTGACAACTTCCCAGGCTCCATTCTACACAAACTGCAGAATGAACTAGCACCCCACCTAAGCACCATGTTCAATCATAGCCTCACCTCAGGCTTTGCACCCACTGAATGCTGTGCAGCAAAGGTTATCCCACTGCACAAAAGGGGAACCACCACGGTCCCTGGGAACTACCACCCCATTAGCCTGATGAGCCTGGTCTGCAAGGCCATGGAATGTATCATCATGGAACTTATAAACAAAGACGTTGGTAATCTCCAAACTGTGGACCCCACCCAGTTCGAGTTTGTAAAAGGCAGATCATGTCTCCTAAACCTGATAGACTTCTTTGAAGCAGTCACCAAGACCGTGGATGAGGGTAAGGTGGTTCACACAGCCTATCTAGATCTCGCCAAGGCTTTTGACACTATCCCCCACTCTGGAATTATAGATAAACTCACTAAACTAGGTATAAATCCCTATGTCACAAGATGGGTTGCCAACTGGCTCACTGGCAGAACCCACACTGTAAAAGTAGCAGACTCCAAATCCGACTTCAGACCAGTGACAAGTGGAGTACCACAGAGTTCAGTCTTGGGTCCTCTCCTGTTTGGTATGTACTTTTCTGAAGTACAGGCTAACACAGAAGGTCTTTGGTTGACAAAGTTCACAGATGACTGCCAACTGGGAGCCATAATCGAAACTCCTAACGATGTGGATATCCTGCAAAAGGGCCTCACTGAGACAGATGCCTGGTGTCAAAGCCGTGGCCTCAAGCTCAATGCTAAAAAGTGCATTGTCATCCCCTTTGGTAAAAACTCTGTACCCATGAGCTACCACATAGGTGGCAGTCTACTTAACACCGAAAGTGTGATAAGAGACCTTAGGACACAGGTGGACAGTAGTCTCTCCTTTGATAATCAAAACACCTTAGTAGTTAGGAAATCCTTCTACATGGCACACCTTATCACAAAAGGATTCTCATCCAGGAAAAAAGAGGTCATTGTTCCCCTCTACTCGTCACTCATTAGACCCATTATAGAGTGCAACGCCCCTTTTGGTATGTACCTCACAGGACATCTACAACAACTAGAAAGGCCACAGAAATACCTCACAAAGAGGATTACTGGCCTCAAACAGGTGCCCTACGCAGACCGTCTTAAAAAACTCCAGCTTTACGCCATCGCATATCACCTACTCAGAGGCAATGTCTGCCTAACATACAAAGCTATGTCAAACCCAGAGCTGTTGAACATGCTTCACTTAAAGAAATCCCAATCCCTCCGAGCTACATGCTCTAGGGATCTAAACCTTGTCGCCACAATAAACAGAACATACTGGAGGGATAGATTCCTGTCCCAGAGACTTCCCATACTCTGGAACAAACTACCTATCTATATCAAACACAGCTCCTTATTAGCACTCTTCAAGAAAAATCTTGATGATTGGATGGGAAATAGGAAATTCACCCCAGGAATCACCTCTGTGGCTGTGGTTGACAGGGGCACAGGAAAATAATTTTCTTGGGTGGCGAAAGCCAGAGTACCTTTTTGGCAAGGCTTATATAGGCCCTAGGGCCAATAGCTTAGTACCTGCCAATGACCCTACGAATCTATATGATCTAAGCAAGACGAGCCGTAATGTACTATATAACAGTGCAGTGAATATGGATACAGGTGCATGACTCTAGTCTATGTAAATAGTACCAATTATAGCTAAATTAGCTTGGTGTTTTACTTGGTAAATGTAAATATACAAAGCAAAGCCAGTGATAAAGTAAAAGGATTGTTGGCTATATCTTAGAATAGTAGCAATTATAAATATGGTGTGCTTGTTTATTAGAGCTGTGATGTGCCAATAGGAGACAAAAAAACCTTAGTCAGCAATTTATTCACTATACCTTATGGAAAGAAGAGAGTGGAAATTATATGAGTGAGTAAAGGAGAAAGAGTCCTTCCATCCACATATACTTCAGAAGAAGATAGAGATGGAGAGAGTCCAACTGGGCATTTCTAGACTTGGAGAAAGCATTTGACAGGGTCCCAAGAAAGCTGATCTGGGCAGTACTATAGTGGTTTGAAGTCCCAGAAACATTGGTATAATTAATGTAGGCTATGTACAAGGACCCAAAGACTCAAGTACGAACAGTGTTTGGCTGCACAGAGGTGTTCCCAGTGGGAGTAGGTGAACACCAGGGTTCAGCTCTGAGCCCACTGCTGTTCATACTGGTGATGGGCTACATTAGCAAACAGGTCGGAGGGGACAGATCAATAAAGTTTCTGTATGCAGATGGTATGGCATTACAGGCAGACTCTGATCTACAACTTCAGCAAAGGTTAGGAGAATGGAATGCAAAACCGAAGGCACATGGGTTCCCAAATTCCAAACAACTGGATCAACTATTAGGGACATATCGTCATTACAGGCAGACTCTGAGCTACAACTTCAGCAAAGCTTAGGAGAATGGAATGCAAAACCAAAGGCACATGGGATGAAACTAAGCACAGATAAGACAGTGGTAATGGCAGCAAACTGGGGAAATCATAAGAAGCTGAGAATAGAGATAGAAGGGAAGATAGTGGAACAGGTAAACAACTTCAAATATCTGGGAGGGGTGGTTGAGGAGGAGGGAAGTCTGAATGAAGAGGTCAAAGCTAGAATCAGAGGGGCTGCAGCCAAGTGGCATAGAGTGGCAGGTGTAGTCTATGACAGAATAATGCCAAAGAAGCTGAAAAGGAAGGTGTACAAGACAGTGGTGTGACCAGTACTACTGTACGGTACAGAAACCTGGGCAGTAAAGGCAGAACAGATGAAGAACCTAGATGTGATGGAAATGAAGTGCCTGAGAAGGGTGGTATAATGCACAATGTGGGACAGATGAAGAAATGAGGACATGAGAGCAGAAGCCAGAGTAGCTCCAATTGTAGAAAAGATGAACGAGAACAGATTACGGTGGTTCGGACACGTGCAGAAAAGCAGAAGACAATCTGGTGAGGACGATTTGGGACAGACATGAAGAAGGTAACTGGAAGCGAGGACATCCAGCAAAATGGTGCATGGATTGTGTAAAAGAAGATCTGCATCAGTCAGGCATGACTGTTGAAGAAGGCAGGAGTGTGACACTGAATCAAGAGAGGTGGCAACAGTTAACACGATACCCTGACCCCATGTAGAAAAAAATGGGAAAAAGGGGGCTGATGATGATGATGACTAGAGAAAACAATACAAGCACAACTCATGGCACACCTAACACTAAACAATCTCCTCTCCCCTACCCAACACGGCTTCCGCCCAGACCACAGCACCATGACTGCCCTTCTTTCCTTTCTTGAAACCATAAACTTCAAACATGACTCAGGCACGTTCATATCCACACTATTCCTAGAGCTGTCAAAGGCCTTTGACACCATCTCACGCACCCTACTTATATTCCAACTCTCCACCCTACACCTCTGTCCCACCACCATCACCTGGTTTTCCAGCTACTTGTCCAACCACCAACAAGCTGTCCAGTGGAAAATGTCAACCTCCCCCTTCCTTCCCACACCCACAGGTGTCCCACAAGGTTCTGTTCTTGGCCTTCTTCTCTTCAACCTATTCATTAACAACTTTCACCAATCCATCCCAGACTCAGCTATCATTCAGTATGCAGATGACTCAACAATCATCTGTTAAGCCTTCTCCCCCTCCAAGTTCCTAGCAAAAACCCAACTAGCCTTCTCCCTAGCCTTCTCCAAAACAGAAACCTGGATGCAGTCTAACCATCTGGCACTAAATGCAAATAAAACCAATCTAATGTTTTTTTTTCCCGTACCAAAAACTCTATTGACATATCCACATTCATCATACAGAGCCAAAACAACACCCTCCTTGAAATTGTTCCCAGCACCAAGCTTCTTGGCATCATTATAGGTTCATAGGTAGATATTAGGCTATTGGCCCTAGGGCCTGTACAAGCCTAGCCAGAAAGGTACCCTGGCTTTATCCACCCAAGAAAATTATTATGTTCTTCATGTTTCCCTGTTGCAGTCCTCACATATGGGTTATCCGGCTCCCTGTAGCACTCAGTCGGCCCGAATAGAAGAGTCCTTGGTATATGATGTTGGTTGCCGTTGGCTGTAAAACTGATGTCAGAACGTCAGGTGTAAAGGGAGGCAGCCGACACCATTTCCTCAGTCTTTCTTGCCACGGAGCCTGAAGCAGATGCAATTCGCACTAGTGCCGGTCGGCCGTATACCTTCTTTTTGCTTTCCGACTACCAAGTTGAAGACGCCTTCAGATAAGTACCCTGTTGGGGATCCTCTTTTCTTGCTTTAACGAATGTCAGATAAAGTTAATAACTGTCTTGCCTGTAGAAAACAGATTCTGCACCGTGATTTCCATTCCTATTGTATAACTTGTTTGGGCCTTGAGCACGACGTCCCTAACTGCAATCTCTGCTTCCTTTAACCCGCATACCATATGCCGTAGAGCTAAGATTTTGTATAGGCATTTCAGAGTCTGACCTAAGTTTATCAGTATGGCGTCTTCTGGTCTCCTGACTTCGGTTGTACTTAGGAAACGCAAAGACAAGGACCGTGACAGGCCTAAGGTTAAACCTGCTGACAACGCACCGGTGAAATTGGTCGTCAGCCCAGCGGTAGTCAGTGAGGTGCTTTCTCAGCCCCTGCAGACCGCAGATTTTCAGCAGCAGGCCTCTGCCATGACCTTTACAGAGTCCTCCATGCCGCAGGCTGCTATTTCGTCTTCAGACCCTCTGCCTGTCGCCGCCTCAGATGGGTCCGGAGCCAGTATGCAGGCACCAGCTTCTGACTCCTTTTCTTTTCGACAGACCAGAACCAGACCGACTACCTTAGTTTAGACTTCTGCAGTTGCTAGACCTCCCGAGTCCCTCCAGATTGCTAGTAGACCTTCCAGCCACAGACCTACTCACAAGCAGGCGTCATCCTCCCCTCCAGAAGATTTATCCTTTGAGGATACTTTGAATACTCTTAGGGAGCACTTTAAATGGGAATGTCAGGATTTTCCTCAGTCTAAGGATTCAGGGAATTTTGGGATTTGCCAAAACATAAGCCTCTGGTTGTACCTCCAGTTTTGGAAGTTGTGGATGATGTTTTCATGGAAAATTCTTTAAACTCCTAATTCTGTTTCTCCTGCCCCCACAAAACCTGATGGGTATTATAGAGTTCCTGATTCTCATCAATTCTTTTTTTAAAAACCCTACTGTTAATCCTGTGATTATTTCTCAAGGCCCCAAGGGTGTTAAGGTTACTATTGCTAAAAACCCTGTGCCTTCTGATACGGAGTCTAGGGCCTTGGACAGGTGGGGTAAAAAGTCTATACCTCTGCAACTCTTGCCATTAGATCCACGAATTGTCTTTTTCACATGCTTAAGTAGCAGCAGCATACTTTGGAGGCTATTAAGGCTAAACTTGGGGATATTCCTTCCATGTTGGAGAACAAACATTAATAAGACTTACTGAATTCTGCCACTTTAATTAATAAGCATTCACTTTATTGTGATTTTGACACTTTGGAGGCTTCCTGCAGAGCAGCAGCCATTGGTTCCGTTATTAGTAGGCATGCTTGGCTCAGGGAGCAGCCTCTTTCTGAACCTGTTAAATCTAAATTGCCGGATGTTCCTTTGCACAAAGACAATCATTTTGGTAATAAGGCTGAGGGGGTACTGAAGAAGTTGGAGGATAAGGCGAAATCTATGCAAGCTGTAAAAGATTTTCTTCAGGTTCAGCCTCCTCAGTTTAGTAGGCATTATCCTTCCAAGAATTGGTCTTTCCCTGATCCTGGCAAGCAGGGTTGCTCTAGGCCTAGGGCTTTCAAATCTTCCAGAGGGCAGGCTTCTGCCCCTCAAAGGGCTAAACAATAGCATTCTTCTTCTGCTAAATCGGGGAGTTCTAAGCCAGCTTCCCAAAGCAAACATTCTCAATGACTTTGGCCTTCTTGTGCCTACCTCTGCGGGTCCTGGGTTTCCTTTGGAGGGAAGGTTAGCCAGGTATGCAGAGATATGGTCTACCATCACAGACAACAAATGGGTGCTCAATATAGTAAACCAAGGTTACAAGTTTTATTTTCACACCTTCCCTGTTCTGCAAGGGTACCCAGACATACCCAGAACTCTCAGGGTAGAGGTAGAAATTCAAATTTCTTCTCTACTGACTATGGGGCTGTAGAGCCAGTTCCTGCAAATCAGGCAGGCCTAGGTTTTTATTCAAGACTTTTTCTGGTACCCAAGAAAGGGGGCACCTGGTGACCTATTCTGGATCTGTCTATTCTAAACACTTTTTTGGTGATTCCCAAATTCAAGATGCTTTCCCTTCAACAGTTGCTACCAATGCTGGGCAAGGATTCATGGCTGGTAACTTTCGATCTCAAGGAGGCTTATCTGCACATCCCAATAAGGGAAAGTTGCATGCAGATGTCTTTCAAGAATGCAGCTGCAGTCATAACATATGGGTTGTCCTGCCTCAGGCAGCCCTCGGTCGGCCGAATTCCAAAGTCTGGGTCCGGCGTCGGCTGGTGTCGCCTCCTCTCCGACGTCACAACGGCTGGAGTATAAAGGCATCGGCCGACGCCATCTTCTTCAGTCTTTCTTGCCGCGCGGTACCCGAAGCAGAAGCAGTTCGCAAGTGCCGGTCGGTCAACTCCTGTGTTTTCAGTACCGAAGTCATCTAAAAGCTAAGTACCCCGTTGGGGAACATTTTTTCTTGCCTCAGCCGATGTCAGAACAAATTGAGAAAGTTAATAATTGTTTGTCTTGTGGTAAACAAATACCTCATAAGGACTTCCATTCTTACTGTCTTCTTTGCCTGGGCCCAGAGCACGACATCTCGGCCTGTGCTGCCTGTGCTTGCTTTAATAAGCGCACTCTCAGGCGCCGGGCAGAATTTGCTGAAGACTTTTTCGGCGAATCCTTTGCGTATATCATGCCGTCGGATCAACCGACAACTCAATCTTCCAAAAAAACGGAAGGACCGGGACCGGCATCCTCAGCCCGCGTCCTCTACCGATACTACTCCTAGACCCTCCGCTAGTGCTTCGGTCCCTGCGGAAGTGGTAATTCAACCGCTCCAGGCCGACGACACAGCGTTAACTCGTCCTTCGGTCCCGGAGACCTCTCCGGTGCCGGTTGTTGATTTTCCTCCGGAAACCGAAGTTCTTGATTTACCCGACACCATTCCGGTGGACAAGGTCACTCCTGCACGTGGGGCTGCTAGGCCTCCTGTATCTATGTCCATCAAGGCCTTTGCACGTGCTAAGGCCGCCAGCCAGGCCAAGGCCCATCCTAAACCTGCTGTCCAGGCCCCCTCCTCTGATAAACAGATAATGTCTCTGGCTGCAGACCTTATTTCCCTTATCAGGGGGTCTCAGCCTCACCCAGACAGAGGTTCTCAGCCTCCTGCAGAGAAAAGGCCTAGAACTGAGCAGACTGAAAACCTCTCTTCAGATGAGGCCTCTGGGGATTCTGAGCATTCAGATATTCAAGAAGAATCCTTCCAGGCCTATGAGGACTCTGATGCTGAGGAATCAATTCCCTCTGCCTCTCCTCCAGAGGATTTCTCGTTTGGTGAAGTCCTGCACTCAATGAGGGAACATTTCCAATGGCAGGGTCAGGAATTCTCTGATTCCAGGAAAAGGCTCCGTACCTTCCTAAAGCTTCCCCAGCACAGACCTTTAGCTATTCCTCCTGTGATGGATGTTTTGGATGATGTTTTCTCCGACTCCAGTGCTAACCCTGATTCTCTCCCCCCTGCTCCTGTCAAGCCAGACAGATATTACAGAGTCCCTGACACTCACAAACATCTCTTTAAGGCCCACTCCGTGGATTTAGAAACTATTTCACAGGGTCCCAAGGGAGTGGCTAACTCCACTGCCAAGAATCCTTTGCCAGCGGATAGGGAAGCTAGGTCTCTGGAGAGATGGGGTAAAGAAGTTTATACCTCTACCACCCTAGCCATGAGGTCACTTAACTGCCTTTTTCATATGTTTCAGTACCAGGATTTTTTACTGGATGATTTACAGAAAAAGTTAGCCTCTCCTGAGCCTATTGATAGAAAGGCATTGCAGGATCACATACATAACACTCAGCAGGTTAACAATCATTTTCTTCAGTGTGGTTATGATGCATTGGAGGCTTCACGTAGGGCAGCTATGACTGGGACTGTGATACATAGACATGCTTGGTTAAAAGATCAGCCACTGCCAGACCATGTCAAAGTAAAATTACTTGATGCACCTCTGGAAAAACAGAAGCTTTTTGGCGCTAATGCACAAGATGTGTTTAAGTCCATTGAGGAAAAAGCTAAGTTAGTACAGACAGTCAAGGATTTCCTCCAGGTTCAGCCACCCAGATTCAGTAGAAACTGGCCTTCAAAGAATTGGTCCTTCCCAGACTCGGACAAGTTTCAAAGGGGAAAGAACAGGCGTGGCCAAGGCCGAGGGCAATACCGAGGCTCCTACAGGGGCCGCCAATGGCAACCTACAAATCAAAGAAGTGCTGCAGTCAGTCCAGCTGCACCACAAGGATAATCACAATGACTTGACTTTCATACCGCCTACAAGGGCTCAGAGAGAAGCACCATTGGGCGGAAAATTATCCTTATTCTCAAAAAACTGGCATATCTTAACCAAGGACAGCTGGATTCTGGATTTAATAGACAAGGGTTACAGATTCCACTTACATACTTTACCTACAAGACAAGGCATGCCAAACCTGCCACACCATCAAAGGGCAGAGGCACTCATTCAAGTTTCAAAGCTATTAAGTATAAAAGCAATAGAAAAGGTACCTCCTCAGGAACAAGGCCAGTGATTTTATTCAAGACTGTTCCTTGTTCCAAGAAAGGAAAACAAATGGAGGCCTATACTGGACTTGTCTACTCTAAATACCTTTCTCATTGTGCCAAAGTTCAAAATGCTGACGTTACAGCAACTTCTTCCCATGCTGGTCACTCTGGACCTCAAGGAGGCATACCTGCATGTCCCATTCAGACAAAGCTGCAGAAGATACCTCAGATTTCTTGCAGGGACAGAGCATTATCAATTCTCAGCATTGCCGTTTGGCTTATCTACTGCGCCCAGAGTGAAATGCCTGGCATCAGTAGTGGCACACTGCAGACTCCAGGGAATTCAAATATACCCCTACCTGGACGACTGCCTCATACAAGCAGACAACAAACAAACCTTAATAAAAAACTTGGACTATGTCATGCAATTACTACAGGCCTTGGGATACACAGTCAACATTCAGAAATCAAGACTACTGCCATCCCAACAGATTATTTTCCTAGGAGCCAAACTGGACACACAAACACAAATGGCTTACCTCACAGAGGAAAAACAACAGCAGTTACCAGAGTACTTCAAAGACCTAGCACAGCTCTCCCAGCTGACTGCAAGGAAACTCCTGCAGGCCTTGGGATTCATGGCATCATGCATTCTTCTGATACCTTTGGCAAGACTTCATATGAGAAAGCTGCAATGGTATTTGAAAAGCTTATGGTCCCAACACAGCCAAAGCCTAGAGGACGTAATCCCACTTATTCCATGTCTGCAAAAAGAATTCTTGTGGTGGGCTCAAGCAAGTCAATTAAACAAAGGCATGTCTTTCAACAGACCTCAAGCAGGTCATATAATTACACCAGATGCCTCAGATCATGGATGGGGGGCGCACATGGAGGGCAGATGCGTTCAAGGTCAATGGACACCAAAGGAAAGACATCTGCACATAAACCAAAAAGAGGTGTTGGCAGTGATACATGCAATCGAGAGCTTCGAAAAATCACTGCAACAAGGACATTTACTAATAAGGACAGACAACACCACTGTCATGTGGTATATAAACAAGCAGGGAGGGACTCATTCATACCCCCTCTGCAGACTAACAATGACTCTCTGGGAAAAAGCACTGAGTTTGAAGATACACCTGCAATCCCAGTTTGTGCCAGGCAAGGACAATGTACTGGCGGACAAGCTGAGCAGAAATTTCTTGGATCCACACGAATGGATGCTGCATCCCCACATTTTCTCACAAATAACAAAGACATGGGGAAGACCGGACATAGATCTCTTTGCGTCTCACACGAATCATCACCTGGAAAAGTTCTGTACCAGGACCCACCATGCTCTAGCCTGGACAACGGATGCTCTCTCCTTCAGCTGGAATTCCCTAAAAATTTATGCATTTCCTCCTCTGCCACTGTTGACCAAGGTGATCCTGAAGATCAAAGCAGAACAACCAACAGGCATTTTGATAGCTCCAGACTGGCCAAAGCAACACTGGTACCCATTGCTGTTGAGCATAACTCGGACCAAACCATGGCCTCTGCCCCTATGGCCCCTGCTCCTAACACAACACAACTACAGCACTGTTCACCAAAACCTGAAAACATTACATCTGACAGCCTGGATGTTACCTTAACTCCTTCCGCTTCCACTCTTTCCAAGGCAGTTCAGGACATCTTATTGGAAGCACACAAGACCGTCCACCAGAAAAACCTATTCAGCCAAGTGGAAGAGATTCGGCATCTGGGCTGCCAACAGGGGTCAGGATACAACAGTACTGAGTATACCTCAGATATTGGAATACTTGGCAGAAATGTTTCATTCTGGACTTTCATATTCTTCCATAAAGATTCATGCCTCAGTAATCTCATCAAGATACAATTGTGATCCACCAGTGTTCTCACATCCTTTGCTAAGACAGTTCCTGAGAGGGATAAAGAATATCAAGCCTCCCAGAAAACAACCAGTACCTGCATGAGACCTCAATTTTGTATTGGAAAAATTATCTCTTCCTCCCTTTGAGCCAGCAGCAACCTCAGAGATGCAATTTCTATCATGGAAAACGGTTTTTCTATTGGCAGTCACATCAGCAAGAAGAGTCTCGGAGATACAGGCACTCATGGCAGTACCTCCCTTCCTCATTTTTCATCAGGACAGAGTCTCTCTAAGAACAAATCCTTCTTTCATGCCAAAGGTAATTTCCAGGGTGTCTCTAAATCAAGCTATTCACCTTCCTACTTTCTTCCCCAATCCTCAAAATAGAGGGGAAAGACTGCTGCATACCTTGGACATACACAGGCAACTACGCTACTACTTGGACAGAACTAAGGCCACCAGAAAGTCTGACCAGCTGTTTGTAGCCTATGCTGCTGGAATACAAGGAAAAGCAATCTCCAAGCAAACAATTTCAAAATGGATTGGACACTGCATCAGATTCTGCTATTCTTACCATGGAAAAAGTGTGCCAGCTAATATTAGGCCACATTCCACCAGAGCTATAGCCACATCCACAGCTTTCCTAAGAGGAGTGGCTACAAAGGACATTCTAGAGGCTGCTACATGGAGCTCCGTGCATACATTTACCAAACACTACAACCTGCCTTTATACTCCAGATCCCGAGCAGGCTTTGCTTCGCAGTCCTGCAGGGCATTTTAGCTACACCATCTTTTTCTTAGCTCCATCCACCCCCAGCTTGGCTATGGTATTCAACCCATATGTTATGACTGCAGTTGCATTCTTGAAGGACATAGTACAGTTTTGTACCTACCATAAATGTAGATGTCCGATAGATATGCAACTGCAGTCGGATTTTCCCTCCCTCCTTCCCCTCTTTTCTTTCTTTTTGGGTCCATTCCCCTGTTCCTTTTAGCTGGGGGTATCTCCTATGGTGTATCTGTTTATTACTGTTGTGCATGTCTGGAATTGTTTATCCATTCACCAAATTTAGCCTTCCTAGGAGGGCACCTGGCATCTGGGGCAAGAAACACTGAAGAAGATGGCGTCGGCCGATGCCTTTATACTCCAGCCGTTGTGACGTTGGAGAGGAGGCGACACCAGCCGACGCCGGACCCAGACTTTGGAATTCGGCCGACCGAGGGCTGCCTGAGGCAGGACAACCCATATGTTATGACTGCAGTTGCATATCTATCGGACATCTACATTTATGGTAGGTACAAAACTGTACTTTCCTTCACTTCAGGGCTGAAGAGCAACACTTTCAATTATCTGCACTGCCCTTTGGCTTATCTACTGCTCCCAGAGTTTTTACGAAGTGCCTGGATCCAGCCATAGCTTTTTGCAGGCAGAGAAACATTCAGATTTATCCTTACCTGGATGACTGTCTCATTCAAGCAAACTCCCCAGAACAACTAGAAAAGGATTTGGATTTTGTGAAGAACATTCTCACCTCTTTGGGTTACACTCTCAACGAAAAGAAGTCAAAGTTGGTTCCTACAATAGAGTTTGTTTTCCTGGGAGTGAGTCTGAATACAGCCACCCAGGTGGTATTCCTCCCTCAACAGAAGCAAGAAGATCTTTCGGCTTACTTCATGAACTTGTCAAGCATGACCCAGCTCTCTGCAAGGCAATTCCTGCAAGGACTGAGGTTCATGGCTTCATGTATTTTGATGATCCCATATGCAAGGCTGCATATGAAAAAACTTCAATGGTACCTCAATAATCTTTGGTGTCAACACACACAGGACTACTTGATTCTTCCCCTAATTCCCTGTCTACAAATGGAGTTCATCTGGTGGGTGACAGCCTGTTCTCAGAACAAGGGTCTGCTTTTCTGTCCACCACCTGCCAGCCAGACTCTCACCACAGACGCCTCAGTTGTTGCATGGGGGCTCATCTGGAAGGCAGGGGCATACAGGGGACTTGGAGCACCCAGCAGATTCATCTGCACAATATGTGGTACATCAACAAGCAGTGGGGGGACTCACTCTTACCCCTTGTGCAGACAAAGCATGAGACTATGTTCCATAGCAGCATCCATGGGCTTACATCTAATAGCCCAGTATCTTCCAGGGAGGCTAAACTCCTTGGCAGAACCTTTGAGCAGACTTGTTCTGGATCCTCATGAGTGGCAACTGAACAAGGTCATTTTCCATCGCATTACTCATCACTGGGGCATCCCACAAGTGGATCTTTTCTCCTCTCACACCAATCACCTCCTTCCAACCTTCTGCACCAGGGAGTTTCACAACAAAGCTTGGAGGGTGGACACGTTGTCCTTCCCATGGACACATCTCTCAGTTTATGCATTCCCTCCTCTGCCTCTTGTTCCCAGAGTGCTGCTAAAGATAAGGGATGAAAAACCAAAGGCTATTCTGATAGCACCAGATTGGCCCAGACAGCATTGGTATCCCCTCCTTCGCAGCCTTTCCCAGGCTCAGCCTTGGCATCTTCCCCTGGTACCAGATCTATTGGTTCAGGGAGGGGGAAAGTTCCTTCATCCTCATCTTCAAACTCTGCATTTAACTGCCTGGTTAATACATTAAATTTTTCCCAACAGGTGGTTGAAGTTCTTCATGAAGCCAGGAGACCTAGCACCAGAAAATCCTATGCAGATAAATGGAAGAGATTTTGCTCTTGGATGCTAGCTAAAGGAGAAAACTCTTCTTATCCTTCTCTTTCCCTCATTCTTCACTAGAAGACTCTTCTCATCCTTCTCGTTCCCTCATTCTTGACTAGAAGACTCTTCTCATCCTTCTCATTCCCTCATTCTTGACTAGAAGACTGTTCTCATCCTTCTCGTTCCCTCATTCTTGACTAGAAGACTCTTCTTATCCTTCTCGTTCCCTTATTCTTGACTAGAAGACTCTTCTCATCCTTATCGTTCCCTCATTCTTGACTAGAAGACTCTTCTCATCCTTCTCGTTCCCTCATTCTTGACTAGAAGACTCTTCTCATCCTTCTCGTTCCCTCATTCTTGACTAGAAGACTCTTCTCATCCTTCTCTTTCCCTCATTCTTGACTAGAAGCCTCTTCTCATCCTTCTCTTTCCCTCATTCTTGACTAGAAGACTCTCCTCATCCTTCTCTTTCCCTCATTTTTGACTAGAAGACTCTCCTCATCCTTCTCTTTCCCTCATTCTTGACTAGAAGACTCTCCTCATCCTTCTCTTTCCCTCATTCTTGACTAGAATACTCTCCTCATCCTTCTCGTTCCCTCATTCTTGACTAGAAGACTCTCCTCATCCTTCTCTTTCCCTCATTCTTGACTAGAAGACTCTTCCCATCTTTCTCTTTCCCTCATTCTTGACTAGAAGACTCTCCTCATCCTTCTCGTTCCCTCATTCCTGACTAGAAGACTCTCCTCATCCTTCTCTTTCCCTCATTCTTCACTAGAAGACTCTTCTCATCCTTCTCGTTCCCTCATTCTTGACTAGAAGACTCTCCTCATCCTTCTCTTTCCCTCATTCTTGACTAGAAGACTCTCCTCATCCTTCTCGTTCCCTCATTCTTGACTAGAAGACTCTCCTCATCCTTCTCTTTCCCTCATTCTTGACTAGAAGACTCTCTTCATCCTTCTCTTTCCCTCATTCTTTACTAGAAGACTCTTCTCATCCTTCTCGTTCCCTAATTCTTGACTAGAAGACTCTTCTCATCCTTCTCGTTCCCTCATTCTTGACTAGAAGACTCTTCTCATCCTTCTCGTTCCCTCATTCTTGACTAGAAGACTCTTCTCATCCTTCTCGTTCCCTCATTCTTGACTAGAAGCCTCTTCTCATCCTTCTCCTTCCCTCATTCTTCACTAGAAGACTCTTCTCATCCTTCTCTTTCCCTCATTCTTGACTAGAAGCCTCTTCTCATCCTTCTCCTTCCCTCATTCTTCACTAGAAGACTCTTCTCATCCTTCTCATTCCCTCATTCTTGACTAGAAGCCTCTTCTCATCCTTCTTCTTCCCTCATTCTTCACTAGAATACTCTTCTCATCCTTCTCTTTCCCTCATTCTTGACTAGAAGACTCTTCTCATCCTTCTCTTTCCCTCATTCTTGACTACCTAGCAGGACTGCTTAATGGTGGACTTTACTTTTCTTCAGTCAAAATTCACGTTTCAGCAATTTCTGCTCATTGTTCTTTTGAGCAACCCATTTCTCCTCACCCCTTGATGAAACAGTTCCTGAGGGGAGCTAGCAATCTTAGACCTCCCAGAAGAGCTCCCACTCCTGCTTGGGATGTTAATTTTGTCCTGGAAAAGCTTACTCTGCCTCCCTTTGAACCAGCTGCCTCTGCAGATTTGAAGTTTCTCTCCTGGAAGACTGTTTTTCTTTTGGCTATTACTTCAACCAGAAGGGTATTGGAGCTGCAAGCCTTAATGGCAGTAGAACCTTTCATTATTTTTCACTCAGATCGGGTTTCTCTGAGAACTAATCCCTCCTTTATGCCTAAGGTAGTTTCCACCTTAACCCTTAACCAGACTATTCACCTGATTACCTTTTTCAACAATCCCCAGAATAAAGGGGAAAGTATTCTGCACTCTCTTGATGTGCATAGACAGCTGAGATTTTACTTAGGACTAAATCCTTTCGAAAATCTGAACAGTTGTTGGTTAGTTTTGCTCCTGGGGCTCAAGGTAAAGCTATTTTAAAACAAACTTTCTCCAAATGGATTGCTCATTGTATTCACTTTTGTTACCTGCAGCATGGGAAGGTTCCCCCTAAGGGAATTAGGACCCATTCTACTAGAGCAGCCTCTACCTCTGCAGCTTTTCTGAGAGGTGTGCCTACTAAGGACATTCTAGAAGCAGCTACTTGGTCTTCTGTCCATACTTTCATAAAGCATTGCAATCTACCTTTGTTTTCTAAATCCAGGGCTGGGTTTGCCTCTGCAGTTTTGCAGGGCCTTCTTACCAACCCTTAATCTGTGATCCTTCCTCTCCCCTTTGTCTTTTTCCTTGGCTTTGGGAATAAAACCATATGTGAGGACTGCAACATTGAAACACGAAGAACATAGTGCAGTTGTGTACACTTACCATAAATGTAGATGTTCGAGTGTATTCACTGTTGCAGTCCAGGTTTCCCACCCCCTCCATTCTCCCTTTCTACCTAAGGCACAGACTACATATGTTTATTTTTTGTATGACATGTCTCCAGGGTGTTTCCTTCCAGAGTTAGCCTTCTTTTGGGGGCTCCTGACAGTTAAGGCAAGAAAAACTGAGGCAACGGCGTCGGCTGCCTCCCTTTATACCTGACGTTCTGACATCAGTTTTACAGCCGACGTCATATACAAAGGACTCTGGTATTCGGGCCGACTGAGGGCTACTGGGAGCCGGATAACCCATATATGAGGACTGCAACAGTGAATACACTCGAACATCTACATTTATAGTAAGTGTACACAACTGTCCTTTCCTGTGCCCCTGTCGAGCAGAGCCACAGAGGTGATCCCGGGGTGAATTTCCTATTTCCCATCCAGTCATCAAGATTTTTCTTGAAGAGTGCTAATGAGGAGCTTTGTTTTGTATAGATAGGTAGTTTGTTCCAGAGTATGGGAAGTCTCTGGGACAGGAATCTATCCCTCCAGCATGTTCTGTTTATTGTGGTGACAAGGTTTAGGTCCCTAGAGCATGTAGCTCGGAGGGATTGGGATTTCTTTAAGTGGAGCATGTTCAACAGCTCTGGGTTTGACATAGCTTTGTGTGTTAGGCAGACATTGCCTCTGAGTAGGTGATATGCGATGGAGTAAAGCTGGAGTTTTTTAAGACAGTCTGCATAGGGCACCTGTTTGAGACCGGTAATCCTCTTTGTGAGGTATTTCTGCGGCCTTTCCAGTTGTTGTAGATGTCTTGTGAGGTACATACCAAAAGGGGCGTTGTACTCTATAATGGATCTAATAAATGATGAGTAGAGGAGAACAATGACCTCTTTTTTTTCTGGATGAGAAACCTTTTGTGATGCCATGTAGAAGGATTTCCTGACTACTGTGGTGATGTGATTATCAAAGGAGAGACTACTGTCCACCTGTGTCCCAAGGTCTCTTATCACACTTTCGGTGTTAAGTAGACTACCACCTATGTGGTAGCTCATGGGTACAGAGTTTTTACCAAAGGGGATGACAGTGCACTTTTTGGCATTGAGCTTGAGGCCATGGCTTTGACACCAGGCATCTGTCTCAGTGAGGCCCTTTTGTAGGATGTCCACATCGTCAGGAGTTTCAGTTATGGCTCCTAGTTTGCAGTCATCTGTGAACTTCATGAGCCAAAGACCTTCTGTGTTATCCTGTACTTCAGAAAAGTAGATACCAAAATGGAGAAGACCCAGGACTGAACCCTGTGGTACTCTACTTGTCACTGGTCTGAAGTCGGATTTGGAGTCTGTTACTTTCACAGTGTGGGTTCTGTCAGTGAGCCAGTTGGCAACCCATCTTGTGACATAGGGATTTATACCTAGTTTAGTGAGTTTATCTTTAATTCCAGAGTGGGGGATGGTGTCAATAGCCTTGGCAAGATCTAGATAGGCTGTGTGAACCACCTTACCCTCGTCTGCGGCTTTGGTGACTGCTTCAAAGAAGTCTATCAGGTTTAGGAGACATGATCTGCCTTTTACAAACCCAAACTGGATGGGGTCCAGAGTTTTGAGATTACCAGTGTCTTTGTTTATAAGTTCCATGATTATATTCCATGGCCTTGTAGACCAGGCTCGTTAGGCTAATGGGGTGGTGGTCCCCGGGGTCAGTGGTGGCTCCCCGTTTGTGGAGCAGGATAACCGTTGCTGTGCACCATTCAGTGGGCACAAAACCTGAGGTGAGGCTATGACTGAACATGGTGCTTAGGTGGGGTGCCAGTTCATTCTGTAGTTCATGTGGAATGCAGCCTGGGATGTTGTCAGGTCTCACAGATGCTGTGTTTCTGGCTTTGGAGTGTATGGTTTTTTACCTATGCAGCCATGATTACAGGAACTTTGTATTCTTCCAGTATAGAGATAGGCCCTATAGGGGGTGAGTGAGGGGTAAAGTTAGCACTGAACCTATCTACCAGGATGGTGGCAAAGAACTAAAATTTGACACCCTCATCCACAGTGCAATCAAGAAAACCCACCAAAAGTTAGCTCTCCTCTACAGGCACAACTGCTTCCTAAGGCCCTCCACCCATCAAACTCTTGCATCTGATACCTTCCTACTCCCCTCCCTTATGTATGGTGCCCCTCTTCCACCAGTCTGCATCTTGGCCTTCCGTACAACCTTGAATTCTGCTACCACAAGATCTCCAAATTTGCAACCAATTCAAAAAAACTCATCCCACCACTGCAACTCCCTCCTCACCCTCAACTGGCTTGAACTACCCAACTACCTCAGTTACCTACAATTCACTATTGCCCACAAGCTCATCTTTAAACCTGCCAACTGCCCAGCTCTCACTACTTTCTTAAAGCCTTACATTCCCAATTGCTCACTCAGATCCAAAAATCAAAATCTCCTTCAGGTCAACAAACCTGTACGACCTCCTGGCCATCTACTGCTGTCCCACTCCTTAGCTAAACAGTGGAACTCTCTCCCCACACACCTACGCAACCTACCTAACCATACAAATTTCAAATCTCAGCTACTCTCTCATCTTTCTTCCAAATGGAAATGACCTTGCCACACTCCAACTTAAGCCCCTCCCCCATTCCACCTTGCACTGACTCATCCAACCACCTGTACTATTACTTCATCCAACCCAAAACAATCCCTCCACTACCAAAAACTAATTTTCTCTCTAATATCTATTGTGTACTATACTCTCCAATCTCAAATATACTATTACCCTCTCCATGCGTAATATTTTCCTAACCTACTAATGGCTAGTAGCTATATATTTTGAAATGTTAAACCTACAATTGAGTTTATAACAAAAATATTCACTTTATGTAAATGTTGAAATTTCTGTACTATGTCTTTTCATTTTTGTAACATTGTGACAAGCCAATTGCAAGTATTATGGAGCTTATCTGTAAATGTTTAATTAGCTGTATGAACTATGTCCTTTTGTAACATGTGAAATGTAACTTGCAATTATTGTGGAGCTTTTTTCCCCAGGCCTCCACTGACAACAGGCTCTTCGTGGTCCAGTAGACTTCCCCGGTCATCAAACTTAAGTAAAATAAATAAAAAAATAAATGATGATGATGAAGGAGAAAGAGACTGTGACAAAAACAAAAATGTGGGCAGAATATTAGAAGTTTGAATAGAGCAGGGCCGAGGAATTACAAAGAATTCTAATATCAACCATGGCAGGGGTGCTTGAAATTGCAGAATGAGAAAGTGAGTGAGACAGGTGATGGGATAACGAATAGATGATGAGGAGGGATGGAAAATTGTTGATATCGGATTAATATTAGTAGTGACAGAAAGTGGCAGATCTCACGAGGCAGGAGAACATAGAAACTGAGAAGACGCCGCTTTCCTTTTCAGCCAGCTGCTGCACGTTAGTGTGTTTTATTTTACTCCTGCAGACAAAGCATGTAGTTATTTACACAGCATACTGGCAATTACTTTTATTAGACAGTTGTAGAAGTGTTGTGATTCTGCCTACTGGGCTCCTTTTGTAACTCCATTTGCAGACAGCTGGAACATGATGTCAAGTTGCACAGAAAATACTGTGAAAAGAACACAGAAAAAGGGCGTACTTTAAATACAGTCTTGCATATTACCTGGAGGAACAGACGCTTGTGGTGCTTTAATGTAACAGCCTAAATTGGTTAGAACTGCCTCATCAGGTAACATATACATAGCCTCTTACCACCTATAAAATTATCCAGAATCCATCTGCCTTTCCTGCACTAAAAAGCATTCTACACAACTATGTTCCCACTCGCTCATTGCAATCCAGTGACCGAAAACTTCCGTCTACAAACCTAGCAAATCTGCTAGGTATTGTCTGTACTCGTACAAATCCGCTAAACCCTGTAACTCCTTAGCTGTATCCATCAGGTTAATACCCTTCCTCACATCATTTAAAACTGCTCTGAAAGACGTCCAAGGTAAAAGCTGGCTTTATTTTTGCTCAAAACCAGGATAAAGTATATCCCTAAATGTGAACAAGTACGTTTTCCTTCCCTGTACCTCTTTACTCTTCCTTCTTCCTTTACTTCATTCTATCAAATTCTCTTCCCTGAATTTCTCCCTACATGTACCATAAGCCTGTTTTTCCCTTACTTCATATGGCAATTCCTGTTTGTGTTAGACTAATTTACCTTTAATTTCTCTATAAACTGTCTACAACTTCTATAAATATTAAATGATTATTATATAACTTGTATCAGTTCTTAACCAGTGTTTTTATTTTATCACTAATTTGTTTATAATTATTTAAACTGCAGATGTTTTGTTTTAGTTTTGAAGATTGTAAAATGATTTTAAAATGTTTTGTAATAATTTGGAGCTTTTCTGCCTGGGCCTCCACTGAAAATGGGCTTCTACCCAGTGGGACTTTAGTGGTAATCAGATGTCAGTGAATAAATAAATAGGTACAGTAAGTAACAGAGTACTCATACTTCGTTAATGTCTCCTCTTCTTTGCAGCTTGCCTGTTCTCCTTGCTGAACAACAGAAGCACTTTCTTCAGCAGCAGTTGCAGCAGCTCCTAAACACCCAGCAGCTCACACCTGTAAGTATTTTAAGCAGTAAGGCATGTGTAGTGTCATAACAGACGTGCGTTAGTGTGTCATCATACTGAAACATAGGATATAGTGGTTTCAACACTTCCTGATGTGAATCTGTACACAGTAGAGGACAAGTCTAGAGTATTTTGAATTCTGCCATACAATTGTTAACTTTGAGTAACAGTGCTTTGCTTGCCATGGTTGATCTGGATTGTAAATAGTTGACCAAAGAAAATTGTCCAGTTTACACTTGTTTTTGCAGAATTGTGGGAAAGGTCAGTGCTACCACAAATGTGCCTGGCAGCATACCTCCAACCCATTACTTGCCTGATTACTTCTGTTACTGCTGTCACTAGTACTACAGCTGTTACTGATGCTACTAGTACTACAAGTACTAATTTGATGTTGTCAGTCTTCATCTATTCTTTATATCTGGGTTACAGTTCCAATCCTCTGAACCGATCCAGCCATTACATAGCTTGCATCAGCCAAAAAACTCTCAAGCTAATAGTCTACCCACAATGCCCCTCTCTACATTACCCCAGATCTTGTTTGCTGTTCTTACAGCAAGACACGTCAGCCAACTCCTCTCTCATAGCTAAGTAAAAATTTATTTTTTTCTTGTATTTTCTCTGATTGGCCCTTTCTACTTCATAGTTCTATAGTTTTTTCTTACTTTAGTCTACCCTGTAGCAGTGAGTGTGTTTCCCTTCCTTTTACTGCTGGTAGCAGTGAGTGTGTCTCCCTTCCTTTTACTGCTGGTAGCAGTGAGTGTGTTTCCCTTCCTTTTACTGCTGGTAGCAGTGAGTGTGTCTCCCTTCCTTTTACTGCTGGTAGCAGTGAGTGTGTCTCCCTTCCTTTTACTGCTGGTAGCAGTGAGTGTGTTTCCCTTCCTTTTACTGCTGGTAGCAGTGAGTGTGTTTCCCTTCCTTTTACTGCTGGTAGCAGTGAGTGTGTCTCCCTTCCTTTTACTGCTGGTAGCAGTGAGTGTGTCTCCCTTCCTTTTACTGCTGGTAGCAGTGAGTGTGTCTCCCTTCCTTTTACTGCTGGTAGCAGTGAGTGTGTCTCCCTTCCTTTACTGCTGGTAGCAGTGAGTGTGTCTCCCTTCCTTTTACTGCTGGTAGCAGTGAGTGTGTCTCCCTTCCTTTTACTGCTGGTAGCAGTGAGTGTCTCCCTTCCTTTTACTGCTGGTAGCAGTGAGTGTGTTTCCCTTCCTTTTACTGCTGGTAGCAGTGAGTGTGTTTCCCTTCCTTTTACTGCTGGTAGCAGTGAGTGTGTCTCCTTCCTTTACTGCTGGTAGCAGTGAGTGTGTTTCCCTTCCTTTTACTGCTGGTAGCAGTGAGTGTGTTTCCCTTCCTTTTACTGCTGGTAGCAGTGAGTGTGTTTCCCTTCCTTTTACTGCTGGTAGCAGTGAGTGTGCTTCCTTCCTTTTACTGCTGGTAGCAGTGAGTGTGTTCCTTCCTTTTACTGCTGGCAGCAGTGAGTGTGTTCCTTCCTTTTACTGCTGGTAGCAGTGAGTGTGTTTCCCTTCCTTTTACTGCTTGCAGCAGTGAGTGTGTTTCCCTTCCTTTTACTGCTGGTAGCAGTGAGTATGTTTCCCTTCCTTTTACTGCTGGCAGCAGTGAGTGTGTTTCCCTTCCTTTACTGCTGGCAGCAGTGAGTGTGTTCCTTCCTTTTACTGCTGGCAGCAGTGAGTGTGTTCCTTCCTTTTACTGCTGGCAGCAGTGAGTGTGTTCCCTTCCTTTTACTGCTGGTAGCAGTGAGTGTGTTCCCTTCCTTTTACTGCTGGTAGCAGTGAGTGTGTTTCCTTCCTTTACTGCTGGTAGCAGTGAGTGTCTCCCTTCCTTTTACTGCTGGTAGCAGTGAGTGTGTTTCCCTTCCTTTTACTGCTGGTAGCAGTGAGTGTGTTTCCCTTCCTTTTACTGCTGGTAGCAGTGAGTGTGTTTCCCTTCCTTTTACTGCTGGTAGCAGTGAGTGTTTCCTTCCTTTTACTGCTGGTAGCAGTGAGTGTCTCCCTTCCTTTTACTACTGGTAGCAGTGAGTGTGTTTCCCTTCCTTTTACTGCTGGTAGCAGTGAGTGTGCTTCCCTTCCTTTTACTGCTGGTAGCAGTGAGTGTGTTTCCCTTCCTTTTACTGCTGGTAGCAGTGAGTGTGTTTCCCTTCCTTTTACTGCTGGCAGCAGTGAGTGTGTTTCCCTTCCTTTTACTGCTGGTAGCAGTGAGTGTGTTTCCCTTCCTTTTACTGCTGGTAGCAGTGAGTGTGTTTCCCTTCCTTTTACTGCTGGCAGCAGTGAGTGTGTTTCCCTTCCTTTTACTGCTGGTAGCAGTGAGTGTGTTTCCCTTCCTTTTACTGCTGGTAGCAGTGAGTGTGTTTCCCTTCCTTTACTGCTGGTAGCAGTGAGTGTGTTTCCCTTCCTTTTACTGCTGGTAGCAGTGAGTGTGTTTCCCTTCCTTTTACTGCTGGTAGCAGTGAGTGTGTTTCCCTTCCTTTTACTGCTGGTAGCAGTGAGTGTGTTTCCCTTCCTTTTACTGCTGGCAGCAGTGAGTGTGTTTCCCTTCCTTTTACTGCTGGTAGCAGTGAGTGTGTTTCCTTCCTTTACTGCTGGTAGCAGTGAGTGTGTTTCCTTCCTTTTACTGCTGGTAGCAGTGAGTGTGTTTCCTTCCTTTTACTGCTGGTAGCAGTGAGTGTGTTTCCTTCCTTTACTGCTGGTAGCAGTGAGTGTGTTTCCTTCCTTTTACTGCTGGTAGCAGTGAGTGTGTTTCCTTCCTTTACTGCTGGTAGCAGTGAGTGTGTTTCCTTCCTTTTACTGCTGGTAGCAGTGAGTGTGTTTCCTTCCTTTACTGCTGGTAGCAGTGTGTTTCCTTCCTTTACTGCTGGCAGCAGTGAGTGTGTTTCCCTTTTACTGCTGGCGCAGTGAGTGTGTTCCCCGTCCTTTTACTGCTGGCAGCAGTGAGTGTGTTTCCCTTCCTTTTACTGCTGGTAGCAGTGAGTGTGTTTCCCTTCCTTTTACTGCTGGCAGCAGTGAGTGTGTTTCCCTTCCTTTTACTGCTGGTAGCAGTGAGTGTGTTTCCCTTCCTTTTACTGCTGGTAGCAGTGAGTGTGTTTCCCTTCCTTTTACTGCTGGCAGCAGTGAGTGTGTTTCCCTTCCTTTTACTGCTGGTAGCAGTGAGTGTGTTTCCCTTCCTTTTACTGCTGGTAGCAGTGAGTGTGTTTCCCTTCCTTTACTGCTGGCAGTGAGTGTGTTCCTTCCTTTTACTGCTGGTAGCAGTGAGTGTGTTTCCCTTCCTTTTACTGCTGGTAGCAGTGAGTGTGTTCCCTTCCTTTTACTGCTGGTAGCAGTGAGTGTGTTCCTTCCTTTACTGCTGGTAGCAGTGAGTGTGTTTCCCTTCCTTTTACTGCTGGTAGCAGTGAGTGTGTTTCCCTTCCTTTTACTGCTGGTAGCAGTGAGTGTTTCCTTCCTTTTACTGCTGGCAGCAGTGAGTGTTTCCTTCCTTTTACTGCTGGTAGCAGTGAGTGTGTTCCTTCCTTTACTGCTGGTAGCAGTGAGTGTGTTTCCCTTCCTTTTACTGCTGGTAGCAGTGAGTGTGTTTCCCTTCCTTTTACTGCTGGTAGCAGTGAGTGTGTTTCCCTTCCTTTTACTGCTGGTAGCAGTGAGTGTGTTTCCCTTCCTTTTACTGCTGGTAGCAGTGAGTGTGTTTCCCTTCCTTTTACTGCTGGTAGCAGTGAGTGTGTTTCCCTTCCTTTTACTGCTGGTAGCGGTGAGTGTGTTTCCCTTCCTTTTACTGCTGGTAGCAGTGAGTGTGTTTCCCTTCCATTTACTGCTGGTAGCAGTGAGTGTGTTTCCCTTCCTTTTACTGCTGGTAGCAGTGAGTGTGTTTCCCTTCCTTTTACTGCTGGTAGCAGTGAGTGTGTTTCCCTTCCTTTTACTGCTGGTAGCAGTGAGTGTATTTCGCTTCCTTTTACTGCTGCTATTGCTGACGACCACCATTGGTAGTTCCCTTCCCCCTCTCCCTCTTACCGTTAGGTAATCTCCCTACAATTGCTGCTAGTGTCTCTCCTTGTCATGTGACTGTTTTTTTGCTTCTTTCTTCTTCTTCTTCTTCTTACTTTTCTGCCTCTCCTAGTCTTTTTTTATGGTGATGGCAGATAAGTCTAAGACTACTATAATTGGCTTCAAGCAGTGTAAAGAGTGCAGCAGGAAAATGCCAAACTCTGATGGACATGAATGTTGTGTGTACTGTTTTGGTGCATCCCATTTGAATACTGTGTGCTCTATCTGCCAGGGTTTCAGTAATAGAGCCCTGGTAGAGCATAGAAATAAGCTTATCCTCAAAGAACTTCTTAAAGCCCCTTTCAAAGAAGTTTTGTTCAAAGCCGACCAGTCTGCTCTGGCCTCTGATACTAAAACTTCTCATTTGGTGCCATCTCCTTTGGTACCAACAAAAAAAAAAAGCATAAGCATTCCTCTGCAGGTTACTCTTCATAACCAAAATGTAAGGTTCCAAAGCTTTTGGAATGGAGTGACTGTTCAGCACCGACCCCTTTACTGGTGCCTTCAACACAGACCATGACTTCCATACAGGCAACGACACCAATTACTGCTACTTTGGCTATGGCTCTGACAATGGCAGCAATTCTCACTGCTGCCGTGATGGCACCAATATCTACTGTGGCCCCGCAGACGGTGCCAAAAACAGATGTTCCGATTCAACCCAGGTCTACTAATTCTTCATCTGTTGACCCTTGTTTGAGGCAACTCCCCAGTCCCTTTTTAGAGAGATCTGAGTCCCCATCTGGCTTCTCTGTTCACGCCACCAAGAGTCTTTCATAAGTTGATATAGTGAGGTTGGTGGATCATATTTTGACAGTTAGTTGTCTTCCCCCATCTTCTCAGCCCCATCTCCCTCCTGGTGCAGGAGGTTTCTCTGCTATGACCCTTTCTTGTTCTCCTCCTCTGACCGTCTTGCAGGCTTTAGAGCAGTTGACTCCAACCACACAAATTCCAATGACCTCAGCACTAACAACTTTTTTGCCTTCAGTACTGGGTATGGCTCTGACTCCTTCTTGACTGACGGGTCCCTGGGACCGGGTCTTCAACATTGCGCCCGAGGGGGTTCATATCGACTCCAGTTTTTTCTTTGGAGCTGACCTTTCCTTTTCGGGCTGCACCGACAGAGGACCCATCCGTAGTTCTGGCTTTTCATGTGGGTCTCTTAGGGTGGTGTGTGACCCCAGTTCTGAGTTTGTCTGTCATGGTTCCAGGCTCCCATTCCTGCCTTTCAAGCTATGGAAAGAGCATTGACCACTGCCTCATCTCAGGTGGCTTCTGTGTTACCCAAGTATCACCCCTTGACCCCTGCTTTACCGGAGCTACCACCAACCTCCACCCCTGGACAGTGAGCTCCAAGGTCACAAGAGATACCTGCCCAAGGTTTACCCTCTTCTAAATCTCATTCAGATGCTCCCACTGAAGAGCCTTCTCATAAGAAATTGTATAAGAAAAAACACCTTGATTCTCCTAAATAATCCTTCACAGAGGACAGTGATTCGGTGAGGGGGAGGGTTCCCTCCCTCGGTCACCCCCAGAAGATGTCTCCTTTGGAGACATTTTGGAGATCCAAAATGAGGGGTGATTGGAAGCCCAAAGACTCTCCTTTTCAGGAGTCCATGTACTTGCAGGCCTCTGGAGCTCGCCTGTCTACCTCCTGGGTGACCCCATCCACTGACAACCTAATTAAATTGATCGCTCAACTGGCCTGGAAAGCTCCTGACTCTATAGAACTTATCCCTCGGAGAGCTGATAAAATTCTTTCCACTCCTGAAGATCATCTGCACTGGCCAAAAGTTTTAGTAGTTGATGCCATGGCCAGAGTCCA
Source organism: Protopterus annectens (assembly GCF_019279795.1). NCBI lineage: Eukaryota > Metazoa > Chordata > Ceratodontiformes > Protopteridae > Protopterus > Protopterus annectens. The sequence continues at coordinate 1,263,097,049 of NC_056747.1, read as the reverse complement.
TGGTGATGGACAGGTTCGGGAAGCGAGTTTACACATTATCGACTTTCTTCATCAAGTCTTTGAATTTCTTGGCACACTTTACTAGGCTTCAGAGGGATCTGGTCAATGAGCTGTCAGCTACCCTAGTGGGAGCAGTAGCTGAGGGAGTCCAGGAAAAAGTGGCCTCCCATTTAGCTACCCTGGAGTCTGTCTCAAACTCGTCCATGAGGCTCATTGCACATGCAGCCAAAGGGGTGACCAGGTCAGCAGGTTCAGGTGTTGTGATTCGACGATACACTTGGATGCACCTATGTGGGTTTGCAGAACCATTCAAGTCTTGCTTCATCAATGCTTCCTTTGATGGATCCTCATTGTTTGACCTCAAAGTTAAGGAAACTCTATCCAGGTGTGAGAAAGATGGTATGACTTTGTCTGCCATTAGCATATGTTTTTCCACTCCTCAATGATCCTACTCCAGGAATCAAAGCAGTGGCAAAATAATATGGTTCAAGAAGTCCCAGAAGCCTTTCTAAGACACACATGGTACAGACTTCCCTAGGAGCAGGGGGCAGTTACAGTGGAAGATGCCGTCCCAGAGACGTGAGTGGTCCACAGAACCAGGGTTCCAGGGAGTCTTTCTCTGGCCAAACCTACCAGTACTCCTGGAAGGAGGCCCGACTGCTTCCCTGTGGAAGCAGTCGGGGGAACATTCTCCTTGCACCCAACAGCCTGGCGATCCATAACTACCGATGCCTGGATCCTAAGGATTATTTCCAGAGGTTATTTAATCCCCTTCACCCTTTATCCACAGACCTGTACAAAACTCCCTGACATTCCACCCAGTCAGATGGACCAAGCAGCATTAGAAATATAAAAGCTGCTAGAAAAAAGAGTCATCCAAGAAGTCCCACCTGACCAATTAGGATCCGGATTTTACTCAAGGTTCTTTTTAGTGCCAAACAAGACGGGACTGGAGACCAGTTTTGGATCTTAGCATTCTAAACAAATTTGTCCAACACTCAAAATTCCGGATGGTCACAGTTCAGTCAATAGTGCTCTATCAACTTTCAAGACATGTATAACCACATAAAAATGGACAAAAGCTCAAGAAAATGTCTCTGCTTCCGTCTTGGAGCTAGGCACTACCAATTCAGGCTACTGCCCTTTGGTCTCACCACAGCCCCCCCAGAGTGTTCACCAAATGTATGGCAGCAGCAACAGCACACTTGAGGTTGCACAGATTGAGGATTTCCATACCTAAATGACTGGCTCCTCACCGCTTCCACCAGCTACTTCTTCAAACGATGAATTTCATTGTAAAACTGTCTCTGCAGTTGGGCATCATGGTCAATCTTGCAAAGTCTCAACTGATCCCCTCTCAGGATATGGAGTTTATAGGTGCTCATCTCAACACTCTTGTCTTGTGTGGCCTCTCTACCCCATCACAGCTTGCAGAAAATACAGTCACAGGTTCAGCCTATTCTTTGCTCAAGCAAGATACCGGCATATCTAGTACTTCAAGCATTGGGTTCCATGGCAGCAGCAATCACGCTAGTCCCACTAGCAAGGTTTCGCATGAAACTCCTTCAGTGGCTTCTTGTGAACCAATGGTCAATTCTAATCCATCCTGTGAATCACCCAGTTTTTATAACCAACCTATCCAAAGATGACCTATCCTGGTGGATGCAGTCCAAAGAGATTCTTCTGGGCCGTCCCTGTGTCCCTTCTCAGCCCAAGGCCATAGTGACCATGGATGCTTCCCAGATGGGGTGGGGGGTGCATTATCTGGGGAAGACAGTCCAAGGCACTTGTTCCCCTTTAGAGGCCAATCTGCATATCAGTGTTCTTCAGCTGAGGGTGGTGCTTCTAGCGTTGCAAGCATTTAATTCTACCTTACCTCAAGGGACGATAGCTGTTCAGTTAGACAATATGTCCTTTGTCTGGTACATCAACAAACAAGGGGGAACCAAGTCCTACCCGCTGTGTCGAGAAGCCCTTCAAGTGTGGCAATGGGCCATAACTTCGAACCGCCTTTTGACAGCAATGCACATCCTGGGGAGTTAAAATGTGATAGCAGACAAACTGAGCAGATGCATTCTCCTGCTTCACGAGTGGTCTCTAAATCCCAGAGTGGCAAAGAAAATCTTTCTTCGCTGGGGCCAGCCTTGCTGCAACCTGTTTGCTTCACCCTGAACAAGAAGTGCAGAAGCTATTTTGCCCTAATTCTCCTCAGGTGAAGTCCCTGAGAGACGCTGTTCTCCTCGATTGGCCCCTGGGTCTCCTTTATGTCTTTCCTCTGATTAAATCTCCTCAGGTGAAGTCCCTGAGAGACGCTGTTCTCCTCGATTGGCCCCTGGGTCTCCTTTATGTCTTTCCTCTGATTAATTCTCCTCAGGTGAAGTCCCTGAGAGACGCTGTTCTCCTCGATTGACCTCTGGGTCTCCTTTATGTCTTTCCTCTGCTTAATTCTCCTCAGGGGAAGTCCCTGAGAGACGCTGCTCTCCTCGATTGGCCCCTGGGTCTCCTTTATGTCTTTCCTCTGATTAATTCTCCTCAGGGGAAGTCCCTGAGAGACGCTGCTCTCCTCGATTGGCCCCTGGGTCTCCTTTATGTCTTTCCTCTGATTAATTCTCCTCAGGGGAAGTCCATGAGAGACGCTGTTCTCCTCGATTGGCCCCCGGGTCTCCTTTATGTCTTTCCTCTGATTCCCCTTTTCCTCAAGAAAGAAGTTCAGTTGAGAAGCAAGGTAATCCTCATTGCACCTTACTGGCCTCGACAAATTTGTTTTCCCTTCCTATGGCCTCATCTACTTTGACGCCTGTCGATTCTGGTCCCGGTTCCAGACCTTCTTTCTCATCCCCAGGGACTAGTGCATCCCAGTCTATAAAATCTCAAGCTGACTGCTTGGTTCCTCCAATTCCATTAGTCACCAGGCATAATGACTTTCCATCTCCTGTATGACACATTTTGTTGGCATCGCATAAACCATCCACCAGGAATCTCTGCCTTAGTAAATGGAAGAGATTTTCTCTCTGGGCTTATGATAATGGTCTGGTCTTGATCCTTTTTTAGTTCCAGTGGGAAAAGTTCTAGAGTTTTTAGCTACCATTTTTGGTAAAAGGGCTACCGCTTCTACTATTAAGATTTTCCTTGCAGCCATTTCAAATTTTCGTAATGGTGTAATTGACTAGCCCTTGATTTCTCACAGACTTTGTAAAGTCTTTCTTAAGGGGACAATTCATCTAAAGCCCGCCATGGGACTTGATGATTGTCGTGCAGTCACTTACGTTGTCTCCCTTTGAACCTGCAGCTACATGGAATTTAAAGTTCCTCTCTTGAAAAATATTCTTAAGGGTGAATATTGTTTAAACCTTTTGGATGTGCACAGACAGTTATGTTTTTACCTGAAAGGAACTAAGCAATTCAGACAATCAGAAGAGTTATTTGTTTCATTTGCAAGTGTAACCTTGGGCAAACCTGTCTCTAAGGTTACTTTGTCAAAATGGTTAGGAGATTGTATTTCCTTTATTTACACTAAAAAGAATCTAAAGCTTCCTTTGCCAGTGAAAGCACATTCTACCAGATCTATGGCGACATTAGCTGTTTTTCATTCTAAAGTTTCCATGTCCAAAATTTGCGCAGCTGCAACATGGGCTACCCCACATTCCTTTATTACTCAGTACAAATTGGATGTAGTCTCCAGGGGGGTAGCCTCCTTTGGTTCTATGGCTCTCAGGAATGTACTTCCATAGGGCCACCCAGGATCTAAGGTAGCTGGGGACTCTGTCCCAGAAGTTAAGAATAGATGAAGATTGACAACATCAGATAAAGAAGTTATGTGTTACCATACTGTTCCATCTCTGTTGTCGATCTTCATCTATTCTTACATCCCAACTCACCTACCCCCTCTGTTGGAGTCGTGGTGAAGTGACTTGCTGTCCTGGGATTCCCTATTAGGATACACCTTGGACATGGCTTCTGACATGAGTTAGGTGTCACTGTATTTTTTCTGTAAATCTGCAAACTCGATCTGAGGTTATATAGAGAGGAGCATTGTGGGTAGACTATTAGCTCGGGAGTATTTTTGGCTGACGCAATCTATGTAATGGCCGGATCGGTTCTGAGGATCAGAACAGTAACCCAGAAGTCAAGAATAGATGAAGATCAACAACACAGATGGAACGTTATGTAAGACATAACTTCTTTTTATTGCTTCTACTAGTAATACAACTAGTTCTACTGCTACTGCCACTGCTAGTATCACTACAGCCACATGAAATGACTGAATGAGATATGTAAAACACACACTATGTATCACTGCATCTAACAGGAATGATGAAGCACACTGATCAGTTAGTGAAGATTAAGTAAGATCTGCAGCATTTGATGAGGCAAGAGGAAAGACGGCCCTTGAGTTCAAAGGGCTAAATTAGGAGTAAAAACTGTGACAGTCGAGAGAACAGGAAGAATGTAAGAGAGTTAAGCAAACTGAAGAAAGAATTGAAGAGTAGAGTGCAGCTAACAAGGAAGGGATGTCATCTAGTTACTTTTTAAGTGACCTTATTTTTTAGCCATGACGCAGGCCACAAGACTAAATGTATTTGCACAGTTTAGGGTATTCAGTCAGCTAGCATATTTTATATATATCTGGTGAAACCAAGTGGAAACATAGGAAGAGCATTGCAAACTCAACACAGGCAATAACCAGATGTCAGGTTTGAGCCCTCAAACCTGGAGCTGTGGTGGTCAGTACCAGCAGCCCACAGATCTCATTGGCTCAGGCACTCCGTCATTCACTGACTCACTCACACAACCACACATACACAAACTACCTCCTTGAGATGATAGGAAGTCTCTTGATGTCTCTTATTTTTGTCCCCGCCCTTTCAAATAATGGATCTTTGCAATCAGTCAATAATGCCAAATAGCAGTTTCATATGTATTGCTCATAGTTTGCATCAGGATGCTAGACCTGTTACTCTATTATTTTTTTTAAGTGAGTCACAGCAGTAGTTGAAATATTCTCCATGGTGTCATCTGGTGGTCCTCCTAGGCATGTAACTAACCTTCCCCCCAAAGGGACACACCCCATCCCTCTCAACAGTCCCTGATTTTACAGAGTGCTCCTTCTGTTTCCTCTTATAGATGTTCTGCCCACTGTGGCTCATTGACTGTTGCAAGCACTGAATGCTGCCAGAAATTAGAGTTTTGTATTTCATATAACATAAAAGAAAAACAAAAAAAAAAAACTACTACACTAACCTGTCAATTAGCACAGTGAGTTAAAGCTTCTGCTTGAATAGCTGCTTTCTGTAACTAGGGACATGGATTTGAACCCCCCCCCCTTCTTTATTTTTTTAATTATTATTTTTTGAAGACTTAGGTAATAGATTAGAAGCATCCCTAGTATCTAGTGGCAACATAGGGACCCGCACACCATGTAACAATGCTGAAAATACTGGATTCTTAATATTTTTAAATGCCCTTAGGGCACACTACACAGACTATTCTTAATGTCTGCTCCCCTTGCCCTGTGTCTTTTAGACTGCAAAACGTTGTTCTAATTATTTTTAATTGTCTTTAAAGTAAGATATAAAGAGTCATCCCTGGTGTCTAGTGTCCCCTATGTTACATGATTTGTTCATTAGTCTGAGAGGTATGACATCTCCCCCACTTACACACACACACACACACACACACACACACACACACAAAACCCCCCCACCCAGTCACACTTATCCATTCACCCATATACTTGCCCCACATATCACGCAACAAATGCTCCCACTGTGACATCTCAGGCTGAGAGATCTACTCGCCTTCCATCACTCATGCCTCTACATACACTCACACATACCATCACAAATAAAAGTACATGTCCACTCCTCATAGTATCTGTTCAGTCATACATATACATACATGTCCACTCCTTGTAGTACCTGTTCAGTCACACATATACATACATGCCCACTCTTACTATTACATGTTCTGTTACACATATACATACGTGCCTAGTCCTCATACTACCTGTTCAGTCACACATATGCATACATGCCCACTCCTCATACTACCTGTTCAGTCACACATATACATACATGCCCACTCCTTCTGCTACCTGCTCAGTTACACATATACATACATACCCAGACCTCATACTACCTGTTCAGTCACATATATTCATACATGCCCACTTCTCATACTACCTGTTCAGTCACACGTATACATACATGCCCACTCCTCGTAGTACCTGTTGTCACATATATTCATACATGTCCACTCCTACTACCTGTTCAGTCACACATATACATACATGTCCACTCCTACTACCTGTTCAGTCACACATATACATACATGTCCATTCCTTCTACTACCTGTTCAGTCACACATATACATACATGCTCACTCCTCATACTACCTGTTCAGGCACACATATAAATACATGCCCAATCCTCGTAGTACATGTTCAGTCACACATATACAGACATGTCCACTCCTTCTACCTGTTCAGTCACACATATACATACATGTCCACTCCTTCTACTACCTGCTCAGTAACACATATACATACATGTCCACTCCTTCTACTACCTGTTCAGTCACACATATACATACATGCTCACTCCTCATACTACCTGTTCAGTCACACATATACATACATGCTCACTCCTCATAGTACCTGTTCAGTCACACGTATACATACATGTCCACTCCTTCTACTACCTGTTCGGTCAGACATATACATACATGCCCACTCCTCATAGTACCTGTTCAGTCACACATACACATACATGTCCACTCCTTCTACTACCTGTTCAGTCAGACATATACATACATGCCCACTCCTCGTAGCACCTGTTCAGTCACACATATACATACATGTCCACTCCTCATACTACCTGTTCAGTCACACGTATACATACATACCCACTCCTCATACTACCTGTCCAGTCACACATATGCATACATGCCCTCTCTCCATACTACCTCTTCATTCACACATATACATACATGCCCTCTCGCCATACTACTTGTTCATTCACACATATACATACATGCCCACTCCTTATACTACCTGTTCAGTCCCAGATATACATACATGCCCACTCCTTCTACTACCTGCTCAGTCACACATATACATACATACCCAGACCTCATAATACCTGCTCAATCACACATATACATACATGCCCACTCCCTATACTACCTGTTCATTCACACATATACATACATACCCACTCCTTGTACTACCTGTTCAGTCACACATATGCATACATGCCCACTCCATGTACTATCTGTTCAGTCACACTGATACATACATGCCCACTCCTCGTACTACCTGTTCAGTCACACATATACATACATGCCCACTCCTTGTACTACCTGTTCAGTCACACATATATATACATGCGCACTCCTCATACTACCTGTTCAGTCGCACATATACATACATGCCCACTCCTCATACTACCTGTTCTGTCACACATATTTATTTATTTTGCATTTGTTTACCAGGAGAGTCCAACTGGGTGTGAGCCCCATTTTCAGTGGAGGCCCGGGGAGAAAAGCTCCACAGAGATTAGTACAGTAATTACAATTTACAAAGCTCCATAGAGATTTATACTGTAAAAAACATTGACAAATTAATAGAGTACAGTACAGATACAGAAGAGTAGATAAAGCAATGAGCATAAAATATAAACACATTGTGTGACGAAAAACAATATGGTTGTTGGGCAGTTGTACAGCTGTTAGTTTACATTCACCAATGGTTAATGCAGTAATTACAAATTTATGAGAAGAAACATAGGGAGTAGTTAATGGAAGATTTCTTAGAGGATTGAAATGCAGTATTGATCTTTTAAGTGAGGCTACCCAGGGTTGGAACAGTTATATAACCAAGAACTGTTTAAATGGAACCAGAGTCATTTTCTGAAAGTATTTCTGTTGTCTGTGGATCTAGGGGAATGGAATTCAATATCTTTGCAACAGAAGTGGAATGTAAGGAATCCCAAGATTTCTTGTTGCTTTTGGTTATGTCAACCAGGGCTTTGTTGATGGATCTTAAAAGGCATCAGTTAGAATAGATATTAAGGACTTGCCCATGTATACATGCATATATAGACATATACATACATGTACACTCCTCGTATCACCTGTTCAGTCACACATATGCATACATACATGCCTATTCCTCGTACCACCTGTTCAGTCACACATATACATACATGACCACTCCTTGTACTCCTGTTCAGTCACACATATACATACATGCCCACTCCTCATACCACCTGTTCAGTCACACATATATATACATACATGCCTATTCCTCATACCACCTGTTCAGTCACACATATACATACATGACCACTCCTCGTACCCCTGTTCAGTCACACATATACATACATGCCCACTCCTCGTACCACCTGTTCAGTCACACATATACATACATGCTCACTCCTCGTACCACCTGTTCAGTCACACATATACATACATGCCCACTCCTCATATTATCTGTTCAGTCACACATATACATACATGCCCACTCCTCATACTACCTGTTCAGTCACACATGTACATACATGCCCACTCCTTGTACTCCTTTTCAGTCACACATATACATACATGCCCACTCCTCGTACCACATGTTCAGTCACACATATACATACATGCCCACTCCTCGTACCACCTGTTTAGTCACACATATACATACATGCCCACTCCTCATATTACCTGTTCAGTCACACATATACATACATGCCCACTCCTCGTACCACCTGTTCAGTCACAGATATACATACATGCCCACTCCATGTACTACCTGTTCAGTCACACATGTACATACATGCCCACTCCTCGTATTACCTGTTCAGTCAGACATTTACATACATTCCCACTCCTTGTACTACCTGTTCAGTCACACATATAAATACATGCCCACTCCTCGTACTCCTGTTCAGTCAGACATATACATACATGCCCACTCCTCATATCACCTGTTCAGTCACACATATGCATACATGCCCACTCCTCGTACTCCTGTTCAGTCAGACATATACATACATGCCCACCCCTCATATTAACTGTTCAGTCAAATGTGTACATACATGCCCACTCCTCATACTACCTGTTCAGTCACACACATAAATAAATGCCCACTCCTCATATTACCTGTTCAGTCAAACATGTACATACATGCCACTCATCATACTACCTGTTCAGTCACACATATACATACATGCCCACTCCTCACACTACCTGTTCAGTCACACATGTACATACATGCCCACTCCTCGTACTACCTGTTCAGTCAGACATATACTTACATTCCCACTCCTTGTATTACCTGTTCAGTCACACACATAAATACATCCCCACTCCTCGTGCTCCTGTTCAGTCAGACATATACATACATGCCCACCCCTCATATTACCTGTTCAGTGAAACGTATACATACATGCCCACTCCTCATACTACCTGTTCAGTCACACATATACATACATGCCCACTCCTCATACTACCTGTTCAGTCACACGTATACATACATGCCCACTCCTCATACTACCTGTTCATTCACACATATACATACATGCCCACTCCTCCTATTACCTGTTCTGTCACACATATACATACATGCCCACTCCTCATGCTACCTGTTCAGTCACACATATACATACATACCCACTCCTCGTACTCCTGTTCAGTCAGACATATACATACATTCCCACCCCTCATATTACCTGTTCAGTGAAACGTATACATACATGCCCACTCCTCATACTACCTGTTCAGTCACACATATACATACATGCCCACTCCTCATACTACCTGTTCAGTCACACATATACATACGTGCCCACTCCTCATACTACCTGTTCATTCACACATATACATACATGTCCACTCCTTCTACTACCTGTTTAGTCGCACATATACCTACATGCCCACTCCTCCTATTACCTGTTCTGTCACACATATACATACATGCCCACTCCTCATGCTACCTGTTCAGTCACACATATACATACATGCCCACTTCTCATACTACCTGTTCATTCACACATATACATACATGCCCACTCCTTGTACTACCTGTTCAGTCACACATATACATACATACATACATGCCCACTCCTTGTACTAACTGTTCAGTCATACATATACTTACATGCCCACTCCTCATACTACCTGTTCAGTCAGACATATACATACGTGCCCACTCCTTATATTACCTGTTCAGTCAAACATATACATACATACCCACTCCTCATACTACCTGTTCAGTCACACATATACATATATGCCCACTCCTCATATTACCTGTTCAGTCAAACATATACATACATGCCCACTCCTCATATTACCTGTTCAGTCAAACATATACATACATGCCCACTTCTCATACTACCTGTTCAGTCACACATATACATACATGCCCACTCCTCATACTACCTGTTCAATCACACATATACATACATGCCCACTCCTCCTATTACCTGTTTTGTCACACATATACATACATGCCCACTCCTTATGCTACCTGTTCAGTCACACATATACATACATGCCCGCCCCTCATACTACCTGTTCAGTCACACATATACATACATGCCCACTCCTTGTACTTCCTGTTCACTCACACATATACATACATGTCCACTCCTCATACTACCTGTTCAGTCACACATATACATACATGGCCACTCCTTCTACTACCTGTTCAGTCACACGTATACATACATGCCCACTCCTCATACTCCTGTTTAGTCAGACATATACATACATACCCACTCCTTCTACCTGTTCAGTCACACATATACATACATGCCCACTCCTTGTACTACCTGTTCAGTTACATATATAGATACATGCCCACTCCTCATTCTACCTGGTCAGTCACACATAAAAGTATATGCCCAGTCCTCATATTATCTGTTCAGTGACACATATACATACATGCCCACTCCTCATATTACCTGTTCAGTCATACAGATACATACATGCCCACTCCTCATTCTACTTGGTCAGTCACACATAAAAGTACATGCCCACTCCTATTACCTGTTCAGTTACACATGTACATACATGCCTACTCCGTCTACTACCTGTTCAGTCACATGTATAAATACATGCCCACTCCTCATACTACCTGTTCAGTCAGACATATACATACATGCCCACTCTTTGTACTACCTGTTCAATCACACATATACATGCATGCCCTCTCCTCATATTACCTGTTCAGTCACACATATACATACATGCCCACTCCTTGTGCTATCTGTTCAGTCACACATATACATACATGCCCACTCCTTGTACTCCTGTTCAGTCACACATATACATACATGCCCACTCCTTGTACTCCTGTTCAGTCACACATATACATACATGCCCACTCCTTGTACTACCTGTTCATTCACACATATACATACATACCCAGTCCTTGTACTACCTGTTCAGTCACACATATATGTACATGCCCACTCCTCATACTACCTGTTCAGTCACACATATACATACGTGCCCACTCCTCATACTACCTGTTCATTCACACATATACATACATGCCTACTCCTCATAATACCTGTTCAGTCATACATATACATACATGCCCACTCCTCATACTGCCTGTTCAGTCACACATATACATTCATGCCCGCTCCTTATACTACCTGCTCAGTCACACTTAAACATACGTGCCCACTCCTCATACTACCTGTTCACTAAATTCCCCTGGCAATTACCTCTAACATGGTGGGTGAGCACAAGCTTTTAGCTGTATTCATTAATATGGGTGGCCAAGGTTACTTACACAGCTGAGTAATTGTCTGAGTCACTTATCTGCATAAATGCCTATGACAAACCTTTTTGGGGGGACAATCGTTTGGCTAATTTTCATAAGCTGCTCTTTTGTAGTTCTTTGTTAGCATTTGCGGTAGACAACCCATTTTGGAATTGCATCTGTTTATGGGGCAGCACCACTATAGGGCTGTCTGTGAATCAGAAGTGGTTACTGTGAGGTGTACACAGGGCTTACATGTCTTTGTGAATACAGCCCAATTGTTTATTTATTTATTTATTACATTTGTTTACCGGGAAATTCCTACTGGACACAGGTCCTTTTTCAGTGGAGGCCCGGGGAGAAAAGCTCCACAGAATAACGTGGTAGATGGTAAACAACAACAATCAAGGTATAAATACAGTAGAGGTGATCATGACATTGAGAAATACAGGAGCAAATTAGGTACAATTGAGTAGTAAGCTCTAATTAACATTGAGAAATTAGAAGTAAAACACAGTGCTACAAATGATCTAAAACAGTAACTAGATAAGAATGATAATAGACTAAATGATTAACTAAATACTGGAAGGACTAACAAGCAGTGAGCAATCATCAGTTCAGTTCAGTTTTATAGTGATAGAGGGAAAAATCTATCTAAATCTGGAAAAGGAGAGAAGGGTTGAAGGGGGGTGGTTATTAGTTGTGGTTTGGACAAGGGCAAAGCCAGTGAGAATTTAGGTGAGATTTAAGTTGTTGTTGTGTCTTTCGGCTTTTCCCGGTTAGGGGTCGCCACAGCGGAACTCCGGTCCGCTAATGATTGGCAGTAGATTTTTACGTGCCGAATTGCCGGCCCTGACGCACAACCTAAAACAAAGGTACGCCCATTCATGCATGTCTCCACACAGAAGACGCTCTAGCTAAGAATTGAACAGGACAACGTCTTACTGTGAGGTGACAACGCTACCGCAGCACCACCACCGCAGTTAAGTGAGATTTACGTGCAGTGTTGAAAAGACTGCAAGAAAAGTTATGGTAGTGGGAAGGTTTCATCAGGATGTTACAAGAATATTTAAAAAATATATATAGAAAGGGAGACCTGGGCACCATCTGCATTTGTGTGATGTTAACATCCCAGTTTAGGAATATGTAGTGCATTGTTAAGGCTGGTAAGATGGGTAAACATCTAGATGAATCATGAAATAAGATTGGAAGGCAGAAAACTGTAACTGTCTTGTACAGACTAATTTTAATACCTGCTTCAACACCTGACATCTTTTAAAAGTGTGCCGCATCATGCTATTAGAAATTGAATTGCCTGTGATATAACTAGGACCTGTTGGAAAGATAGGTATGTATCCCAGGGACTACCCTGTCTATGGAACAGGCTCTCCATCCATGTGAAGCAGAGTTCCTCCCTAATCCTTGGACAATTGGATGGAAAATCGGAAATTCATCCCTGATTTGGTACTTATGTCTCTGATGCAAACAGGTAACCTGTAAGTGGTTCATCTCCCAGGCCCATGCTTACACTTCTCAAGGGTATCAGAACTTGTCAGAGATTTGGGATGCATGACTAGGCTTAAAAAGGCCCTTGTGGTTGTTAGCCTATAAACACCTATGAACCTATGAGACTGATGCCTGAAATTAGAATATAGATAGGGAAGCATGCCTTTGCTGAAGCAAAGACTTATTAAAACCAATGCAAAATGTGGCTCCCCTTAATGTTCGAAAAACTGACCATGGCTGTGACTTACAGGAAGGTCCTTTAGTATTTGAAAACCTGACCATGGCCGTGATTTACAGGAAGGTCCCTTAGTGTTTGAAAAACTGGCCATAGCCATGACTTACAGGAAGGTACCTTAGTATTTGAAAAACTGACCATGGCCATGACTTACAGGAAGGTCCCTTAATCTTTGAAAAACTGACCATGACCATGACTTACAGGAAGGTCCCTTAGTCTTTGAAAAACTGACAATGGCCATGACTTACAGGAAGGTGCAGGTCATTTTGGCCTACATTAGTGACATTTGTTACTTCAGTTAAAACACCAGCCTGTGTTGCTGGGCATATAATAGGCTTTTCTTGTAGCACTGCAATACAGTATTTGTCTATTTCTTTTGTAGTATTTAAGGTAGAACTTTTTTTTAATTAATTTGCATATTAGTTTTGATGCCTTCGTGTAACTGCCGGTATGATATTGAGATCCCACTTCAGTGGGTCTACAGTCAGAATATCCTGCCATTGTCACTCAGTTCAGTTGTTTTTCTCTGACTCCCATGCACTTTGAAGCACACTTGCCACACCTTGTGCCAAACAAAGAGAGCACAACTTGCCTCTGAAACCACCACTTCATCTCTGTCACTCACATATTTTGGATCTCTGTCTTGACATTCATCATCAAGAAGTTTCCTTGTCTGATGCCCAAGAAAGATGAGTTATTAAAGTGTTTTTATTGCCAGTGATTGGTGAACCTGGACCTGACGTGACATTGTCTGCACTACTTCAGAGAGGAGCATAATGTGAAGCATGTCTTAGGTGACCATATGTCAACCCAAATGAGGGACAAAGCCCTGTCCTTCCTCACTTCTTGTAGGATGGCAGCTCTGAGTTCATCCAGCACCAGGATTGGCAGGCAAATCCCTGTGCAGCCTCACATCTAAACAGGACTGCCATCAGTGCCGGAGAGACAGATATATGTCCCAAAGACTGCCCCTTCTATGGAACAGGCTTCCCATCTATGTGAAGCTGAATTTGTCTACTACCCAGTTTAACAACCTTAGACCAGTAGATGGGGAATAAGAAATTTGCACCAAGTCTGGCACCTATGTCCCTTATGGATGGAGGTAGCTTATAAATACCTGGCCTTCAGTGTCCTGTTTGGATTCAGGACATCATTATTCTCTCACCAAACTTGGTTAGGCTTAGTAAGGCACCCCCGGTCATTAGCCTAGTAACAATCTATGAATTGGGGGCTGGCAGTCATCACACACTCCTAAAGCTAAGGTCTTCTTTGAGACGTTTTTTCAGTCCCCATGTTTCCCAACCTCATCTTCATCTGGTTCATTTCCATCTGCTGCAGTGGCAGGTGAAGTACCCTGTAGGAGGTGAACCACATGGAAGGGGTGATTCTTGGGATGTTATTGCCCCTTCCCTGTGCTGAATGTCTGTAGCACACATGCAGATGGTCTTTTTCCAGAGGGAGTTCTGTCTAGTCTTCACAGAACATGGTACCACATGGGAAGAAGGGCTTTCATCCACAAGCCTCTGTAAGACATAGCAGTGATCGGTGGCTCATCATGTTTTGGGTGCACCAGGCATTCCATGCCAAGGCTGGCAGATTGAGCTTTGAATATCAAGCAGTTGTTTGACCCTAATAGGACAAACCCTGTATTGTGTAGGAGTACATCACTGGGAAAAATTGTGATGTTAGTGCCAGGTTTGGCACATGAGTCAAGTGTAGTCCCATGCACTGGTGCCTTGTTACACAACATCCTTTGCTTGTTTATATTACTCTCAACCCCATATATATTGGCCATTTTTCGAGCCCATGTAAGGTGAAGCTTAGGCAGGGAAAGGTTCTCTGTCCTCTGTGTTTTGTGAAGAGGATGCACAGAGGTCTCTATCTGTGAAATAGGTTAGGACAACAAAACCTTATAGCCCTTATAGCTGCACCTCTAGATGATGACCCCTTCCTTTAGAGAGGCTGAGAGGTTGGTGGAGTTCACCATGTGCTGAAGAGGCCTGAGTGAATATCTGTGGAAGAAGGAGCCTTGGGTCATTTCTCCAATGAAAGCTGTAATCTGAGATGACTTTTTTATGCAGCCCTGAAACTGCTGTGTTGCTTCTGAAAAAGGCAAAAAATGGCAAGTGCTTTCTATGTACTCCTTTCTGAGTGGACTGCGAACCAGAACAAGCCAGAACATGCATCCTAGGGTAGCCTCTTGTGTGAGCTTTCTGGTGCAGCATAAGTCCTAGACGCCACAGTACCTTGCTACTTCAGAATGATTCTAAAGCTTTGGACAGGGTAGGCAGCAAAGCCTACTTCTGTGTCATGTAATGGGTTCTTTTTCAAGCTGTCCAGGTTGTATTCCTAACTACTGGATTAAGTGCTGGAAAAACTTTCATTCCTCCCTGAGTCTTGTTTCAAGAAGGCTTACCCACCATCGACTACAGACAGGGTGTTATCACTTCACTTGATGCGACTTTAATTGGACAGCAGACTCAGGTAAGAGTTTGTGCAGGATACAATGGCTTATGATCTCCCAGAGAAGAGCTCAGGCAGGTCATCCTGCTAGACACCCCTTCTAGGGAGATGTTCTGTTCAGTCAGCTTTCTTTGTGAACTGGTCAAGGGGCTTCAGAACTGAAAGAAGGCCCTGACTTTAGTTGAGGGACTCCGACTTCCCATGAATGCCCTGTGTCTGGGTCAGGCTGGATCAGCAGCAAAGAAGAAAGAGGTCCACCTTGAAAATCAAGGAAGGCCCTTAAATGTCTTTATAATTTAAAAACTCAAGTTGACTGCCAGTAGCTTAGCAAGAGTGTAGAGAAGGGCCAGCTGCCCCGGGAACAAGGTGTTAGTTTGCAACCCAGAAGTGCCTTCCTGCATTCTCCTTTCTCTACCAGCATTGAGAAAGCAACTTCAGTGCATTAGTGGTTTGTGTGGGGTAAGTTGTAGCAGGCCGACTGCTACATTTTAAAATGTAACAAATGTTATTTAGTTATTTATTTATTTGGCTCTTCCACTGAAGAGGCGATTTAGGAAGGGGTGTGCATCTGGCTGGCTTTTTTTTTTTTTTTTGCTCTTTCAATTGAAGAACTGTGGCAGGAAGGGGGGGTGCCAACTATCGGAACAGACCTTCTCCCTCTCTTTTGTTTGCTCTTCTGTTGAAGATTTGTGGTGGGGGGGGTGTGTGCTTGGGAGGAGGTGTGTGCTTGGCTTTAAATTGCCATGGAGAGTCAATCCTAGTGGTCCTTTTTTCCTGTCTCCTAGTAAAAAGCTGTGGAGGGAGAGGGCATGTGCCTGGCTTTAATATATATATATTTTTTTGCTGTTCAAATGAACAGCTGGGGAGTTGTGGCCCCACTTTGGAGAACAGCCCTAGGCATTATAAATTCCAGCTGTGCCTTTGGTGACTGCATGTTACTTATGTCATCACCAAAAATAGTCAAAAACGTGGTATGCTGTACAAAATTCGAAGATACCGAACACAAGAAGCACAACTCAGCACTATCCAATCTCTCCATTTCACAAGTCTTCCATTGTCTCAAACCTTCAAAAAACCTCTTCTTCATAGGCATGAAAAGACTTAAAGTTGCTAAATTCACTGCAGGCCATCCAAACAGAGAACATCACTGTTCTGCCCTCCATCAAGTCCAAAAATGCATTAATTTGCTCACAACTGAAAACTGCACACAAAGTTCTCTGCAAACCTAATAATTGCCCAGCACTCAACCAGATTCTTACAAAATGTGTCCCAAAAAGAGAAATCTGATCACAGCATCTAAAACCAGATACTGCCTTCCAAATCCTATAACTATTATGGACTCTATATTCTGTTCATGTAGCCAAACTATAGAACTCCATCCCCTTAAGCATAGAAGTGAACCTAGCTCAAAAATCTTTCAATAAACTTTAAAGCAGTATCTATGTAATAACTGGTAATTTCTTCGTGTTAAGGTTAACTCTGTTGTTTAGAACCCCATTTAACACTTCTGTTCCTGGCTTTCTTGTAGCTTAGTCAAAGTTATAACCCCTCGTAATCAAGAGGTTCCAACATACTGGACCTCGTGCTTACAAATGTGGGAGAATGTTGCATCCCCCAAATTTCTCATCCTCCGTAGTAAGGTCTGACCATAAACTTGTCTCCTTCAAAATGAAAATCAACTCCGTTATCCCATTAAAACCGGTAACAGTTATGAACTATTCCAAGGAAAATTATCTTTTATTAAGTGATGGTTTGTCAAAATTCAATGCCCCTCCAAACCCAGAGAACACAGCAACCTATGATGAATTGTTCTGAGAAAGTTTGTGTAATTACGTCAATGGCTGCATAGAGATGGCTGTACCTACCAGACGTAATCCCAGGACTAGCCCTAGAAACAAACATCCCAGATTAAACAGGATGTACAACAAAAGGAAATAATATATGGCAAAAATAAGGAAGGGTAATTCCCATAAGGACATAAACTCTCTTATCAAAGTAAATAGGCAACTAAGAGGGCTAATTATGTCAAGCAAAGACAACTTTGAGGGTAAGATAGCCTCCCAGGTGAAAGATAACCATAAGGCCTTCTACAGCTATGTCAGAATCCTCAAGGGCAGCACGTAGCAGTGTGCTGAACATGTGGTTAATGGTGCCACATTCACTGAGCCTGTTGATATAACAAACCTGTTAGCAGACAAATTCATTTCCAACTGTACCCCTTCTCATCCCCATCCATCCCCTCAAACATACCCCTCCAACTATAACTAGGGAACATGTACTGTCTGTACTCACTAAAGCCAAGAACATGGCTTCAGTCTGCCACGATAACATCCTAGGATGCATCCTAAATAGTCTAAAATATGACTTATCAGGACTCCTGGAGTCATTATTGAACTATAATCTTAAAATAAGCTCTATGCCATATAAATGGGGGACTGCAACTGTCATCCCCTTTCGTAAGGGTGGACCTTTAACAGTTCCTGGAAACTACAGACACATTAGTCCAACTCATCTTATTTGCAAATGCATGGAAAGAATTATTGTCTGCAAGGACATAGGAGACTTCCATATACTGGCTGCATCCCAGTTTGACTTTGTCAAAGGAATGCCATGCTTGCTGAATGTGGTGAACTTCTTTGAAAAGGTCACCAAGGCAATGGATGAGGGGAAAACAGTGCATAGTGCCTACCTAAGTCTGGCTAAAGCATTTGATACAATACCCTACTCGGCCATTGTCAACACACTTATGGAACCAGGTATAAACCCTTTATGACACGTTAGGTAGCTAGCTGGCTCACTATTATCACCCCCTATAACAATCCTAGACCGCTTCGATCCTCTAACAAACTAATAATTCAGACTAGCAAAATTAATAACACAGCCGGTGATTCTCTCTTTGCAAACTCGGTAAGTAGATCCTGGAACTCTCTTCCAGTTGATATTACCTTACTTTCCACCTTAGGTCAATTTAAAACTAGACTCAAACAACATTTGTCACTTAACTGGCTATGTCAATGTATCAAGCCTGGCTAACTCTCTCTAGAATGTGTAAAAAATCTGTTAATCAGTTTACTGTGTAATTTAATTTATTCCTGACTTGCGCTCTGGATTAACTCTAACCTGTGGAACTTGTTTAACTTGCTTACTTATGTAATTTCTGTAAATAGTCTGTTTGTAATATGTAATGCTGGTATTATGTAATGCTGTATCTGCTTACCCTTGGAGCTTTTCTCCCCGGGCCTCCGCTGAAAATGGACATGCATCCAGTCGGACTATCCCGGCCAACAAATGTAAAATAAAATAAAT
This sequence comes from Protopterus annectens, assembly GCF_019279795.1. Classification (NCBI taxonomy): domain Eukaryota; kingdom Metazoa; phylum Chordata; order Ceratodontiformes; family Protopteridae; genus Protopterus; species Protopterus annectens. The sequence goes on along the minus strand of NC_056747.1, from coordinate 1,263,077,778 downwards.
AAATAAATTTGCCAGAATGCACGGGTCTTTTAGTAATGAAACCATTCTTGTTAGTATGGACATACAGACATTGTTCACAGTCACACCACATGCTTTTGGTGTTGCTTTTCTAACAAATTACTTGATGGAAAATGATTATTCTCCAGAATTAATAGAATATATTGGTACTGTAATGGAGTTGGCCCTTTGTAACAATTTTTTTTTTATTTAATGATGTAGTTTACAGACAGAGGGTTGGTGTTGCAATGGGCACTCCATGCGCTAACGGTTATGCCAGTCTTGTACTGGCTGACTGGGAGCGCATGGCAGTGCTATCACAGCAGGAATTTTCTGCACATCTTTTATATTGTAAACATTTTGTTGATGATGTTTTTATTTTATGGCAGGGTGCAGAATCTGATTTATTGAGGTTTGTACACTACTTGGAATCTACTAGTTGTTGCTTTAGATTTGCATTGAATTATTCATGGAGCAGTAGTGAATTTCTTGACACAAAAGTCACTTTGATTGATGGGGTTTTGTCTACCTCACTTTTTAGAAAAGTTTGTAGGAAGAATGTTTTCTTACACTTCAACAGTATGCATCCTAAACATATTTTTAAAAATATTGCCAAAGGCCGGTATCGGCGTATGTCTAGATTGCGTACAGATAATAAACAGTGCCATGAAGCTAGGCTCTGTCTTAAGGGTGATCTTTCTGCTAGAGGATATAGTTCTGAAACACTTGAAGATTGTTATAACATGGTCATTGGCATGCATGCTGACAAAGGCCAACCTTATTTTAATCGACCTTATGTTCCTGGTAAGGCTAATGTGTTAGATACTGCTTATACCAGTGTTAGACTTGCAATAACCCATGGTAACAACATGCAACAAGTATGTGACGTTGTAAAGAAATACTGGCCTGTTTTGTTGTCAGGTGACAGAATTAAAGGGAATGTGGGTGAAAAACCTAGTTTTACATTTAAGAATAATATCTCCCTTAAGAGACAGTTATGCTATAAATCTATTAAGTTAACAGTACCTCTTTCTGGACGTCTAGGTACCCATCCATGTAGGCATTATAAAGCCTGCAATTTTACATCTTCTATACAGGAATTTCAACATCCTGCCATTAATTTCACATTCAAGCCTTGTTTTTATGCTGATTGTACTTCTAAGGGATTAATTTACTAGGCTGGGTGTATGTTATGCACATCTTTTTATATAGGCAAAACAGTGAGAATGTTGAAAGAACGTATCCTGCAGCAAGCAGGTAATATTAGGCGTTTAAACACTCTTAATGCCTTAGCAAAACACACATCCCTTGCACCAGGACATTCCTTTCTATTTAGTGTTTTACAGTTGTTACCTATGAGTAAGAGAAAGGGTGATTATAACAATAGACTAGTGAATGCAGAAGCCAATTGGATTATTAAGTTACAGGCAGATAAACTGCCAAGGATTAATGCATCTGTTCCTTTAAAACCAGTCCTAAAAAAGAAGAGCATGCATCAGTAATTGTTGCTGCTCCATGGTTGGTTGGTTGATTGTTTTTTTTAGTATATAATGAGTACACTTGTGATGATTTTTTATGGATCTGAAGAAGCACTGTGTGTGAAAGCACTTATCCTTTGTATTAAAAACCTTTTTATCTTATCAGCTCTGGTGGACGCTTGTTTTTTGCTGTTGAATAACCTTTTGCACATCTGCAAAACAAACAACCTCAGAACTACTAGATTAAATTTTGCTTGCAACATAAATAGGACATTTTGGAGAGACAGATATGTTTCTCTGGAACAGGCTCCCCATCCGTGTTAAGCAGGGATGTTCTTCGTGTTTCACTGTTGCAGTCATTACATTTGGGTAATCTGCTGGCAGGTTGCCCTCAGTCGGCCTGAATTCCAAAGTCTTGTGTCCTGCGTCAGTTGCTGTCTCCTCTTCCATGAAGTCAGTGCGCCAGGAGTATAAAAGAAGCAGCTGACGCCATTTTCGTCACTCTTTCTTGCCGAGCGGTGCTCGAAGCAGAAGCATTTCGCATGTGCCGGTCGGCCGACGCCTGAAATATTCGAGTTTGAGTTTCAGAACCGAAGTTTTCACTAAAGCTAAGTACCCCGTTGGGGAAACTTTTTTCTTGCTCCAGACCGATGTCAGAAAAAGTTAATAATTGTATTTCTTGTGGGAAGCAAGTACCTCATAAGGACTTCCATTCTTATTGTATTCCTTGCCTAGGCCCTGATCACAACGTTCCTGGCTGTCAGTTTTGTGCTAGATTTAACCAACGCACTATTAAGTGTCGGTATAGTTTTGCCTCAAAGTATTTTGGAAACAGATTTAACTACCCAGAAATGTCGTCGGATAGCAATCAGACTACCGGAGTACATAAAAAATGCAAAGAAAAGGACAGAGAGAGACTTCCGAGGTCCAAAACCGATGAAGCTTCTCCTAAGCCAGTCGCCGGTTCGTCAGTACTCAGGCGCTTTCACAGCCCCTGATATTCGCTACTTTCGAGTCGCAGGCCCCTACTGACACCCATGTGGAGTCCAGCATGCCGCGAGATACTCAAAGTATTGGACCCACGGTTGTATCTCCCTCGGATGGGTCCGGAGCCGCTGAACAGGCACCGGCTTCTGAGGGTGTATTCAGACCTCAACATTTTTATATCAAACTGACGACAGCTGCAAAACCAAAGACAAAAGCAACTTCTAAAACTAAAAAACTGATGCCTAGGCCACATGCACAGGCCTCTATGCCTAAAAAACAGATGATCAAAATGGCTGAAGACCTTATTACCTTGATCAGGGGTTCCCATCCCCCTCCAGATAAGAGGCCTAGGCAAGACACTGATTATGAATCTTCAGATCAGGTTTCTATTTCTTCTGATTCCTCTTCTGATCAGGAATTATCTATACCTCCCTATGAGGATTCTGATGCAGAGGAGTCTATACCATCTGCATCACCTCCTGAGGATTATTCATTTGGAGAAATCTTGCATACTTTGAGGGAGCATTTTCACTGGGAGAGTCAAGATTTCTCAGAATAAAAAAAAAGGCTCAGGAATTTCCTCCTTCTCCCTCAGCACAGGCCTTTAGCCATACCCCCTGTTTTAGACATTGTGGATGATGTGTTTTCGGAGTCAAGCTTGACCCCTGACTCCTTACCTCCAGCTCCCAGCAAGCCTGACAGATATTACAGGGTCCCTGACTCATGCAGGTTTTTATTTAGAAACCGTGCTGCTGACCCTGAAACTATTTCACAGGGTCCAAAGGGAGTTAAGGCCTCAACAGCAAAAAATCTTACCCCCTCTGACAGAGATTCAAGAGCACTGAATAGATGGGGAAAAAAGGTTTCTACATCTGCAACCTTGGCAATTAGGGCCTTAAACTGCCGGTTTGATATGCTCAAGTATCAACAACATGTTATGGGATTGCTGAAACAGAAAATTATGTTGATTTCTGAATGTGCAGAAAATAAAGAATTGCAGGAATTATTGCATGCAGCTGAACAGGTTGGAAAGCATAATTTGCAATGTGGTTTTGATTCTTTAGAGGCCTCCTGCAGGGCTGCAGTTACTGGATCTGTGATTAGGAGGCATGCCTGGCTAAACGAACAACATTTGCCTGATCATGTTAAAGCTAAATTACTAGATGCACCTTTACAGCATGACACTCTGTTTGGTATTAAGGCAGAAGAGGTTTTAAAGAAAATGGAAGACAAACTAAGTCTATGCAAACTGTAAAAGACTTCTTACAAGTGCAGCCACCAAGATTCAGTAGACACTGGCCTACAAAAAAATTGGTCCTTTCCTGTGTCAGACAGAGCTCAAAGGGGTGAATCCAGACACCCTAAGGGTTCCAGATACCAGGCACAAGATTCATACAGGTCAAAGCAATGGGGCACTTCTACCTCCAAGTCTGGAGGAGATAAAGCGCAAACCTACAGAAAACAGTCCCAATGACTTCCCTCTGCCTTTACCAAGCACTTATCTTTTGGCAGCACTTTTTGCTCAAAATTGGCAGTAGGACAAGTGGGTACTAAACATAGTATCACAGGGATACAGATTCCATTTCCATACTCTGCCAATGGCAAACAGTTGGCCAGATCTGCCAAAAAATCAATGGGCAGAGGCCATTCAGCCAGTACCAGAACAGGAAAAAGGACAAGGTTTTTACTCAAGACTGTTCTTGGTACCCAGAAAGGACAAGGCCTGGCGGCCAATACTGGATTTATCGATTTTGAACACATACCTGGACATTCCAAAATTCAAAATGCTGACTTTGCAGCAGCTTCTGCCCATGCTGGGCAAGAATGCTTGGCTGGTGACATTAGACCTAAAAGAGGCATACCTGCATGTCCCAATAAGACAGTCGTGCAGAAGATACCTCAGATTCAAGGCTGGCTTAATGCATTACCAATTCTCTGCACTGCCCTTTGGCTTATCTACTGTGCCCAGGGTCTTTACAAAGTGCCTGGCACCAGTAATTGCATTTTGCAGACAAAGAAGTATTCAAATATATCCTTACTTGGATGACTGTCTCATTCAAGCAGAGAACAAGGACATTCTTCTTCAACACCTGGTGTTTGTGAAAAGGCTTCTAACATGCCTAGGGTACACAGTAAATGAAAAGAAATCACAACTGGTACCCTCTCAAAAGATAACATTCCTGGGTGCAAGCTTGAATACAACTGTCCAGATGGTTTACCTCACGGCAGACAAGCAAAGGCAACTGACTACTTACTTCAAACTGATGGCAACAAAAACCCAGTTATCTGCAAGACAAATTCTGCAGGCTTTGGGCTTCATGGCATCCTGCATCCTACTGATTCCATATGCAAGACTGCATATGAGGAAACTTCAATGGAACCTAAAAAGTTTATGGGGTCAACATTGTCACAGTCTGGAAACAATGATTCCTCTCATTCCCTGCCTATAACAGGAGTTTTTATGGTGGGCAAAGGCATATCACCAAAACATGGGATGGACCTTCACTCTTCCCCCTGCCAGCCAAACCTTAACAACAGACGCATCAGATTATGCCTGGGGGGCCCACATGGCGGGAAGATGCATTCAGGGCATATGGACCCCAAAACAAATGCATCTACATATCAACCAGAAAGAGATGCTAGCTGTTCAAAATGCCCTGACAGCCTTCAAGGACTTACTTCATCCAGGACAACTACTGATAAAGACGGACAACACCACGGCCGTGTGGTATATAAACAAGCAGGGGGGCACGCACTCATACCCCCTTTGCAAATTAGCAATGGCACTGTGGGACACAGCTTTGATTTACCAAATACATCTTCAAGCTCAATTCCTGCCAGGAAAGCAAAATACTCTGGCAGACGATTTAAGCAGAAACCTTATGGATCCTCATGAGTGGAAACTAAATCCACAAGTCTTCAGCATGGTAACAAAGAAATGGGGAAGCCCAGACATAGATCTATTTGCCTCCCCTCAAAATTATCAATTGAAAAGATTCTGCACAAGGACTTATCACAGACAAGCATGGAAAGTGGACGCCCTATCCTTCATTTGGAAAAACCTACCAGTTTACGCCTTTCCTCCACTGCCTCTTCTTCCCAAGGTCCTCCTAAAAGTCAGACAAGAGAAACCAAAGATGATACTAATTGCCCCAGACTGGCCCCGCCAATACTGGACCCAATCCTAAGGAACTTGTCTCAATACTCAGCTTGGACCTTACCTCAAAGACCTCAACTACTGTCCCAGCAAAACAATCAGATCCTGCACAATCAACTCCAGACACTGAACCTGACAACATGGCTGATCATGTAGTTATACAAACAACACCTCTCAGTAAAGCTGTGATGTATGTCATTTTGGAAGCCAGAATGCCTAGTACTAGAAAACCTTATGCTGATAAATGAAAGAGATTCTGTGCTTGGAATCAAGCACAAGGAACTGATACAGCAGAACCAAATATTCCTCAGATATTACAATACCTGACTGAGATGCTTGACAAAGGCCTATCTTTCTCATCAATTAAAATCCATGCCTCTCCCATTTCGGCTCATTACAATACAGAGCCACCAATCTTTTCTCATCCTTTACTAAAGCAGTATCTTAGAGAAGCCAAAAATGTAAGGCCTCCTAGAAGATCACCAATACCTGCATGGGACCTCAATTATGTGTTGGAAAAGCTCACCCTGCCTCCATTTGAACCAGCTGCTACTGCTGATATAAAGTTCTTATCATGGAAAACAGCGCTGCTACTAGCAATTACTTCAGCAAGAAGAGTCTCAGAGCTACAGGCCCTCATGGCTGTGGGGTCTTTTATCATATTTTACCCAGACAGGGTGTCTCTGAGGACAAATCCAACATTTATGCCTAAGGTGATTTCCAGTGTGGCTCTTAACCAAACTATTCATCTGCCAACCTTTTATCCAAATCCGCAGAACTACAGGGAGAGAATTCTGCATTCCTTGGACGTACACAGACAGCTAAGATTCTACTTGAGCAGGACTAAAGCTCTAAGAAAAACTGTGCAATTACTAGTGACATATGCTGCAGGATCAGAGGGAAAGGCTATTTCAAAGCAGACTATTTCAAAGTGGATAAGCCACTGCATTCGTTTCTGCTGCTTACACCATGGTAAACCTGTGCCCAAGGGCATTAGGGATCATTCCACCAGAGCTGCAGCTACTTCAGCAGCCTTTCTCAGAGGAGTACCAACCAAAGACATTCTAGAGGCTGCTACTTGGAGTTCTGTTCACACCTTTACAAAGCATTATCATTTGCCTCTCTACTCTAAGTCCAGGGCAGGCTTTGCCACTGCAGTTCTGCAGGGCCTTATAGCCACACCTAATGCTGTTTGGCTCCAGCCTCCCAACCATAGCTTTGGGATTCTACCCAAATGTAATGACTGCAACAGTGAAACACGAAGAACATAGTACAATTGTGTACACTTACCATAAATGTAGATGTGCGAGTGTATTCACTGTTGCAGTCCAGGTTACCCACCCGCCATCCCCCTTTCATTCTGGAGTTTATCTTTCCTTCTCTATCTTCTACAACCTATGTGGTGTATTTGCTTGTAGATGAAGGTAAAGTTTATATTGATGCATGTATATATATATATTTTTGCTACCTTTTTGGGGGCACCTGACATCTGGGGCAAGAAAAACTAAAGAAAATGGCGTTGGCTGCTTGTTTTATACCCCTAACGACCTGATGACATGGAAGAGGAGACAGCATCTGATGCAGGACCCAAGACTTTGGAATTCAGGCCGACTGAGGGCAACCTGCCAGCAGATTACCCAAATGTAATGACTGCAACAGTGAATACACTTGAACATCTACATTTATGGTAAGTGTACACGACTGTACTTTCCTCCCTATCCCTCTTTAAGTGCAACTAAATGGGTAATCGAAAATTCACCCCTGGTCTGGCTGTTATGACTCTGATGGACAGAAGCAGTCAGTAAATCATCACCTATATAAATCTAATTTGTGGGTCACATTTGGGATGCATGGCTAGGCTTGTAAGGGCCCTTGTGGTCATTAGCCTAGTATGGACCCATGAACATATAAAATACTCCAGTCTCCTTCATGTATTCTTTCCGCATTCTTCTTGCTTTCCCTTATTCTACCTATCACATCTCACTTCTTTTTCCCACCCAACATCTCCAACCCCCACTGTCTCACTTTTCTATTCTCTCCCTACTTATCTTGTTTCTTCTCCAGTCCTCCTTCCATTTCTTCCTCCTACTGTCCTGCATGTCTCATCATGTCTCCCTCAACTCTTGGTATCTGATACCTTGTTACTTTCCTGTCCAGTAATATGACCTTATCTATGCTGACCTATTTTCTTCTGTTTCATAGTTAATCTCAACATTAAGATTTAGAAGATGTTCTTCGTGTTTCACTGTTGCAGTCATCACATTTGGGTTATCTACTTGCAGGTAGCCCTCAGTTGGCCTGATTAACAAAGTCTTGGGTCCTACGTTGGTTGCTGTCTCTTCTTCTATGACGTCAGGTCGTCAGGGGTATAAAACATGCAGCTGACACCATTACATCAGTCTTTCTTGCCGTGCGGTGCCCAAAGCAGAAGCAGTTCACAAGTGCCGGTCAGCCGACTCCTGAAATTATCATTTTCGAGTTTCAGAACCAAAGCCTTCAACTAAAAGCTAAGTACCCCATTGGGGAAACTTTTTCTTGCTCTAAACCGATGTCAGTAAAGGTTAATAATTGTATTTCTTGTGGAAAGCAAATATCTCATAAAGATTTTCATTCGTACTGTATTCCTCGCCTAGGCCCTGACCAGGACGTACCTCGCTGTCGGTTTTGTGCCTTATTTAAACCACGAACTGTCTGTCATCGGTATATTTTTGCTTCTAAATATTTTGGTGCTCGGTTCAATTATCCTGATATGTCTTCAGTAAACCATCCGACTACCAACATTCTGAAAAGACGTAAAGATAAAGACAGAGATAGGCCACCTAGGTCCAAAGCTGCTGATGGCGCTTCTCCTAAGCCAGTCGCCAGTTCGCCGGTACTCAGTGAAGCGCTTTCACAGCCCCTGATACCCGCTACTTCAGATTCACAGGCCTCTACTGAGACCCAATATGCCGCAAGATGTTTCAACTGTGGAACCTGTGGATGTCTCTACCTTGGATGTTTCCAGAGCCGCTGCGCAGGCACCGGCTTCTGAGGGTGTATTAAGGCCTACTGACTTGCATATTAAACCAACACCATCTCCTTCTTCTTCAAGGCCTAAAACTCGAACCATGCCTAGAAAACTGACGCCCAGACTGCATGGTCAGGCCTCTATGCCTAAAAAACAAATGATAAGAATGGCTGAAGACCTTATTACTTTAATCAGGGGAAGCAAACCTTCCCCCTCTAAGAGACCTAGGACTGAGTTTGCTTATGATACTTCTGACCAGGATTCTGAAATTTCTGTTTCCTCTGATGACCAGGATTTACCCTTATCTATCTATGAGGATTCTGATGCTGAGGACTCTATTCCCCCTGCTTCCCCCCCAGAGGATTTCTCTTTTGGTGAAACCATGTATACTCTCAGGGAGAATTTTCATTGGGAAAGTCAGGATTTCTCTGATTCTAAAAAGAGGCTTAGGGATTTCTTACTCCTGCCCCAGCACAGGCCTTTATAGTTCATAGTTTAGTACTAAACTAATTGGCCTTGCGAGCCATTTTAAGCCTAGCCAATTATCGCTTGTGAGACTCAAACCCTGCACCTTGTGTTTGTAAGGCAAACACCTTAGCCATAAAGCTACCCTCCCAACTTTACCATACATTTAGCCATACCTCCTGTACTAGACATTGTTGATGATGCCTTTTCGGAATCTAGCTTGACCCCTGGCTCTTTACCTCCTGCTCCCAGAAAACCTGATAGATATTACAGGGCTCCTGACTCTCACAATTTCCTTTTCAAAAATCCTACTGCGGATCCTGAGAATATTTCATAAAACTACTACTGCCAAAAATCCTATCCCCTCTGATAGAGACTCCAGGGCGCTGGATAGATGGGGTAAGAAGGTATACACTTCTGCAACTTTGGCCATTAAGGCCTTAAACTGCCATTTTCATATGTTAAAGTATCATCAGCATATTTTTGGATTGCTTAAACAGAAAATGATGTTGATTCCTGATTTTGCTGAAAATAAGGATTTACAGGATTTAATGCATTCTGCTGAACAAGTTGGAAAACATATTTTGCAATGTGGTTTTGATTCACTAGAGGCATCTTGCAGGGCTGCTGTAACTGGGTCTGTACTTAGAAGGCATGCTTGGCTTAAGGAGCAGTCCTTGCCAGATCATGTTAAAGCTAAATTATTGGATCCTCCCTTAAATCAGGACCACCTGTTTGGCAACAAGGCAGAAAAAATTCTTAAAAAGATGGAGGAAAAAGCTAAATCTATGCAAACTGTTAAAGATTTTTTACAAGTACAACCTCCAAGATTTAGTAGGCATTGGCCTTCTAAGAATTGGTCCTTTCCTGCCTCTTCTAGACCTTCTCTGTCCAAACCCAGATCCAACAGAGCACCCAGGCTTCAGTCCCAGGGTACACACAGGACTAAGCAGTGGGGGACCTCCACTTCCAAATTTGGGAGTAATAAAACTCCCCCCTATGGTAAACTGTCTCAATGACTTATTTTTAAAACTTCCAAGCACTTCTCAACTGACTGCCCCTTTTGGGGGAAAGATTGCTCTTCAAGCAAAGAACAGGGAACTCATTACCCAGGACAAATTGGTTTTAAATATAGTGTCCCAAGGATACAGATTTCTTTCCCACATGTTACCAGCACCAAGCGGTTGGCCAGATCTACCCCCAAATCAGTGGGCAGAGGCCCAAAAGCAAGTACTCACTCTGTTAAGCATAGGGGCTATTCATTTGGTACCAGAAGAGGAAAAGGGACAAAGTTTTTACTCAAGACTTTTCCTGGTACCCAGAAAAGACAATTCATGGCATCCTATCCTGGACCTGTCTACTCTAAACACCTTTTTGGTGATTCCAAGATTCAAAATGCTGAGTCTTCACCAGTTGCTTCCTGTGCTAGGCAAATATGCCTGGTTGGCAACACTAGATTTAAAAGAAACATAAAAAGAAATCGTGCAGAAGATACCTATGCTTTAAAGCAAGCTACACTCACTATCAGTTCTCTGCACTGCCCTTTGGCTTATCTACTGTGCCCAGGGTATTCACAAAGTGCCTAGCTCCAGTCATTGCATTTTGCAGGCAAAGAAATATTCAAATATATCCATAACTAGACGATTGTCTAATTCAGGCAGAAAGCCAGAACATACTCTTGAATCATCTGGCCTTTGTACAAAGGGTGCTAACTTGTCTGGGGTACACCATAAATGAAAAGAAGTCACACCTGGTACCCTGTCAACAAATTATATTTCTGGGAGCAAGCTTGAATACAACTTCCCAGATGTCTTTCCTCATGCCAGAGAAACAAATTCATTTGACAACCTACTTCAAACAAGTGGCCACAAAAAACCTGCTATCTGCAAGGCAAATACTGCAAGGCTTGGGGTTCATGGCCTTCTGCATTCTTCTAATTTCATATGCAAGACTGCGTATGAGGAAACTACAGTGGTATCTAAAAAGCCTATGGTGTCAACATTCTCAGGATCTAGAAGCAATGATTCCTATCATACCTTGCCTACGCCTATAGTTCCTTTGGTGGGCAGAGGCCTGCCACCAAAACAAGGGACTACCATTCACACTACCCCCTGCCACCCAAACCCTAACAACAGATGCATCAGACTATGCATGGGGGCTCACCTGGCAGGGAAATGCATTCAGGGCAAATGGAACCCAAGTCAAATGCACCTGCATATCAATCAAAAAGAAATGTTAGCTGTACAGAATGCTCTGACAGCCTTCAAGGACCACATTCTTCCAGGACAATTAATGGTAAAGACGGACAACACCACTGTTATGTGGTACATAAACAAGCAGGGGGGTACACATTCTTACCCCCTCTCAGACTAGCCATGGCATTGTGGAACACAGCCTTGAGCTACCAAGTGCATTTACAAGCTCAAGTCCTGCCAGGAAAACTAAATACACTGGCAGAAGAACTAAGCAGAAACCTCATGGACCCACACAAGTGGAAATTGGAACCAAGGATTTTCAACATGTTGACAAGCAAATGGGGGAGCCCAGATATAGACCTGTTTGCCTCCCCATAGAACTATCAGTTGGACAAATTTTGCACGAGGACTCCCCACAAACAAGCTTGGAAGGTGGATGCTCTGTCCTTCAGCTGGAAAAACCTGTCAGTTTATGCCTTTCCTCCTCTGCCTCTGCTCTCCAAAGTACTACTAAAGATCAAACAGGACAAACCAAGGACGATTTTGATTGCACCAAACTGGCTACGCCAACACTGGTACCCCCTCTTGCGCAGTGTGTCACTGTTGGCGCCATGGCACCTGCCTCAGACTCCTACCCTGTTGTCTCAGCAGGGGTACCAGATTCTGCACCCTAAGCTTCAAACACTGAACCTAGCAGCCTGGCTAATTACCTAATCTCTCCTTTACTATCCCTCAGTAAACCAGTGATGGATATCATTTTAGAGGCAAGGAGGCCTAGTACTAGAAAATCTTATGCTGAAAAATGGAAAAGATTCCCTGCCTGGAACCACTCTCAAGGGATGAGCACAGCAGCGCCCAATTTACCTCAGATTTTACAATACTTAACTGAGATGCTTCACAAGGGCCTGTCTTTTTCCTCCATCAGAATTCACGCCTCAGCCATTTCAGCTTATTATAACACAGAACCTCCCCTTTTCTCTCATCCACTGCTCAAGCGGTTCCTCAGAGGGGCCAAAGATTTAAGACCACCGAGGAGAGCTCCAACTCCTGCCTGGGACCTTAACTTTGTATTGGAGAAACTCACTCTTCCTCCTTTCGAGCCAGCTGCTACTGCAGATTTAAAATTCCTTTCTTGGAAAACAGCTTTCCTTTTAGCAATCACTTCAGCAAGAAGGGTACCTGAATTACAGGCCCTTATGGCAGTGGAGCCTTTATCATCTTTCATGCGGACAGGGTGTCCCTCAGAACCAATCCCTCTTTCATGCCCAAGGTGGTATCCAGTGTGGCCCTTAATCAGTCCATTCATTTGCCAACCTTCTTTCCTAATCCACAGAACAAAGGGGAACGGATACTGCACTCCTTAGATGTGCACAGACAACTTAGATTCTACTTGGACAGGACTAAACCTCAAAGGAAATCTGAACAGCTGCTGGTGGCATTTGCTGCAGGAGCAGAGGGGAAGGCTATTTCAAAGCAAACCATTTTTAAATGGATAGGCCATTGCATTCATGTCTGCTATAAGCACCATGGAAAACCTATCCCACAGGGGATCAGACCCCACTCAACCAGGGCAGCATCTACCTCTACAGCCTTTCTCAGAGGCATCCCTGCCAGGGACATTCTAGAAGCTGCTACCTGGAGTTCTGTACATACTTTCATCAAGCATTACCATTTGCCAATCTTCTCTAAATCCAGAGCTGGCTTTGCCACTGCAGTCTTGAAAGGCCTTATAGCTGGTCCTAATGCTATCTAAATTCCTCCTCCCATCCTTAGCTTTGGGAATCTACCCAAATGTGATGACTGCAACAGTGAAACATGAAGAACATAGTACAGTTGTGTACACTTACCATAAATGTAGATGTTCTAGTGTATTCACTGTTGCAGTCCTGGTTACCCTCCCTCCAGCCCCCTGACTTATTTTGGCTATACCTCTACTCTTCCTTACTATGCTTAAAAGCTTTTTGGTGTATTTGCTTTTTGTTGGAGATATAACCTTGTATATTTGTAGATTTAATTACGTCCCATTAGGGGGGGGCACCTGACATCTGGGGCAAGAAAAACTGATGTAATGGTGTCGGCTGCATGTTTTATACCCCTGACAACCTGACATCATGGAAGAAGAGACAGCAACTGACGCAGGACCCAAGACTTTGTTAATCAGGCCGACTGAGGGCTACTGCAAGCAGATAATCGAAATGTGATGATTGCAACAGTGAATACACTCGAACATCTACATTTATAGTAAGTGTACACAACTGTACTTTTTCTATATTCTTTCGTAAATGTACACAAAAAAAACTCATGCAATGCCATCATATCTCTGTTCTTTCTCTAATCAAAAAGGATCTAATCCATTTTATTTTACCTTTTAAATAATGTTGTGCCATTTATTTATTTTATTATTTATTCACTCTGTCGATAAAAATGCCTATGTTTTAGCAAAGGGAGTATTCTTGGCAATGGTTATCATGGGTAATGACATCATTCACAGGGCAGGTCTAGGACACTCATTTTAAAGGAACAGGGTGGATGGACAGAAAATGGGGACATTACCATTTCCCTTCTGTGAATAATGACATCGTACGTGGAAATTACTTCATCAAATATTATAAATCAGAGAGATCAACTCCTTTATTGTTTTGCATATATGTTACTTAAAGGGCTGAATGTCACAAATAAAAAGGCTGTTACTAACTGACTAAACTCAACAGCAGTCATCTTCTGTGAACATAAACTGCCTGAGACACACACACACACACACACACACACACACACACACACACACACACACTGCTATTTAGAGGTTCTGAAGAATACGCTCACAAAAATTTCAGCTGTACTGCAGGAAGGAATAAGCTCAACAAAACCAGAATCCTCATACACACAACACATTAATTAGACCATCCAATGAGCACTGTAATTCAAGCACATTCAGTGTATTATGGCAGTGGGGAGTGGCCATACTAACAAATTACTTGGGTATAATATTGAACTGAGCCAACCTTTGAAGCCCATGAGGCAGACATTGCAACCTGGTAGTCTCACAAGCAGGCTAGTAATGGATGACTCCATTCTGCACAAAATGGCTGTATACCTAACTGAACTTTGCAAGGAGTTTATAGTAATATCATGCCTGCTTGGGGCCAACCTTCGGGATATTTCAGCAGAGTTAGACAAGATTAAGGGTAGTTACAACTTGGACATTGTTCAGAGTAGAGTGACATAAGATAGGTGGTAATGTATCAGTCTTTGTGAAAGAACTCCTAAAATAAAGAAAACTGTAAATTAACTGGACTAGAAATTGCTGTTACAAGAAATAATGTCAGTGGTATGAATTTTGATATTGTAGTAATCTACCATATGCCATCAAAGCATGTTTTCCTGACCAAAGCCCACGTTATAAAAATCAGTGAAAATAAAACATTTAACCACCCAAATGTCTGGACAGAGTACTTATGATCAAATAAATGCTCCCAAATATTAGTTGGCTATGTTAATTAAATTATTTGGAACAAACAATATAAAGTCCTGCTAGGGAAGGAATTATCTTGAATGTCTTACTGACAAATCTAGAATCTTTCTGCTCCCTATCCATGGTTATACTTTTCTTAATTACATCAGAGCATGGTACTACCTGTAATAAAAATAAAATCAAACTTAACAATAAATAAATTGGCCTTTCTCAGATTTATCAAGGGGAAGAATGTTGCAGTAAGTGACAGTTATAAAAAATGGCTGGAATACTGTTCTTAGTGTTCAAATCAGTCTGCTAACAGTACTGTGTTTGAGTTGGATATTATTCATTTCTGCATTCAGTGAACACAAACCAGTAATGCAGAACTGCACAGGTAAATTCGGTAAAATCCCCTTTGGTAGCATCACAAGATTAATAAAATTGCAAAGAAGAAAAGCAGTATTACTTAGCTTTTAGAAATCACCTTAATCATAGAAACAATTCTATATTAAGTACAGCTTCTATTTACTTTTCTTATTAAATCTGCCTGTTCTTAAAGGATGAATGCAATAGTAAGGTACTAATTAGATCAAATTGCTGAAATGTATTCACAGAGGAGATGTAGGATGTTAAATGCAGTTAGAAAGGTAGACTATATAGGCTTATTGGTGTCCTTATGTTGGGAAAACCTGTGAATGTAACACTTTTATCAGTAAACAGTGAAGTGGTCACCTAATTACAGGACTTAGCTAGTGTACTTGCAGAAAAAAATGTGCAGAATTTGTAGAGAGGAAAGACATATGTCAGAATGCTACATAAACATTAGGTGATATTAGAGATGTGATATCTTCTGCCACATATATCAAATTAAAAACTCTTTTTTCATGGGACTGGACAACATAACTGGTGGGTTCCTGTGTAGAATCAGACTAAACCCTATTAAACTTGATAAACAAAATGTCAACATATGGCAACATCTTGACCTTTGACATCAGACTGTACTGGTAGCACTTCACAAAAGATAGGAGGGACTATACTAGTAGTTCATAAAGGTGGAAGGGGCATATGAAATCCAAACAAATATAGACCTATCAGCCTGACCAGTCTTTGATGTAAAACACACAAAATGTCTAACAGGGATTATTCGTAATGGCGCATGAAACCTACTTCTGTAAGATGTGTAACAGTATGAGTTTGATAAGAGGAGATATTGCCTTTTGAATCTTGTAGCATTATTTGAAGAGCTAATAGTTTTTGCTGCTCTTTTTGATGTTGCCAAGGTATTCAGCACTATTCCAGATAAGGGAGAAACTGATTAACTAAAAAAATTAAATGAAAAAAAACATACTTAATTAGCAAAACTTTTAGAAAAAATAATTATTTTACTAGTAAGATATATTTATGTATCACTACTAGAAGTGGTGTTTTTATGGTATTGCAAGGCAAAGTAATTATGAGAATCCTCTCAGTTGGTGTAGAGGGATAACACCCTGCCTATGGCCAAGCCAACCCTGGTCCAATTAGCAGCTCAGGCGACTGATTGTTAGGGAGGGATGGGTGAGTGTTCATTATTGACACTCCCTAAGGGGAGGCATGGTCCAAAGTGGAGAATGGGCCTCAGACACAGCCAAGTGTGGCAGTGGGGAAATGGAAAGTGGGTAGAGCATTGAAAAAAATAAATAAATAAATAAATAAATAAATAAAAACAGAGGAAGGAAGCACAGACAGCCAAGCCCCGGGATTCCCTTAAAATCCACAACTATCCCCACAACTCCGGAATAAGTCAGTGGGGACAGGAAGATGGCTGGCAGACCTGGAGTGATCATGGGGCACTGGGGACTGGGCTGGTAAAAATGAGGTCTGAGGGGCTCTGGTTGTGATCATTGAGAATGTAACAAAAGAGAATATATTCTGACATCTGTTGGTGACTCTTCTGTTTGTTAAGGCTCAGTCTTAGCCTGCATGTTAATCTGTGTTACGGTTAGTGTTACTTGGTTTCAAAACTGTTTGAGTGGGGTTGAATTTAACTGTTGGATAAGAGGTGATACTAACTAAAACTGAGCCATATCATGTTTGTATTTGTGAACCAAGAGTCTAACTGAAAAAGGAGTCATTGGTGGCAACAGTTATCGTTTCTCTGCAATTAAACAAGTTATGTCTTCCCTTGTCTTTGTAGGACTCTGGCATATATCTCTTCTTCTTTTGAACTTTGCACAGTTGTTTTCTGCAAGTACATTCACCAACAATTGTGGCCAGAGGACGACTTCACTGTTTATTTATAAAGCATAAAATTCACATTTTTTCCCTTTCATTATGTTACATTTTCTTAATGGCAGTAGAATGCACTATGCCTTTCTAAGTGCATTTAACATTCTACCTCCCCTTCATGGAATGTATTTCAGTTTTTCTGATGTAAATTAGCACCTTTTCATTGCTTTCAACCTTTGAGAGCAAACAAATTTCACACTTAGGTATGGAAGACTTTATAATAAAGGTAAGTAGTGTCTGTGCTTAATCTAGACTTGTTTCTATGATCCATAGCTGTAGGCTTGAAGCGGATGGGAGACAGACAAAAGTAATGCATAGCTTACTGCTAAGATTTCAGCTACTAGCCAGCTGAAGTTACAGGGGTTATAGATTTGTTAGATCTGGTATCCCCATTAATAGTACACCATGTCCAATAGCCAAGTATACCTCTCCTGTAGCATTCATATGTTGGTTAAAATGAGTTCTATAAAGTTGAATTTGGTTTAATCTATTATTCAGAAACAGCAAGGACATCAGGGCCAGGATTCAGAAAACTTTTCATGCGCTCGCAAAAACTGCTGTGGCCAAAAGGGGTAGTTTTGACCGTCAAGGGAAATGCAATTCAGAGATATGTTTATGTTTAGTCACAATGAGAAAAGACCTCCTTATTGACTAATTTCAATATATTTCTTTGAACCAGATGGTGTTACTGCACTTTCCTGTTGTAATCACCTCTGATGGCACCTGCAATCTCCCCATTTGCTCTCCCGTATGCATTCAAACATGCACAGTCACGCACATATAAAATATCACCAACCAGTTCTGGAACTGGTTGATGGTATTTTGTATTACTGGTTTGACTATGTGAACAGTCACACACATATATGCACACAACTTTTTTTATTCTGGCTTTCAGCTCATACAATGTATGGTGGATTTCATAAAGCACACACAGTATGGATGTCTTGCATTGTGTAGTGCCAATCTACAAGTATACATGGATTGTCTCACCTGTGCTTGGTGTAACTGCTTTATGAATCTCACTCACTGACAATATCATATATTTCAACTGCCACTGATTTTACAGACCATCCCTGATTTTTCCTTTTGTGTTGGTTCTGTTCCTCATAAATAACAGATGATTACAGTCAGTCAGTAATGCTAGACATTACAGTTTCATAGTTCTTATTCTTCAGAAAATGCTTCATGTTCAAAACCTATTGTTCTGTTAGCTGTTTAAGTGACTCAGAGTAATATTTAAAGGGTGTACCTGGTGTCTAGTGTTCCCTCCCTTTACTTCATATTGCTTAGAAAATGCTTCATGCCACAAAACCTGTTGATGTTAAGTTGTCAATCTCGCCTTCATTCTTGCTGGATGGGTTCGGAGCCGATCCTCGGCTCCGACTCGGCACTTGCTAAGCTTGAGAGCTAATTTTACCAGCTCGAGGCAACACTATATCCCATGATGCAAGGCGGAGATTACCCAGATCTCGTTTGCCGCTTCGCTAACGAGGTGCCTTCTTTTACCAGCTCTAGGTAAGTGAACTTTTTTAGAGACTTTTCGTCTACCCCCCTTTAAATTTATATATATATATATATATATATATATATATATATATATATATATATATATATATATATATTGTAATTTGTTAATTATCGACTTACTTTAGCCCTATTCCCATCAGTGTTCCCTTCTTTTTGAGTAAATATTCCCTTGTCCCTAGTTAGGCCTTAGGCCTTCCCCTCCCTAAATTTTTTCCTGTCAGGGATTGTTTGTGTGTGACTGTGTGTTATCCCTGTTTATTTTAATTTGTTGGACTGAGTGTTTTTGTGTGTGAGTGTGTTACTGGTGTTTCATCGACACAGTTATGTCGAAGGACACTAAGGTCTCAGGCTTCAAGAAGTGTGACTCGTGCTGTCAGAAGATGTCTCTGACAGACGGTCACACTTCTTGTGTTTATTGCCTGGGACCTTCGCACCTGCAGGACTCTTGTGCTATCTGTCATGCTTTCAGCCCAAGAGTCCTGCAGGAATGAAAAAATAAGCTGATATTAATGGGCTTATTAAAGCCCGAAAGCTCCCCGACTAAGTCGGCGCCGGGGAAGCCCTTGAAACCTGTTAAGCCTTCGGCTCAGGCTTCCAAGCCATCGGCTTCAGGTTTATCCTCACCAGGCTCGAGATCGGCTCCAGCCGGAGCCGATCCTTCCATACCAGTCTCAGTATCGGCGCCATCCGGTGCCGATACTGTCAAATCCAGACACTCAGTGTCGGCTCCGACTGGAGCCGACGTATCTTCGGCTCCGATGGCTCCATTGATCTCAAAAACGAGATCTCGATCCCCTTCAGTGGAATCTATACATTCGGCTCCGAGATCACCCTTGCTCTCGGAGCGGAGCCGAGCCATCGGAGCCAATCTTCTCGGTCATCCAGGCTATCTGATCACGACCTTGAGAGAGTGGTCAGTAGACTATTAAAGTCTCAGGCATTGGCCCAAATACTCCATAGCCCATCTCAACAGACAGTAGCTATCTCACATCCACCGAACATTCCTCCTTCGACTCTCTTACAGAGCTTGGAGCCGGAGCTCCACGGAACCGGCACCGTTGTGACTTCGGAGCCGATACCACCCCTTTCGGCTCCATCGTCCTCGGCTCCGATTTCCTCCTTGAGACCTTCATTGGAGGGATCCGGGCGTCTAGTCTCTCTCATCAGCTCCGAGGGGGCGAGTGGCATCGGACCCTTGTCCGACCCCATTCTCCCTCTCGGAGCTTCGGCGTTGGTGAGCTCGGCCCCGACATCTGCCTCGGAGCCTTCCCTCTTGGTGAGGCCTGGGGTTCCTATCTCTTCGGAGCGGGAACTTTCTGTTCTCTCTGACGGGGGGAGCCTTCGAGGCGATGAGGAGTGTACTAGCCCCTGGGCTTAGTCAACGGACAGTTCCATCAGCTCCTCCCACTACAGTGCCTGCTGACGTCTCTTCCCACTCTCTTGCTCCCGGACCCAGAGATCCAACGCCTTAGGTTTCCCCATTGGGAATATCTTCCTCTTCCGAGGCTTCTCCTGATCCGTCAGGAGAACCCCCTCATAAGAGGACATGTAAGAGGAAACATATAGACTCCCCTGAGTCTATTACATCTGATACTGACTTGGATGAGTCAGAGGGATCCCCAAGGTCCTCCTCTGAGGATGTCTCATTTTCAGACATCCTTGAAATCCTTAAGCAGAGGGGGAACTGGCCCTCCCTTAATCCCTCCGAGGACGAGTCAGTATACCTGGAGGCATTCGGATCTCGACCCTCAACCTCCTGGGTGTCTCTGCCTTTCGACCCTCTCAATGAGGTAGTGGCTCGGAAGGCGTGGATGGCTCCAGATTCGGTGGAACCTATCCCTAGGAGACCTTCTAAATTTATTACTGCCCCACAAGATAGACAATATTTAACAAAGGGTGTCCCAGTTGATGCCATGGTGGTGGCTGCTGCCACCAAGAAGGAATTAGCTGATCCTTCAGTACCTGTCCATCCTCCTAACAAGGATTCTAGGACTATGGACAGGTACGGTAAGAGGATTTTTTTCTTCAGCGACTTTTGCCATGAGATCGCTGAACTACTTATGCCACTTCACCCGCCTTCAAAGAGATGTTCTTAAAGAGTTGGGAGAAGTTTTACAGGATCCGTCAGCTGCTGGGTCTCAGGATAAGATTAGCTCACAGCTAAGAATCCTTAACTCCATTGCTAACTCCTCCATGTGGCTCATTTCTTATGCAGCCGATGGAGCGAGTAGGGCTGCAGGCACAGGAGTGGCTTTAAGGCGTCAGTCCTGGATGCGGCTTTGTAATTTTGCAGACCCCTTCAAGGCGTCTTTCACAAACTCCCCCTTTGATGGCTCAACCTTGTTCGGTCCTCAAGTGAAAGACACTTTGACTAGATGCGAACAAGATGGCAAGACTCTTTCTGCCGTAGGAGTCCGTTTCTCCACCCCTTCTAGACCTTACCCCAAAGGACAGAAGGGAGGGAAAATGTGGTTCCGCAAATCTCAAGGAGTCATGCCTGACGCACGAAGTCAGTTTACCCCCAGAGGCAGAGGGGGTAACAATAATAGACGCCGCCCTAGGGGCAGAGGTGGTCCGCAGAATCAGGGTAGCAGAGAGCCTCTTTCTGACAAACCCTTCCAGCATCCCTGAGATGTTGCCCGATTGTCCGCTTTCGGAGGCAGTCGGGGGAAAATTATTGCTGTACCCAATAGCCTGGCTTTCCCTTTCTCAAGACAAATGGGTACAGTCAATTATATCCGAGGGTTACAAAATCCCCTTTATTCAAACCCCAATTCAACAAAAGGGAACCCTTCCAGACGTTCCACCCGGTCTAAGAGAACTGGCAGTACTAGAAATATCAAAACTGCTAGTAAAAAGAGCCATCCAGCCAGTCCCAGTGGACCAAATAGGATCCGAATCTACTCAAGGTTCTTTTTAGTTCCAAAAGACAGGGACTGGAGACCAATATTAGATCTGAGCAAACTCAACAAGTTTGTAAAGAAATCAAGATTCGGATGGTCACGCTTCAGTCCATTCTGCCCTTTCTGGTCAAGGACAATTGGATGTGCTCGATAGATCTTCAGGATGCGTACTATCACATAAAAATTCACAGACGCTCCAGAAGATTTCTCCGCTTTCGGCTGGGGACCAGTCACTTCCAATTCAGAGCCCTGCCCTTTGGACTCACTACAGCCCCCAGAGTGTTCACCAAATGCATGGCAGTGGTTACGGCTCACCTGAGACATCAAGGATTCCAGGTGTTTCCATATCTAGATGACTGGCTCCTCACTGCCACCACCAGGCATCAGCTTCTCCAAGCCAGAAATTACACCATTCACACTTGCAGAGGGCTCGGAATTTCTATAAATTTCGAAAAATCTGCCTTGTCGCCTTGTCAATATATTACTTTTATAGGCGCAAGATTGGACACCGTACAACTTTCAGCAAGGTTGACAGACCAAAGGATCTTGGACATTCAAAGACATGTCCAAGTGATTCTATTCAGCAACAAAATTCAGGCCAGATTTGCTCTGAAAGTACTGGGTCTTATGGCGGCCGCCATAACACTTCTTCCCCTCGCCTGCTTTTATATGCGGCTTCTACAATGGATGCTATTCACCCAATGGTCTTTTCAACAACTTCCCATGCGTCACGAGATCATAGTAACTCCAACTTGCAAAAGACATCTGACTTGGTGGATATCGTCCCCTCAAATCCATCAAGGCAGACCATTTGTTCCTCTTGCCCCGGTTGCCACGGTTACATCGGACGCCTCCCTGATCGGGTGGGGGGGCATTATCAGGGCAGAATGGTCCATGGCACTTGGCAACCTTTCGAGTACCATCTGCACATAAATGTTCTGGAGATTAGAGCAGTGCTTTTAATGTTGCAAGCCCTCAACGACTCTCTTCCCCTGGGAACTATTGCAGTCCAAACGGACAATATGTCCGTAGTGTGGTATATAAACAAACAGGGCGGAACCAAGTCCTATCCACTGTGTCGAGAGGCTCTCAGACTTTGGCAATGGGCAGTCTCCTCTCACCGGTTTCTGATAGCAATGCACATCCCCGGGAAATCCAACATCATAGCGGACAGATTGAGCAGAGCTATTCTCATGCCTCACGAGTGGTCTCTCAAACAGTCAGTGACGGAAGAGATTTTTCAGAAGTGGGGCCTTCCTTGCTGTGACCTTTTCGCTACACCTCAAAACAGCAAATGCCCAGACTTCTTCTCTCTCTTCCCCCTTCCAGGCCATCCCCCCAGAGACGCTGTAACCCAAGATTGGTCCCGGGGACTTCTTTATGCCTTTCCCCCCTTTCCTCTGATACCTCAAGTAATTCAGAAAGCAGCCGCCTTTGAGAGCCAAGTTGATTCTCATTGCCCCTTATTGGCCTCGACAGATATGGTTTCCGTTCCTACATCATTACCTCTTGGTACAGCCATGGCATCTGGACCCGGTTCCAGATCTTCTGACCTACCAGTCGGGTTAACTGCACCAATCCATACCTTCTCTCAACCTCACTGCTTGGTTGCTCCACTTCCATCCTTAGCCAGGCTTCCTATGATTTCTAATCCTGTACGGGATATCATAGTAGCTTCCCTAAAATCTTCTACCAGAAAGATCTACACTAGTAAATGGCGACGTTTCTCTTTCTGGGCAAGAGCTAGGAACATAGACCCTTATACTGCTCCAATTCATTCGGTATTGGACTTCCTAGCTGACATTTTTAATTCAGGGTCCTCTTCTTCCACAGTGAAAGTTCAACTGGCAGCCATTTCAAATTTTCATATAGGCTTTTTGGACCACAACATTATGTCACATAAACTTTGCAAGGCATTCCTTGAGGTATCTTTTATTGAAACCTCCAATTAGAGACCCCCACCACAGTGGGATCTAAATTTAATTTTAACATCCTTGATTCTTCCCCGTTCGAACCTGCAGCTGCCTGTTCTTTGAAATTGCTTTCTTGGAAGACACTTTTCTAGTTGCCATTACATCTGCTAGAGAGTATCTGAGCTTCATGCTCTCTGTGTTCGCCCTCCTATCTAATATTCCACAAAGACAGGGTATCCCTAAGAACTAATCCGTCTTTCTTACCAAAGGTGGCATCACAGACTAACCTAAATCAATCCATTGATCTTCCAGTATTTTTCCCGAATTATTCTGATAGAGCTGAACAAAAGTTACATTATCTCGATGTTCACCGCCAGCTCAGATATTATCTGGATAAGACAAAAATTTTAGGAAATCTGATCAACTATTTCTATCCTATGCAGAGAACAGGAAAGGCCTTTCAGTTTCTAAGGTAACTTTATCTAGGTGGCTGTCTTCTGTGATCACTTACATTTATCAGCTCAGAGGCAAAGAGTTGGTTTCTAACCCAAAAGCCCATTCTACCAGAGCTCTAGCTATATCTACAGCTTTTCAAGCTAGACTTCCAATAGACACTATTTGTGCAGCAGCCACATGGGCCTCTCCTCATACCTTTGTTTCACATTACAAATTAGATTTGGTCTCCAGAGACAGAGCAAATTTTGGTTCCACCGTTCTCAAGAGTCTGTTCCATTGAGCCACCCAGGATAGAGGTGCTAGGGACGCGGTCCCATCCAGCAAGAATGAAGGCGAGATTGACAACTTAACATTTAGAAGTTATGTACCTACCATAACGTTACATGTTAGTTGTCTTCTCTCGCCTTCTTTCTTGCGTCCCGCCCTCCATCCCCCTAGCCTGGTCAGACCGGGAAGATTATACATCTTCTATTAAGAGGTTATTACCTTTTTCTAGCTGTTCAACTCCTAGTGTCACTAGATTACGTTGATCCTTTCTAGAGGGTTATGATGTTATTTAGTATCCTTTTTTCTTCCTCCTCTTAAGTTGGAAGAAAATATTGCTATTTCTTTAGCTACCAAATGAGATCTGGGTAATCTCCGCCTTGCATCATGGGATATAGGGTTGCCTCGAGCTGGTAAAATTAGCTCTCGAGCTTAGCAAGTGCCGAGTCGGAGCCAAGGATCGGCTCCGAACCCATCCAGCAAGAAAGAAGGCGAGAGAAGACAACTAACATGGAACGTTATGGTAGGTACATAACTTCTAATTCTATTATGTTTAAGTGACTTAGACTAATATAACAGGATTTAGTCATTAGTCTACAGGAGTTGAGAGGTATGGCAGCCCACTCCCATGCATACATACAGGCGCACGCAGGTGCACACACACACACACACACACACACACACTCACTCACCTACTCTAACAATCATCTAACTGCAGCCAACCAAGCAGACACCCACTCTCTCTATCTCTCCCTAACGCACACACACACACACACACACACACACACACACACACACACATACTGACACCCCCCCACCACTACTTCTTTGCACACACTTATCTGATGTTACCTTTTACATGGTATCCCATGCTGACTACAGTGGAGGAATGCAGCATTTTGTGTTTGTACATTACCATAGCCAGCTGTGCTAATTTATGCATCTGAGCAGTGCTCTGAATTGCTCGGCTGAGTAAATCTCTTAATGCTAATTTACATAGGCCATGCCCCCAGTATGTGTTATTAGCGTACACACTGGGGGCGTGGCCTATGTAAATTAGGCCACATCCCCAGTATGCATTATTAGCATTCAGCATGGTAGTGGAGACAGCCCACTGTGGTGATGCTACAGACCATGTAGAATCACTGCAGTTGGTCTGTCTATGAATCGGAAAGGGCTACCACCACCAGAAAAACAACCGTGTTATCCTGAATCCCTGCTAAGGGTTATGTAGACCCAGACTAAAGGTGCAACTTTTTTATTCTGGCTTTCAGCTCATACAATGTATGGTGGATTTCATAAAGCACACACAGTATGGCTGTCTTGCATTGTGTAGTGTCAATCTACAAATATACATGGATTGTCTCACCTGTGCTTGGTGTAACTGCTTTATGAATCTCACTCACTGACAAAGTTGGTAAGTGGACCGTTATTGGATGTCTGTTGTTTTGTTGTCTTTATTTACAAGATGGTAGCATTAAGAAGTCCAGAAATGGGATAAGGTAGGGCTGTATCTATTATGATTCATCTTTTCCCCTTCAGTTTATAAATATATGCTAGGTTTGCACACAAAAGGATATACTTTTTTTTTTGGTGTAGTGGTAAATTTAATAAAATTATCACTTTTTTGGACTTGCTTGAATCTTTCTTCAGATTTGTTTGAGGAGCCCCAAGGAAGCTGGCCTCACCATTTAAGGAAATTGCTTGGGGTGTAACTGTTGGTTTTCTTGAGGGAAACTAGGAATACAGAGGAGGCTTAGTGGTCTTGCAGTGGGTTAAGCAATATATCAATGAGAATATGTAGGAGTCATACACCATCATGTACCAGTTATGTCAGATGTGTACAAAAAAATCTAGTAATGCAGTCACTGTTCAGCCTTGTTACTGTTAACCTTAACTGTCCGTTAACTTTATAAATTGCATTCTGGAGGATGCACAGTAGTGCAGTGGATAGTGAGGTTTCCTTATGAAAAGTGTAGTTACAGGCTGCTTAGGAAACAAGTTGCTGAACACAAATAGCTGAAAAAACAACTTAATAAAAATCTGCTGTATAAGCATGTTTTGCAAGTGGCAATCTCCCCATGTGAGGAGCATACTTGAACTTTATAACAAGGTGAGAAAAGTGAAAAACATCCACAACAATAATGATAGATCCTGCTTCTTTTAATAAAAGCAGAAATTAGTGGTATCATTTCTGGTTTACCATAGAAACTTTTTATTATTTGGAGAAAGGAGACTGATTTCTGAAGCCATTACACTTAGCCACAGAGGTGGCTGTGTCAAAGCGTACAGTAAAGTATCTGATAGCAGTTCAGAATGCTGAAGGTCACTAAGCACAAGTGACTCTAAGGCAAGCTGTTTAAGATTAGTGCCTCTCTGAAGCCAAATGCCCAGTTCACAAAATTGTATCTGCCTCTCTGAGTCCCACCTGAGACTCAGCATTTTAATATTTAGGGAGGGCAAGGGGACACAGCTTTGGGAGGGGGCCTTTGGCCTCCAGTTAAAGACTTTGATTACATATGAATGGCCACAGTGTACCTTGAGGTTGTAAGATTATTGCTATTTAGTTTTGTTTTCAGCAACATCTCAGTTTTGACAATATCTTCATTTTACTGAGTTTGATTTTTGTCCGTATGTTGTTGATATTAAGTTATTGAATGCATATAGACCTGTACTGTGAATCTTTCACAAACATTATTTTATTTTTTCATATTTTCTCTTTGTTTTGTATAGTTATGATTGGAATTTTAAAGAGAATAAGGCCTGGCACCATGTTCCAAAACATTTGTAGATTTCCACATCTGTGTGTAATGCTGCTTGCAGTAGATGGTGTTTTCATTCCAGAATAATCTTTTCTACTCTTATTGCAGGAGCAGCAAGCAGTGATCTGCCAGATGATACAGCAGCAGCGGCAGCAAGAGTTGCAGCGCCTCCCAGCAGCAGGATCGTCACAAGTCAGTAACTTACTGGCAGTTACTGCAGCACAGGCCCACCATTCAGGGAATGGCATGATGACTCCAGGAGCAGCAGTTGCACCTCTGCATTCTGGGAACTCTTTAATGGCATCAGTGGCCCCTGCTCTCAACAGCGGGAGCCTGATGACATCACCCACAGCACCACCTCTACTTCCTGGGAACAGCCTGATCACATCATCTGTAGGACCACCAGTGTTGTCACCCCAAACCATTCCATTCCTTAATATGCACTCAGACAACAGTTCTCAAAAAGCTGGAGTGAGTAAACGTTTGCATTTTACACATCCAAGACTCAGTTTAGTGACTTTTATTTTACTTACTGTAATTCACTGATGCTTTTCCACTGTCTTTTGTCTGTCTGATGTGTTTTTAGGGCTACATTTTCATGGGCATTAAATAACTGATTTCTGCTGCACATACCAGGTACCATCAACATTCGTCCACCTATTGATGAATAATGTCTGTGGAGAATTCAAATAGTTAAGCATTTTGTTTTTTGATGGATCTCTGTATCTTCCTGCAGTGTGAATGACGTTTGACAGCTTTGTTATCATTATTTTGCAGTTACAGAGACTGGAAGATGAGCAGTTTTCAGGCAACAGTAAATTCATGGTTGATTTGACAGGAGTGGTCTTATTTTTTTTTTGCATTTTTTGTTAATTTCATTTGTGAAAGGTGTGACAGTCCCACTTAATAGAACACCAGAGGCCTGCATATACAGCATATAAACACTTGAATGACAAATATAATAAAATATATATATTTCTTTAAGCATGAGATGCAATAAAGTGCACTAATATCAAATCAAACCGGTTTCGGCTACCCAGCCTTCATCAGTGAAAAAGCATTTGTCATGCAAAATATTTCATGAATATTTATAGATACTACCAACTAATGGAAACATGGTATAGTCCATCTCAAACACAAGTTTTGCAATGATATTCAAATAGTTGTATAACCATAATGTAGTAGAGGCATTATGAAAAAAATACAATAGTACATCATTAAATTATTGTTAAACTAATACAGATTTTCACCAAAATTACAACATTTGACCTTAATAATATACATAGTATTGTATTCTACATAAGTTCAAAATTCTATCAACTGTATCCTAATGTGATGACATACACTGTGAGCAAATTACAAGATCCCCAATAGCATATAAATATGTAATATACTAATATCAAATACATTGTCCAAATAACACTAAAAAATAAAAATATAAGTTTAAACAAAAATGTATAATGTATCACTGAAACATTTGATATTTGATGCCATGATTTATAATTTAAATATGATAGACAATCTAAACACACAAATGCTATTTTGGTCAACTAATATGTTCTTATAATAGTATAAAAAATAGAAATCCACATGATATTCTGGCAATTGTATTGTCGTAAGGACAGTATGATATTTAGATACAATGACATATAGCTAGATATGTTTAGTAGCCCAATAGGTGGAGTGGGACTCAATCAACCAATATGCTTTAACAACAGCAGCAGACAAATATACAGCCCTCATAATTACCTAGCACATATATACGATATTATATCTTATATGAAGTGTAACAATATGTAAACATAAGGCAAGAACAATGTCAGTTGGTAAGCTAAATATATGGATGAGAAACCCATACAATCAAATTTCCATTCTTAAGATTCATAAGTACATCTCTTCTTTATATATGTTCTTCCCAGTCATAACACATATACTGTATTTATAATGGTTCCAGCATGTGTTATCCCAATTACCTTTCACATACAGATTATAAGTGGTCATTGAGGCCCGGGGGAAATAATGCCCCAAGGTGAATGATCCAATATTTTTCTTTATGGTTCAAAATGCAAAATGGTTGATACTAACAACCTAATCATGTAGGGTCAAGTGGGTATCTTAATCATTCAGGGACGGGTTAATGTGACAACATTTTGAATGAATATATGATTGTGTTTAATCCACATTTTTCTACCATTGTGGTCTATATGGAATAAGCTTAATTACTTATGGTATATCAGCATAAATTTATTAGTATATGAAACCAAACTAATAGAATATTGTATACTTATATTCTTACGATTTTGAAGTAGTACATTAACCATTTCCTGTGCAATATTCC
The DNA here is from genome assembly GCF_019279795.1 of Protopterus annectens. Lineage (NCBI taxonomy): Eukaryota > Metazoa > Chordata > Ceratodontiformes > Protopteridae > Protopterus > Protopterus annectens. The sequence continues at coordinate 1,263,048,607 of NC_056747.1, read as the reverse complement.
ATGTTATATATTATATTGGACATATCCTATTATGATGGATAGAGTGTTTATATAGAATTTTTTAATAACTGGACAAGATCACAACTTCCTAATGTTTGACTATATTGTTAATATCCAGATTTGAAAGATATAGATATTGGATTATTCTGCATACAGGTTTCAGACAGGGTTTATAATGTCATGTGTTTTTTGATTGCTACAGCAACACTGATTTCCCAATAGTTTTCTGATATTATTGTGAATAAGAACTAGCGTTACACTTGTGTGTATTTGGGCCTGCTCTCTTTCTGACTCTGCAACGTTGCTGTTCCCAAACCAATATCCCAAATATAGTATATCAGCTCTTTGGTATCGGTGAATTACCCTTTTCTTTATCTGTTTCTTTATATAAGAAATAGACTCATAAGTGGCTGACTTCTTTGACAGCCTGACCAGCTCTTCTGGACCTAATATACTGATTTGAACTATTTACTTTATATTTTTGATATTAAAAAATAGAAATGGATTTGGAAAAAATTCTTCAAGGATTATGTGCCGATCGGGATGACATAGGTGTCTTTGGGATAGACAACATCTCAGGCAATAATCAGAATGATTCTATCAATAATCCATCAGATGGATGTGATGTGGCTTTCAATAACTTAAGCAAGGGTTTAAAAAACCTTAGAGCCAATGTCTGGCATCTTAGATTATTTTGTGCGTATATCAACAGGGATATGGCCCCTAGGGGTCTGAGAATACGCTTACAGCCATTGGTTAGTAGATCTGAAGAGAGACTAACCACAGAATGGAACACAGCATTACAACAAGCATCCATGATGTTTGTCAAAATACTTGCCTCATACTATGAAAGAATGATTGATATAAACTTGTCAGAAGTCAAATCAATCTGTGAGGAATGCAAAAAATATGAATCATTAACTATGAGAAACAAACAAAGGAAAGGAAAATTAAAAAATTCAACAGGGATATCACTGATTACCAAAGGGGACACCCATTTGAATCACATAGATCGGTCAGATTCATGGATACTAGCCAGGGGACGGCAAGGGGCAGAACTAGGAAGAGACCTAGGTCCATTCTTAAAATTAATGATAGATCTTTTGCTAGCACATCGGGGGAGGAATCCTCCTACACAGATAATGAAAGTGTCCAGCTCCAGGAGTCACCTATACGCAAAAAGTCCAACTCGGCACACCCTTTAGAAGTGGAAAAAGGTGGCGGGGTGGCCGCAAACATAAACATGGGAAGCAGAATAGATTCTGTAGAGGGACTGATACAAACATTACTGAGATAATTGACAATGAATACAAAAATGTGTTGAATTTGTCCAATGTTACACTGACTAACGAACAAAAGAAGTTACTAAATAAAGGTCTTGGATTTGTACCAGGCTTTTTTGTAATGAATACAATATTGTGTCTGATGTAATTAGTTTTTGTCGTAATCTTAATTTAAAACTGTTTTTTACAGACCAAGCCTCTCAAACTTCTCAAAGATCTAATGAATTCAGATTTCATAAATCTGAATTCCAACCTCCAATGAACAAACGTGTCTATTTTCCAACAATCAGTCCTCAGGGATTTACATTTCCCACATATGGAATCTCATATCATGGGTCAGAATATTTCTTCATCTGAAAAAATGGCTTTAGAGGAACTGAGGAATAATCATGATATTGCTATATTACCAGCAGATAAAGGAGGGGCGGTTGTGGTTATGAACATGGGTTACTATTTAAACGAAGGTCAGGAACAGCTGTCCAATACCAGATGTTACATGCACATGCCCATTGATCCAACCCCTAACTTCAAAAAAGAGATAGACACATTCCTGAATCTGGTGGAAGAAGAAGGAATCATTACTAAGAACACGGTCAAACGTTTATCAGTAATGGACCCCCAAAAACAAATTCTGTATCTGCTTCCAAAATTACACAAATCCATTTCCAAACCCCCTAGGAGACTTATTGTGTCAGGTATCGGCTCTCTTACACAACCACTATCAATGTTTTTGACACAACATTTGAAACCATTACTTACAGTGGTCAGAGCCAGATTGCAGGACACAACCCAGTTTCTCCAAATTATACAAGATATACAACTGGAATCACATTGGCTTATGTGCACCTTGGACGTTAAATCTTTATACACCGGTATACCCCATTGGGCGGGCCTGCAGGCACGTCAATATTGGTTAGAACACTCAGGTTTATATCCACCAGGACTTAACACACTACTTATATGCATGGCTGAACATGTGCTTAACAAGAATGTTTTCTACTTTCAAGGGGAGTGTTATTGGCATCTTCAAGGTACTGCTATGGGGGCATCCTTTGCCCCCATATATGCAGATCTATTTATGGCAAACTTTGAAGAATGCATGATTTACAACCCACTTCATAACATATATATGGTTGAAATTGACATATGGCGTAGATACTTGGATGATTGTTGGATGGTGTGGCGTGCAGATTCTACATATCTGCAGGAGTTTGTGGAATATTTGAATGACAATATTTAGGGTATAGAGTTCACAGTAACATACAACTCTGACATCATTGATTTTCTTGGATGTTACAGTTTATAGGAATGATGATCATACTCTAAGCACTAAGACCTACAGGAAATATCCACAATATAACACCCTGCTCCATGCGTCCAGCATGCACCCACGCCACACCATCCGCAACATACCCAAATCTCAATTTTTGAGGATCAAACGCATCAGTTCATCTAAAAAAGATTTTGAGGAAGTGAAATTGGATCTCCAAAATAGATTTTTGGAAAAAGGATATAAAAAATCTGATATATTTACAGCTAGTACTTGGTCTGCTAATTAGGATAGGAATATGTTACTACAGTATAAGAAACGTGAAACCACAGGGGTTGAGTCTACATTGAGGTTTGTTACTACATATGGACGGAATCATAATGTAATCAGAAACATTTTGGATTCTAATTGGAATATACTATTAGCAAATGAAGACTTAAGAAATCTTTTGGGCCCTAAATGTCAGTTCTCATACAGACGGGGCAAAACGCTAGGTGCTCTGTTTTCCCACTATAAGCATAAAGAAAGTAGGGGTGCTATTTATAAACAGATGACAATGACTGGAGACCAACTTCTGGGTACTTTTCCATGTGGCCATTGTAGATCTTGTAACCAAGTAAGTAAACTTAAACAATTCACTAGTGCTAATACAAGTAAAGTTTATGATCTAAGAGTCTTTGGCAATTGCAGTAATAGTTGGGTTATATATTTAGCAACTTGTCAATGTTCAGCATTTTATGTTGGGCAAACATTACGATCATTCAGAGTAAGAATGAGTGAACATAAAACTGACATCAGAAATAAAAAAGAGAGCAATGCTCTGTACAGACACACCTTGAAACATACTAATGCCAGATTTATGTTCATGATCATTGATAAAATAACTGGGGACAGGAGCAATCAACAAGGGTGGCATAGCATTTTGAACCATAAAGAAAAATATTGGATCATTCACCTTGGGGCATTATTTCCCCCGGGCCTCAATGACCACTTATAATCTGTATGTGAAAGGTAATTGGGATAACACATGCTGGAACCATTATAAATACAGTATATGTGTTATGACTGGGAAGAACATATATAAAGAAGAGATGTACTTATGAATCTTAAGAATGGAAATTTGATTGTATGGGTTTCTCATCCATATGTTTAGCTTACCAATTGACATTGTTCTTGCCTTATGTTTACATATTGTTACATTTCATATAAGATATAATATCGTATATATGTGCTAGGTAGTTATGAGTGCTGTATATTTGTATGCTGCTGTTGTTAAAGCATATTGGTTGATTGCAACCAAATCCACCTATTGGGCTGCTAAACATATCTAGCTATATGTCATTGTATCTAAATATCATACTGTCCTTACGACAATACAATTGCCAGAATATCATGTGGATTTCTATTTTTCATACTATTATAAGAACATATTAGTTGACCAAAATAGCATTTGTGTGTTTAGGTTGTCTATCATATTTAAATTGTAAATCATGGCATCAAATATCAAATGTTTCGGTGATACATTATACATTTTTGTTTAAATTTATATTTTATATTTTTTAGTGTTATTTGGACAATGTATTTGATATTAGTATATTACATATTTATATGCTATTGGGGATCTTGTAGGTTGCTCACAGTGTATGTCATCACATTAGGATACAGTCGATAGAATTTTGAACTTATGCAGAATACAATACTATGTATATTATTAAGGTCACATGTTGTAATTTTGGTGAAAATCTGTATTAGTTTAACAATAATTTAATGATGTACTATTGTATTTTTTCAAAATGCCTCTACTACATTATGGTTATACAGCTATTTGAATATCATTGCAAAACTTGTGTTTGAGATGGACTATACCATGTTTCCATTGGTTGGTAGTATCTATAAATATTCATGAAATATTTTGCATGACAAATGCTTTTTCACTGATGAAGGCTGGGTAGCCGAAACCAGTTTGATATGATATTAGTGCACTTTGTTGCATCTCATGCTTAAATAAATATATATATTTTATTATATTTGTCATTCAAGTGTTTATATGCTGTATATGCTGGCCTCTGGTGTTCTACTAAGTAATGGTTTGGCCGAGCATACCGTACCTGTGAGGCGTTTGGTTTCTACAGTCCCACTTAAACCACTACTCTTCATCTTAAAATAAAACATACTAGGTGCTGGGGGGTTAATGGGGGACAGCAACCTCCTTTACAAAAGAAATTAAAGGTCTGTGTGTCTGTCTAGCTAGCTAGCTGGCTGGCTATATTTATAACAATTCAAATAAAACTAAGCCCAGACCGTGCAAGGAACAAAACATGCAGGTGGTTTTGAACAACATACAACTTGCTTGTCTGACTATGTCATAGTGATTCTTGTCTTAATATTCGGTACAATGTTGTCTGCAGTCATCAGGCTTTCTTTGCAAAATAAAAAGTCTCGACCATGCTAGATATCTGTCAAATTACATTGATTTAACACAAGATAAAAATACAATATTAAATGTCTTGTTTTCTGTTTTTTCCTCTCTCCCATTCTCTTTTGTCATGCATGGCCTTGGTTACCTCAGTATTGACTGAGGTTTCCTTACATCCAGTAAAATGAGACATATTACTCTTAAACAGAATAATTCAGTATGATTGCACTTAAGGGGTTAACTTTCCATCAAGAGAGGAATATATTTTTACTCAAAATATTTGTTTTTTTCCCCAATTTTAAGAATGTAAAGCTTGAACCCTTATGTAATCCTAAGTAATGTTCAAAGCCAAGCATTATCCTTTAAAAACTGTTGTGAGAGCTTGTTGTTTAATTATTAGCAATAGGTTGAGGGCTTCAGATTGACATTATGATATGTCTGGCATGGAAATATCAGCTTGCTGGTCTTTTTTTTTTTATGACAAGCTTCACTTGCTAATAGAGGAACATGGTCCCTCTAGTAACAAAATGATGGGTGCATTTGCTTGCTTGGGTCACCCTTGTGTAAGTTAGTTTCAGAGTTGTTGGAGCCTAGTAGGTCAAGTTGGCATTTGCTATGTTTTTTGCTGTCCACTTCATAGTGGAATGAGGAATGAGGTCATAATACTGACACAATAGCAAGTTGTGGGTGCCCTGATGTCTCTGCACCTTGGCAACAAAGTAAGTCAGATGTTACATTGCCTGTCAGTGATTATTCATTTTTCCAAGGTGCAGTTGCCTTGTAATGAAGAAGTAAGGGGACACTGAGGAGCTTTCCCCTGCAAAAACAAAAATGATTTTTGTTTGTGTAGTATTTACTTGTAAAACATCAGAACTTTGTACATGCATTCTGAATTTATGTACTTGAGCTGTCATTTACAAGTTGCAGTGAATCCTCCCCTGTGACATGAGCACAGATGAGCTGAGCATCTGTAGCAGATTCATGAAACTGTGGTAATGGAACACTAGGGTAGGCCAGTGAGAAGAGCTTAAAATTAAGCCTGATGTCCGAAAACATTAGGTTGCCTGCAAAATATGCCAAATAACATCCAGGGATGATTTTAAGCTCAGTGTTTCTGAAGTATAGCCAAATAATTTACTTATGCTGAACTGATGAGTTCAGAAAAAGGCCAAACTATGGGATGTCTACAGCTAGTGGGGTGTGGCTTTATTGGCCAGAATGTACCCATAAAGGCATAAAAAATAAAAAGCCATAGACATTCAGAAGCCATGTAGTTGAAACAGTGGGTATATTCTTAAGGGATCATTTGTATGTATCCCATAGACCTCCACTACAGAAGGTTTGAAGTATCACACACTAAAGAGTTTAGTTTTTTGACCACTAGATGCCCTCCTAAATGTAAAACTGATAGAGAAAATGTGTGGAGAGTAGTGTGAAGCCGAAATACACCTACAGTTAACTGGTAAACAGTTCCATTACACTTCTGAATGGAACATGATTTGGCAGAACATCACAGATTTTGCTTTGTTCCTCGTAATATTTTTGATTTTCTGGTAAACCACTAAGGATGAGAATCAGTCAGTAATACCAGGTGTTTGTGTTAAATAGTTCTTTTTGCTCTGAAAATGCATGTTAATGCAAAACCTGTTGAATTAACTTCTTAAGTGAATTACAGGAACATTTTAAAAAATGTCTGATTTTGGCCCTTTGTCCAGAATTCAAATTCTTGATCAAGACATTAAATATGACTCCAGCAAGTAAACACACATCAGTACAACAGTTTCAGTAAATAGTTAAACAATTTTGATACAAGACTGTTTTGGCCAAAGTGTAAGTCTGTGAACTGAAAATAGTGATTTCCCACATTGAATATGAATGTTTTTTTTAAAGAAATGTCTGAATTTGTAACTAAGCATATTTCATGCCAGAGGAAATCATCCATGCCTGCTGTAGAGTAGCAGGAAAGTGGAAGGAGATGAAAGTCACTCTGATTTTTCTTACATTGCCTTGTTTGGGCAGTGGGGTACAAATTGGGTTGTTGTGTCTTTCAGTTTTTCCTGGTTAGGGGTCGCCACAGCGGAACTCCGGTCCGCTAATGATTTGCAGTAGATTTTTTTACATGCCAAGTTGCCAGCCCTGACGCACAACCTTCAACGAAGGTATGCCCATTCACGCATGTCTCCACACAGAAGACGCTTTAGCTGAGAATTGAACAGGACAACGTCTTACCATGAGGCGACAACGCTACCGCAGCACCACCACCGCAGCTGGGGTACAGATTGGGTATGAATTGTAAACCAGATTAACAAAGCATTATGTTTCCTGCGAGGGCTAGTTAAAAAGCTAAAAGATTAAAGAAAATGGGCTAATTACACAGCTAAGTGCAGGGAAAATGTCAGTTTGTGCATCATCCACTCCACCCACTTTGACATCCACAGAGCTCTAGAACCCTAAACTCTTCCCCTCACTCCCAGAATGCCCCACACTTCCTTATCCCTCCAGATCTTGTTTGTTGAGATGGTTATCATTTTTTATGTCTAGGTAAATAAATTGAGTAGATCTGTTCTTTCATCTTATTTGTAGACAGGTTAGTGTAGCCAAGGCTAAAGTTGCACTTTCTGTTGTTTAGTTATCATTTTTTCTCCTCGCCCTCCCACCTACGTGACCCAAGAGGATTAGGCCTATTAGCTGTCTGTTGTTTTATTAGTATAGCTAACTTGGTCATGTTTTCTTATGGTAGTGGTAGTTATTAATATAGATAGGAACTAGGGTTACCACCTTTTCAAATGCCCAAAGTGGGACATTTTTGGTACAAACGTCAGATTTTGCAGGCCAAAACATAACCACAGCCAGTACAAAGGACAGAACTTCACTTTTTTGCCTAAATAAAAGCTTATTGTTGTAGCATTTTAGTTGCTTATTCTGTTTCTTATAACATTTAGGTGTTTCAGATACAGAGTAACTGTTTTATGCAACTATTACATAAAATATAGGAAATAATTTTGTCCTAAAATCTCAGGACATTTGCCATTTTTGCAAATTTTCTGCAGGACACATCTGCCCAAAGAGGGACTGTCCCCTCACAAAGTGGGACAGGTGGTATCCCTAGATAAGAACAAGACAGAGAAGGCTTCAAGGTTTAAAAATGTGTCAAATGTGGATGCAAGATTCTGCCCTTAGGTACATGCATTGTGTGCCGTGGAGTGAGACGTTTAGATGCTGTATGTAGTATATGTTACAGCTTTGGATGCGGAGCTCTCCAGGAGCATCAGAGTAAAAGTACCACTTCCCACTGAGGTCAGACTAAGGAAAGTGAAGTGTAGAAATGAAGATGATAACGGCAGACAGGACTTCAGATACATCCCCCCCCACTCACCACAAGTCTATTAGGAAGGAGATATCCCCAGCCCACTTACTCAAGAACCTGAGCAGCCCTCAACCTCAGGAGTGTCATATTTTTAGGTCACTGTCCTGCCAGATCCTGCCTCCAGAACTCTTGAGTAGCTTCTCTTCAAAAAGGGACCTTATTTGGACGTGAGACTCTACTTCTCTATGTCCATACATTTGGCCAGGTCTGTCCATACCCTTCTAGTCACCTTGACTGGGACAAGATAATGACATTGGTCATAGGTTCATAGGTTCATACGCGGTTACTAGGCTGTTCACCCAAAGGTCTTTATAAGCTTAGCCGTGTGTACCCAATATAATACTAGAGAAACCTAATATAAAGGATCTTGCCTAAACTCAAGAGAGGCTTTAACTGCAGTTTGCCGAAAGTGAAGCCAGAATTATGATTATGGATAGGGAATTTTGCATCCAGCAAGTGATGAAACTACTGAATGACCATGAAACCTATGCCTGTATGTCAGTAAATATAGTTAAATGTGGTACGGACAGGATTGCTGTTTTGTTGTTTGACTTGCTGACTACAAATTTGCTAACAGAGGATTTATTTAAGTATTTTAATGTAGAAACTCCCACCATTCCAGTTATATATGACCTTCCCAAGGTACATAAAGATATCATATGTCCACCTATGAGACCCATAGCGTCTAGTAGAGGCTGGGCAACAGAAGCCATGTCAATATATGTAGAGAATAATCTTCATCCAGTGCTTGAAAAGTGTGAAACAGTACTTAAAGACACAAAATCTTTTCTCCAAACATTGTATAGAAAAGAAGAAAAGGAGATTGAAGAGGCGTTGATTAAATGCATCTTCCCATTGTTGAGAATTATTTTTATTTTTATGTGCACATACACTTGCACTTTATGCACATAAGTGCATTTCTCTTTTTTGTAATTTGTATATAAGTAGATTCTATTTTTGTAAGTGTTTTTATATTTTTATAAATGTAAGTGTTTAAATTTGTTTGTTTTTAAAGAACTGCATATGCAATGTGTTTTAATTAAGCAAGAGTGTTTGGTGCGTTGTAGGGCTTCTTTAAATATTTTAATGCATGGTGATTGAATGATTGTTTAAATCTGTGCAATAGTATTTAAATGACTGTGGTGCTAAAAAGTTTGTTACAGTCTGAGGAAGCCAAGTATGGTGAAAGCGCTTACTGAGCTTATGTTGTGTTAATAAAGAACGTTCCTACTACCATCGTTGACATCGCATTTGATTTTTGGACTTTTAATTTGCTGTTCATCTGCAGATTTTTGTTGCTGGTACTCTATTGGCGATATTGCTGGTATTTGGTAACTGAAACAGCTTACAGGCTCTCACGTTCCGTTCATGACATTGATTGTATAGAAAGACAATTTCGATAAATAAAGAATATCTGCCTGTAACCTTAGATATTACATCCCTTTTTACAGTGATTCCAAATCAGTGGGAAATAGAGAACATTAGGAGCTTGCTATGTTCTAAATGTGTAACAAAGGGCCACAGTTCCAAAGGCAAACCAAAACTTTAATCTGTGAGCACTTTCGTTCACTCAAATCAAATGAACTTCTTCAGACAAATTCAAACAGTAAAACCCCTCCTTATATAACCAAGAAATCACATGACCAATAAAATGCATTACATCACAAGTTTAAAACTGATTGTTAAAAGGCATATACATATTTATAAAGATATTTACATATACTTTAAAAGAATTATTAAACACAAAGTGGGGAATTATTAATATATAAAAAAGTGAGCGTTTGCAAGGGAAAAACATCAATGGAATTTCAGGGGAAGAAAATTTTCGTGTTTCTACATACAACGGTCAAATGCAATGAGGAAGCACCAAAAAGAAGGCAAAATCACAGAAAAACAACTACAACAAATGGAGATATAGCAAACTGGGAAGTACAGCATGAATAAAATGAAAATGAGCCTGCGGCTGTTATTTCTGGTGAAGAAAACAAGCACAGTGAAGCAGCTGGGCATCCTGTTATTCAAACTAACCAGCAAGGTGACTTCAATATATTTAACTTTACTATTGTGACTATAGAACCTAATCTAATTTAAATTTTAGCAGGGGGAAACGCAGAAAGCAAATATAGGCACTGTATGATGGACTTTAAGTTCTACATACATAAATTAAATTTACAGCTTTCATTTCATGGTTGTGAAATGAATAACGTGAATGAAAACAGGGTTCCTAGTACTTTTAACCCACCCTTGCATCCTGTACTAGCACTTTTTGAAAAAAAAATGTGAAATTGATTTTAGAAATAAATTAAAGGGCTCTTATGCTCATGGGGGGCAAAAGAATATGAGTAATGAAAATCTACTGGAACTAAATGCTTTGAGGCTTGCCAACATCAGTCATGAAGCCAGACAAGGTGGGGGGCTAGTATTTATGACTAAGGATGAGTATAACTGTAGAGTGGAGGAAATGCTGAAACAGGACAGTTATGAAATGATGTCTTTAAATGAACTTAATGTAGCATACAGGAAAATAAGAGGTCACATTAATGATTTATTTATTTGCGGTCAAATAGACTTGGATATGTTTAAGTATTTAACAGCATCAACACCTGTCACACCTGTTATCTTTGGCACTCCAAAGATTCATAAGAATCTGGCTAACCCTCCTCTACGCCCTGTAATTGATGGGAGAAATTCAGCCACATATGCTTGTGCTAAGGTGGTTGATGGTGTCTTAAAAAAATATGTAACAATGGAACACCAAATGTGTAAGGACTCCTGGTCATTTTTAAGGGACATGAATAATCAAGAATGTAGTGAAGAGCTCAACTTTTTAACTGTGGATGTAGAAAACCTTTACACAGTCATCCCCCACAATTTAGGAATTGAATGGGTGGTAGATGTGTTAGTAGAAAGAGGTGCCCCAGCAAATGAAACTAGATTAGTTGAAGAACTACTGTACATCATTTTGCAGAACAATTTTTTCATGTTTAATGGTACATACTACCTACAGAAAAGGGGAGTAGCTATGGGGTCCCCATGTGGTGGTAGTTTTGCCAACTTAGTTATGGCCTTCTTTGAGCACCATTTTGTGTTTACCAGAAGTAACATCAAAGATAAAATCATGTATTATATGCAATATTTGGATGATATAGTTATGATCATAAATGGAGATGAAACCACAGCTAAGGAAATAGTGGATGAGATGAATGCCAGCAGATTCTTTCTGGAATTCACATCCAATTTTGACAGCATAAAGATTGCTTACTTGGATGTGGAATTAACTAAGGACATTTTAGGGAGATGCTACTTACCTAAAATTCATAGAAAGAAAACCTACTCGAAATCATTTTTACATTACACAAGCTGCCATCCACAATACCAGAAAAAATCTATAGTCAGAGGTCAGCTGGTTAGGGCAGCACAGATGATCACCTTGGATAGAGAATTCATGCCGGAATGCAATAATTTAAAACAAATGTTTGAAAGAAGGGGCTACCCAGAAGTGTTACTGCAGGGACTCATAAAAGAAGTCCAAATAAAAAGAAGGGAGGGGCACGTCTCACCCATTTTTGGACCACCAGCCTTATTAGCTCTTATGCTTAGCCCTGCCACCACTGAGGGTAATAGTGCTGACATAAATACGCCAATGCACAGTAATAACAATAGGGATAAGAATGGATATAGTGTCAGCTTAATTACTACATATACTCCTTATGGTGAGTTCATAAAGGGCACCCTGTTAAAAAACTGGTGTATCCTTATGGGAGACACAGATCTTAGATCTAAATTGGGTGCCCTACCAAGAGTTGTGTATAGAAAAAGAGCTAACTTAAAAAATATATTAGAGAAAGAGCATAAATTGTACAACAAGAACCCAGGAATAGTTAAATGTGAAGCTTGTGCCTATTGCAGGTACATAGACATAGGTAGGGACTGTACAATTGCTAACAGTCATTTTTCACTCACTGCTAGATATGAATGTAACTCTAAAAGTGTGGTATATTTGGCAAGATGTCAACTCTGTCTGGCATTATATATCGGAAAAAACGATCGTAGGTTCAAAGAAATAATCTATGAACACATTTATAGTATAAATGGAAACAGAGAAAATAATGCTTTGGCCAACCACATTAGGGACAACCCTGGACACCACTTTAAATTTAAGGTGATCGACCAGGTGATGGAGGGCCCTAGAGGTGGGCATACATCCCTTTTACTCGAAAGATAAGAGTTATGGTGGCAACTTACCTTAAATGCGCATAGTTACCCCGGCCTTAATGAGCAGTGTTCTGTTATGTGTTTACTCAAGGTTAAAAGTTTATTACGCTGAATGAATTTATGAAATTCAGTACAGAATGTTCTTATAAGATAATATAATATTTTATGTACTTATAGGTTTGTATGGATGCACCTTTTTGATTGTTTGTTTATATATTAGTAATTATCCACTTTGTGCTTAAAAATTCTTTTAAAGTATATGTAAATATCTTTATAAATATGTGTATGCCTTTTAACAATCGGTTTTAAACTTGTGATGTAATGCATTTTATTGGTCATATGATTTCTTGGTTATATAAGGAGGGGTTTTACTATTTGAATTTGTCTGAAGAAGTTAATTTGATTTGAGTGAATGAAATCGCTCACAGATTAAAGTTTTGGTTTGCCTTTGGAGCTGTGGCCCTTTGTTACTTATTTTATTAGTGCTTTATTTGTTGTTTTTTCGCTGGTATGTTCTAAATGTGTTTTCTCTAATGATAGAGTGGATCTATTAATGCAGTCTGCTTGAAATAATTTTGGACAATAATGTTTTTGACTTTAAAGATGATTTTTACCTACAAAAGGTTGGCATAGCTATGGGCACAGCTTGTGCAAACAGCTACGCCAATCTAACTTTAGCCCAATGGGAAGAAACATTTCTATTACGGGGAATGAATTTAGCAAATATGTTCTGTGGTATGCACGTTTTGTGGATGACATGTTTTTTTCTATGGGAAAACTCAGTAGAGATGCTGGGTAGATTCTTAGAATACCTACACACGACACCATTTTTAAAATTTACCTGTAAGTACTCAAATGAACAGATAGAATTCCTTGATGTTCTAGTCAAAAAATCAGAAATGGGGTGAATGGCTACTAGCCTGTATAGAAAACCAAGTAGAAAGAATTCCATATTATATAAAAATAGCATGCATCCAAGACATGTTAGCAAAAACGTTATGAAAGGGCAGTTCCCGATAGCCTCAAGATTACATAGTAAAAATGATGAGTTGGAGAGATCCATGGAAGTGTTAAGAGGAGAACTACTTGATAGAAGATATAACCAGACAGAAATAGACACCACCATAGAAGGAGTATATCAAGAACATCAAGGGAAGGGCAGACCTTACTTCTCAGAACAAACTACAAGAGATAACCCTGAAACTGACTCCAGGGATGAGAAACTCAGGTTCCCCATTACATATGCAAGTGATGTCAGTCAATTTTGTGATATATTTAGGAAGAACTGGAACATATTGTTAGTCACTAAACTTGAAGGCGTCATAGACTCTGGACCTCACTTCTCATTTACAAACAAAAAATCACTTAAAAGGCAGCTATGTTATAAAACCCAAACACATAAGTCCCTGAATGCATCAGATAGGATAGGGACATATATGTGCAGGAACTGCAGAGCTTGTAAGTACATTTTCTCATGTAGCACTTTTGTACATCCACAGCAAAAGTTTACAATTGAATTTAATTTCTATTCAGACTGCAGGACTAGAAATACAGTCTTAGTTTTTGCCAATATTGTAAAGTTTTTTATGTGGGCAAGACTAATAGAATGCCCAAAGAACACATTGTGGAACATATGAGGGACATAGTAAACAAAAAGGAGAGTGGTGCCCTAGCTAAACACGTAGAAGCTGACGGGATGCACCATGTTTGTAAATTTTTAGTTTTAGAAGTTCTGGAAGAAAATATCGGTTGGGGTGACATTAGAAATAGAACACAAGAGGCTGAGCAGAAATGGATTCTGCAGCTAAATGCAGACAACCCCCCAGGCATTAATGAAACTGTTTCTTTGAAACCATTTTTAAAGGCAAGAGCCTTAAAGCACTAATTCCCTTCCACATGGTTCTGTAGGCATTCACATTTGAACTTGCATACTGTTTTTAACAGTTTTATGTCCATTTATGTTTTTTTCTACTATTTTTAAATTAATTGAGTCTGATATAAATATTTAATTGTTTGTCTTAACTGATTGGTCACTTTGAAAGTATATATATCAAGGAAGTAATGGGATGTTTTATCAAGTCTGATGAAGCGACCTGGAAGGTTGTGAAAGCACTCACTTTGTCCTTGTAATAAAGAATTTTCCTTCTACTGTGGCAGTTTGACTTTTTATACATACTGTTGGCTCTGAGGTGAAGACTGAGCTGTTCATCTGGTACCTGTCTTTTTGTCTTTCTCTTTATACTGAATAAAAGCATTTGCATCAGAAAAGTGAAAGAAAAATCAACCGGAAGCACCTCTTAACAGTAAAACAGACGTGTGTGTCACTCCAGTTAATTGTTTTAACTCTGTAAGTATTCCAGATAAGGTTTGAGGGACCTCATAAGAAGGGTTGTCAGCCAGACAGCATTTAAAAACAGTGCAGAACTGCCAAAGGTCTCCTCTTACATAAATCATGGGAAATTCTCGTACCATGATGTAGTACCCGGTCTTCTCCATTGCTGATATACTATAGTACTTTGCAGTATCTTGGCACAGCTAATCCATGACTGTATTTAAATAGGTGCTATATGGACTTAGCTTAGACATCCTGCTTGCGACATAAGTAGGACATGTTGGAGGGACTGGTATGTGTCTCCAAGAATCCCCCTTTCTCTGGAACGGGCTTCTTGTCCTTGTTAAGTAGAGTTCTTCTTCCCTAAATAGTTCAAGAGTAATTTGGACCACTGGATGAAAAATTGGAATTACCCCTTATCTGGCACCTATGTCTCTAATGGACAGAGGTAGCCTGTAAATGCTTGATCACCCAAGCCCTAGCGTACATAATAATCTTATGGTCCCTAAACTATCAGATATGTTTGGGATGCATGGCTTGGCTAAAAACACCCCTTTGACCTAGTGTACACCTCTGACCTTATACGTATCACAGCATTACGTAGCACTGCACTGGTATTTCACTGCAGTATGGCAACTTGTTTTATAAAGAGTTAGTCGCTGACTTCTGGCTGCATCATGCAAATTACGGTTCCTCTGCATAGGACATGGCATAAGCCACATACATGAATGCTCCTGTTTAAAGATGCATTTGTTGAGTAACCCCATCCTTGTTATTTGTTCTGATGTAGTTTTTTTTAATTACTTTGTTCAAGGTTGAACGATGCTCATGATTAACCAGTATTTTTATCATTTGAGGTTTTGAGCTAATTTTCTTTGTTTTTATAAGGGAATCTGTCAAGGATGGTTGGTGACTTCAAAGCAAGGTGGGGCTGCAGAAAGCAACTGAATGGCTGAGGCTAACTAGAATGAGTTGGGGCCACAACAGGGTAGTAACAGCTATGAGCATTTATTTATTTATTTGTTTGTAGTTAGTTTGGAGCGCCGATTATCATGGACTTTTTTTCAGGCCCAGCCTGGAACTCACAAGGATACAGTGGCCAAAGTAAAAACACTTGCAAAGCAAAGTACGTACACACCAAGTATTCCAACATAAGCCATTTGACATTTATTTATTTATTTATTTTCACTGGTTGACCAGGGAAACCCGACTGGGTGTAGAACCCTCTTTTCAGCAGTAGCCTAGGGGAAACCTGAATATAAATTAAACATTAGTGACATGGCATAAAGTTGTTTAGCATTGTTACTGTTTTAAATATATAATTGGTCATACACCTCTGCATGTGCTAAGTCACTATCATTAATGAGTGGCCTTACTGTTCTCTCTGTATGCCAGGCTATTATCAGTCTCTGTTTAATCTACTGCATATTACCCACAGGCTTTGTCATGTCAGCCTTTTACTGGTCTTTTTATTATTCTGCTTTTAAATGTAGCTGATTGAATGTTACTGACAGCTGTATCACAATTTTAAGTATAAAAATTCTTGCATTGTCCAGTTTTGTATTGTTTATTAATATTTTTTCCCACTCATAATCTAATTTCTGTCTGTATGTACTTTGTTTTTCAATACAATACTACAACCCTTTTTTTCTCTTTATGTGCATTATCTGAGAGTGTGATTGTTTAAGCATTGTGATCCTGAACTTACAACAGAAACTAACTTCAGATTTTTTAGACTAGCCTAAAAATATATTTAGCCTCTACATGCAATTGCCACTATGTTAAATTGTGAATACATGTTACATAGACCCTTCTGTTACCCCTGTTAATTTCTACCTTCTTCTGTAGGCCCTTCTTTTAACTCTGTTAATTTGTACCTACTTATATAGGCCCTTCTCTTACATCTTTTAAGTCATACCTGCTTCTGTAGGCCCTTCTTTTAACTCTGTTAATTTGTACCTACTTATATAGGCCCTTCTCTTACATCTTTTAAGTCATACCTGCTTCTGTAGGCCCTTCTCTTCTCTTTATAAATTCATACCTATTTCTGTATGCCCTTCTCTTAACTCTGTCAATTCATACCCGCTAAGCACTTTTCTTAATTTTTTATTGCTGTCCCCTCACCCTTCCTTCATTCTACTTTCCTTAATTATGTTTTCCATTCTTCCTCTTCCTTCCCGATTTTCCCAAGTGTACCACTTTTCCCCTCTTGTTAATCTTATGTCTTCTCCCTGTGCCTTCTCTTCCTATTTCCCTTTTTATATTCACAGAAGTCCTACAACTTCTGTCTGGCTGCTTCCACCAGTTTCCCAGAGATCATTACATCCCGTCATAGTTGTTTCTAGTGTATATACTTCCCTTCTACAACACCTGTCTATTTTATACCCACTTCCTTTTATACTCATTACATGTTTACATTATGTATATGCTTGACTGACTAAAATTTTACTGTAAACTGTGGAGCTTTTCTCCCCTGGGCTCCTATGAAAAGGGGCGCACAGCTGGATGATCTCAGTTAACAAATGGAAACAATAAATTAATAAATAAATTTATCTCAGGCACATCATATATGAATTGGGTCATAAAGCACATATTTATGTTGCATTCACCACTTTGTGTAGTGCACAAACCACAACTCTTGGGTTTAAAAAAAGTTCCTTTTTATTCATAACAGAATGCAAATGCTTAATTGATTTTGACAAAATAAGACAAGACTTTACTTTTATAATATTGATTGTTAAACTTGATTATGACATAAAACATCTTTAACTTAATGGTAAGATATAAATTATTTTCAGTCTGTCTCTCTGTATATTACTTCTCCATCCCTTTTTGTTCTCCCTGACTTTATCTCTCTCTTTCTCTCTGTTGCTTATTCTAAACCTTCTTTGTCCACATTTGGTCATGCCTCACTACATACTACATAATTCAGTAACATAAAGTATATTTTCATCTGACACCCGCCCAGTTTGAATTATCTGTTTTCACTGCAGCAGTCCCATCTTCAGATTATTCAGGTTAATCATCACATTATTCAGGTCATGTTCACTTAACACAGGTTAATTTATACATCACTCAGGTCATCTTCACATTACTCAGATGAATCATCATATTACTCAGGTCATCTTCATATTACTCAGGTTAATCGTCACTTTACTCAGGTGTTCTTCACATTACTCATATTGATAATCATGTTATACAGGTTAATTATCACATTACTCGGGTTAATCTTTACATTACTCAGGTTAATCATCACATTACTCAGGTCAGGTCATATTACGCAGGTCATCTTCACATTACTAAGGTTAATCGTCACTTTACTCAGGTGTTCTTCACATTACTCAGGTTGATCATCGCATTCTACAGGTTAATTATCATATTAATTGGGTTAATTATCACATTACTTGGGTTAATTTTCACATTTCTCAGGTTGATCATCACGTTATACAGGTTAATTATCACATTACTTGGGTTAATCTTCACATTACTTAGGTTAATCATCACATTACTCAGGTCAGGTCATATTACGCAGGTCATCTTCACAATACTAAGGTTACTCTTCACATTGCTAAGGTTACTCTGCACATTGCTCAGGTTAATCATCATGTTGCTCAAGTTAATCATCACATTACTCAGGTTGTCTTCACATTAGTCAGATTAATCATCACATTACTCAGGTCGTCTTCACATTACTCAGATTAATCATCACATTACTCAGGTTGTCTTCACATTACTCAGATTAATCATCACATTACTCAGATTAATCATCACATTATTCAGGTCAGTTATCATTACCCATTTAGCTGTGCTGCAGTTCCTTCACAATACATAGTGTGAATAGGTTCATAGATTAGATTAGTATTAGGCTAGCTGCCCTTGCGAGCCATTTAAAGCCTAGCCAATTATCCCCTGCGAGATTCAAACTCTGTACCTTGTGTTTGTAAGGCAAGCACCTTAACCATTAGGCCACCCTCCCCAATCATACAGATTACAATTTTCAGCACATCATGAGTAATAAGAGACATACATGTAAGATGCATTAAATGGACACAGCCATGTGTTTCTTGCCAAATTACCCCAAGTGATTGAAAGCTAATCATTTCAGGATATTTGTGTAAGTCAGGATTTTCTGTGAGGCCAGTTTTATGCACCTGTGTAGTACAGAGCAGGTAGCACTGCGGATAATTCATGTATCTATGCTTGAATAGAGGGGTCACACTTATCTTGTCTAGAGCAAAGTTCATTGCCTAGAAACTTCCTGAAGTCAGTTTTCCAGGTCTAACATTTAAATCTTTTCAGCTCCCAATTTAGTTGCTTCATTATACCTGTGATAATTGCACTGGACTGAATGAGTCATTATTGGCTTTGTTAGTAGGATATATGCATAAAGACATTAAAAAGGAGCTGTGAGCAGGAGTTCTGTCATAACTTTATTTGGATATTGCAGGAGCCATGGGTACCATAAATGTAATTCCTGACCTGCTTATATAATTTCAGTTTTCCATACTGTAAACATTTTAAAACGTTTGTACAGAAAGGTTGTCAACTGATTTTATTCTTGAAAAATATTTATGCCTGAGCAGAATTTGTAGTTTTAATTACTTTTCTGTTTCTCTCTCTCTCTCTCCTTTTGACATCTAGAGAGTGAATGATAAAGGACTGACCATGAGCCAGGATAAAGGGTGAGATGGTCAAAGAAGGTTTGTGACTGAAGGGAGGGACATTTGCAGTCACTAGATCAAACGTCCTCTGAACTGAAAACCAGCCTAGAGACATTACGAGAAGCAATGCATAGCAGTTGCTTCAGCGGAACATTTTGTATTTTTTTATGTGGAACCTTTCCTTTGGACATGCTGCTTCACTGCGGAAAGATGTGCATGTTTTATGCAGCACCTTTTGGAGAGCTGTATATGATTTATGCAGCATCCTTTGGAGATATGTTTTCAGCTTTGGGTAAGCTTCATAGGAAAACAACTTGGTGACAAACGTAACCTGGCTGACAGCCAAGCAAAGCTTCAGCACGTCACTCATACAGCTTGGTTTTTAGGAAGAGGAAAGAATTTACCATACTGTTGACAAAAGATTTCAAACAACCTTTTACTTTATCAGTATCTGATATCTGTGCAGCTTTGTGGCTTTAGGCACTTCCTTCACTACCTTTTTTTCTTTTTCTTGATTTTTTTCCTTTTCCAAAATGTTTTGGCATCCCCTAACCTATCAAGAAAGTCACCTGTGCCCTGTTAAAGACAGAGTGGATTACAAATTTTGAATTTTACTGGAGATGATATATAAACCACTAGCCAAGTATGAGGTAGACAAAACCAGGAAAAGAGTAAAGATATTTATGAGAGCTTTTCCTTGACACAGCAATGAGCGATTCAGATAACAAAGGTAATTTCTTTATACTTGCAACAATTAACTAATTGAAATTTCATCCTAAGTGTATGTAAAGAGGACTGGATCATGAAATTAATACTGCGTTAGTGACCATATCTTTGTGTCCCCTGTGCTCAGATGCAGTGCAATATGTTGTGAAGGAGAGTGCAGGACACACCCAAGTGATGGATGTGGATCTGAGTTTTTTTGATAAAGTTGATTATAGCTGAATTTTTGCTGTGTTGAAAGCCTGTCAGTCATTCTTGAAACAGTGCCTTTAATACATTAAACCGTATTTTAAATACTTGAAACTTTACCCGAAAAAATGGCCCTATTGACATAAATAGGACATGTCTCTTCTCTGTCTGCTTATGTTACCGACATCTGAGCATCTAGTTGCAGTTGGCAGTTCACAAAATGTGTCAAGTGACTGCAGGCAGTGTTTAATTTGCATCCCTGACATTATAAAACATATTTTTTGTTTTAAAAGACTCATTGCTATTATTTTAGAAATTCCTATTAAACAGATTTACACACAGATTATCTGGAAGAAGCTAATAACTTGTTCAGGACTGTCAGAAAGCCAGACCTGGGCTATGACTTTTATTCGTGGTTATGTTTCAAAGTTTTCCCTGAGGGGATCTTGAAAATTGGCAACTATTATATCCTGTTCAAGTGGTGACGCTCTGATGAGTCAATATTTTACTGACTTTTTTCTATGCTGTGTTAGATTACAGAGACAGATTTGCTCTGAGAATCTTTGATGAGACACCTTAACATTTTGATTAAATGGTCAGTACGTCAGTTTCATCTTTTATATGGAAAGTGATGTGTACGTACCTAGACTGTGTATTTTGAAGGTGAACACCACTCTACAGAAACACTATGGTTATTTGCTGTACATGATTTATAATCTATTCATATAAAGTCAGCGATGGTCTTTTATATTGGTTGATTTTAGCTCGGGGGGGGGGGTGTTAGGCTCCACCTTTAAAAAAAACATAAAGAATGCAGGGAAGAGATCCTATACTCCGCAAGTGTTGACATGGGTTCAGTGATGTAGTTATACACATCTTAGCATCTAAACAACATTTTATTTGGTATCAGGGAGCACTGATTTAGGTGACCTTTTTCAAACTCAGTTGGAAATCACTGTCTGGTTAAATTAGATGCTCAGAGTCTAATAACAGGCAAATGGAAGTTGAAGGAATTCTCATTCAGTTATACGTTTACGTTCATACCCAGTTGTAGTTTAATCTGATGTATGTTTAAAGACAGGCTTTTTCTATAAACATTTACAGATACAATATAAGCTTTTTGGGCCAGTCTCCTTCTTCCAGTCTACTTTGTTATATCTAATAATAGAAGTGAACTACATGGATGTATCGAAGAATAAGATATGATTATCTTACATGCTAATCGTGCTAAATCTGTTCATTAAGATCCTAAAAGTATTTATTAATTTATGGTGTCTTCCCTGTATATATAAAATAACCTACATATAACAGCAAGAGGTATTCTTACCCCATAGATGGTGGCACACTAGTTCTGGGATTTAAGCCTTTTAAATCTCCATGGAAGGGATGCGGCCTCTGTTCTCACTGGAGTGGCACAGAACATATATTTTTTAACACATTTCTGTATAGGCCTTATGAGGATGATTCTTGATCTCTATTTTGTCTTTTCCTTCTCTGTTCGTTTAATTTTCCCGTTGTCAACAGTGATGGTAATATTTTTAACGGTTTCAGAAACCAGTTGTATGGTGACGTCCTCATTTAATTCAGGACAGCAGCTGTCTTGCACATCAGGTACGTGTGGCTTGCATAGTCATTTTTCCAGCAGAGAATAAGGAATCGCGTTTAACTAAAATCAGAATATGCATCTCACCAATGAAGAATAGAAGGAGGTGTTCTTTGCAGCTGTCTAGAATCTTACCAGCCTTTCAATGTCACATAGCTGACAACAGCAATACATTTCTGTCTGCCTGAGGATATTTTTTAATTGAACTTTTGACTTGTTTTACTACAACAAAAATCAACAATGTGCTTTCTATTATTGTATTTTCATTTGCCAGATGGAGTGACTGTTGAAGGAGAACAAAGAAACAGATTGAAATGTAGTCATTGAAGCTTGTTTCCCATGGGATGTCTCATCTGTGGAGTCGGTGTAAAGCATGAGCCACACCAGTTTGTGTACAGTAGAAACTGGTTATCAAAAAGTGAGACACAGAATTATGAAAAGAGGACCCTTTTCAGTGTGTAGCCCAAGAATTCAGAACAATGATTCTTGGAGGACTATTAATGTATTTTTTTGGCGGGGGCCCTAATTTTTAAGAGGCTGCGCATACTGCAGAGCGCATTTATGCACTTTTATTTCATGTTCACAAGTGCATCTCTGATTTGCTCAGTTTTCTGTACTACATGCCACTTTAATGAAAGAAAAAAAAATAATTAATTAATTAAGCGTACAAATGCTGAGCTCCTCTTCAAAATAACCTGCAACTCATTATGGTAAAACCATATCTGAGATCAGGAACCTGAGAGGTGTTCAGAATTTTAATAAAATAATAAAATTTAAATTATATTTTTTTCTACATTTTATAAAAACAATTTAAAAATAATTTAAAAAGCAAAAATCGTGAAACAGTGCTGTAGATGCAGTGGGATAAGGGTGAGGGTCTTGGCAAGTTCTATCACAGAAAGTTCTCGAAATATAAATATGTTAGATGGCTTGCAGGCATAGTTGTAAAGAGCACATTTTTCTAACAGTGGGCAGCTTCTGTGTCTCTGAAGAAAATGTCTGCAACTCTCACATATGTTTTGGACACCGTATATAGGACTGCAACATCATGCCAGAAGCAAACCCTCAAAATGTACCACATGAAGGAAAGTCTGTAATCATCAGTTGCACTCTGGTACCTGTTTACCTATGTTGATGGAACTGTCTACTTTATTGTCTGATATGTCTGGGTTTCATAGTTCTTTTTTATGTTTTTGTTTGTTTTTTATTTTAAATATTCTGTATATTTTTGACAGTTGAATTATGGTAGAAAATATATTTTGTAACTGCTTGACTGTTACATTTAACAGTGATGCATTTTGTGATATGATGGGTTTTTTAAATTAACTGTTTATGTACTTTAGATGATTTTACACTTTTGCAGTTCTTTCCAACTGTTCACTTGGAGTACACAAGACTGTTTATTGTCATACATGAAAACAATAAATTAATCTGTCCTTTATGGAGGTTTGGGATGGGGTCTACATAAGAGATGCCTGTTGTCCCATTTGAGCCCAGCTGTTTCTCTGCAGTCACTTGATTCTATATTTGTTTTATCAGAGTAGAAGCGAGGTGGGGGTAATGTCTTTTATTCTGGAATGGATGTCACAACATTAATCTTTTCCCTGACAGGGGGTGCTGGGATACATCTTACCATTTGCCTCACTCTGTTCAAGAAAAACAATCCAGTGTGAGATACTCACTGTAAATAAAGTAGATGACTGAATTGTTCTTTTTTTCATTATGCTCTGGTTGAAGTTATGTTGTCCATCTGTGGATGGCAACACTTACAGCAACGTTTTTCCAATCAATATGTTGCTTAACCCCGAACACAACTGTGTCAGCATCTGTTAGCCAAGAAAGCCTAACCCCTCTGAAGGGCTTCTTTTCTGCATATTATGAAGTAACCACAATAAAACATCTGTCTACATAAAATAAAGAACCAAAAAACAAACAAACTGTAGGATGCCACAGAATGAACCCAACTGTTTATTCAAAACACATAATTGCTTTCACTCACAACATGAACCATGAACTTCATCAGCTCTGATGTCTACATTTTTTTGTTTTTTGGAAGATTATTAAGAAGGAGACTGTACATTTCATAATGTGACAGAAACAAAAATGCATCATCACTAGTCCTGTTTAGTAGCACTTGGTCATAGGTTGATGTTCGTCACCGACACCCCCCCCTCAGATGTTAGTGCCAAGACAAGAACTGCCTTTGTCAGAAAGACATACCATGCACTCATGGTGACAGCAGTCAAAAGCAGTGTAACAACTTACAAAACTTGTTTTGGGGGGAATACAACAAATGTATAACAGATATATAGTACCTGTTATAACATTACAACACAGCAAATTTTACCATGTTCATGTCAACAGTCTTTCATTACTGCAGTGGTCAAAATCGCAGTTTGTTGTTGTGATGATTGGCCACAAGATGAACACGTCTGTGATAGTGTATTTTTGTTGTGTATTCACTCAGAAATTCATTTATGGAGACCCAGTAAGATCAACAGAGTCTATTTGTAACACAGTGAAGTCATGCCACCTGCAAATCATTCGGCTTTCTTCTCTGCAGGGGACTAAATTTACTTATTTTCTTTAGTAACTGGGCACTGAATTGATTCTAAATCATGGACCACTTTCAGGCACGGCCTGGGCCAAATGGCAACAACACACATACAGCAGTATATACATGAACAAAAACAAATGACATGAATACACAGTAGTGAACTAAATGCATTCATGGTTATTAGCTTATCATTTTTTTTTTATGTACCATACTGTCTTGGTGATTGACCACAGGCCTAACAAGGCAGTAACAGTGTACTTGTTATCTGCACCATTTGCTAAGTTATACTGTACTGTCATGGTTATCGATTACAAAATGAACAAGACTGTGACAGGTCTGAGACTCAAATTTTATATGTAACCAATGTGCACCTTCAACAGAGCACCAAAATGCAACATGAAGTAGTCAGAAAATAAAAATAAATACTTTGGGGGGATGAAGAGAGGGACTGTAGCTGTGAAGACAAGGCTAACATAGTCATTCACATTTTAAGGTGAGTACTTCACACAACTGTACTTTAACGCATTGTACCTTTGTCTTGATATTCTACACTAGTTGAGTAAGATTCCATACAGTGTATGCCTTAAACTGGGCACAGTACTCTGTCCTCCCTAAACATCAACAGTTGTGCCATTGCCCAGAACAAGCTAAATGAACAACTGGAAAAGAAGTGGTGACATTGAAAACTACAACCACAAGTGCATAGTTGGCTGTTTTCACCAGTTTTTGAAGCTAACCACAGTAAATTAATACATTAATAACAATCCTGGAAGTAATAAATAAAATTTATTTATTTATTAACCAAGTAAATCCACTGCATGTACGTCCCTTTTCAGGGGTGACCTTGGAACACTTCAGTTAAATGACTTGCTCTGAGTCAAAAAGCAGGCAAAATGGAAACTGTGGGAATGAAACTGACAATTAATATGATGGATTTTTTTTGGCAGTTCTTATCCTTAATTTTATATGCCAACCTACAAGATAATCCGTACAGAGCAAGCTAAGTCCATGCTTAGGCAAAATGAAGCAAAAACACTTTCACTTGATCTGGAAATGTTTATCACAGAGAGACAGATAATATGGTGGCTTAGTGGTAAGACATTTGCCTCATAGTTGCAGAATCTAGGGTTAAATCCTGACTTCTCTTCAATCTGTGTGTGGAGTTTTGCATCTTTTCATTATGTAAAAGATTTCTTGCTTCTTCCTACTTCCCCAAGTAGGCTGCTTGATTGTCGGGAATTGCATTACCTTCCTGTTGTGTTCCATAACATGACTGAAAAAGTCTAAAAAGGATCAGTTTACTTCCTTGGTTAGCAAATTCATTAAAGAATAAATAAATAAATAAACCACAGCCACTCCTCTATCCATGAAAGCAGATAAACTAGATGCCCATCTAGTCTGGACATGTACGAAATCCAGGAACTGTCAGATTAGGAAGAAAATATTTCCATCTAGTACCCCTAGTCAAGACCGATGGTATGAAATGTGGAAGAAAAGTTACTTTCTGCTTCTTGCCCTATCGTTAGCTTTTCAGTGAATCACAAAAGAAACATACCAAAGCGCTGTCCATTATATAAGGAGCTAGCCTGATGTAGAAAGTGACACAGTACAAGGTCAATACAGGATATTCTTTTGTAGTATATTCCATGAAAATGCAGAAAGTAACACTGAAAAAGAAGCTTAGCCTGTAAACTAAAAAAAAAAAAATAAACTACTATAACGTAATGTGTCCAAACTCCAAAGCCCAAACGCGCCAGTCAGTGACTTGAATAATGTAAAAATGATGTTGTAGGTAACGTCATCATTGGCATGTTACTCCTCTGGAAAGAAAAGATAACCTTTCCAATGAGCAATAATGATGTCTAGACCATCAAAACTTATGTTTCAAGCTCCAATAACAGTTCTGAGCTCTCAAAAACTATACTCAGAAAAGACTAAAACTAAAGGGACAAAGATCTGTAACAGAAATAATAAAAAATTATAAAAAATCAGCAATCCTAAAAAAGATGCAAAAAAATCCTACCAGGCCAACCAGTTTGCCATACAGAATTTTGTGACCATTGATAATACCATAATAACAACCAAAAGTCTCCAGAGTGAACTGCCCTAGAGAAAGAAACTTGATGAAAGAAGTTGTATCATAAGGTAGTGTTAGATTAAAAATCCAGCAGATTATAACATAAGAGATGAGTGCAAAATTCAGAATTAATCAAAACAGGAAGTCTCTGGCTTTCACCTAAGTGTTTTATCTAAAGTCATCTTCCTTGGTAAAAGTCATCTCCCTTGGTAAAAGTAGACAGTGTTAGCAACACCCTCATAAGGAGGACACGATATTCCTAATAGTGGATCCATATTATAAACCAGTGGGGGGGTCCTCCTGATTCTAAAAATGTATTAGCAAGTCAATTACTTGACAGTAGAATGTCTTTCTGTCAGTTATACAAATATGTTTATCTAGCTGGACAACAGAGAAGTGATGTAAAAAACAAAAATAATATATATGAGCACTGACAAACTGAAAATCAAAACATCTTGTAAAACTTCACAAAAGTTTGGAATTAGCAGAGAACTGGTATTAACTAGCATTAGAAAAGGAGAAGAACCCCGGTAGAGTCATTATTCTTTTTAGGCGAAATCCCTGATTTAATGACTTGAGGTGATAGATTAAAGCATAAACGCCAGTCTTAGCATGCAAATGGCAACAAAGAATCAGAATGGTATTAAACATTCAATATTTCCTAATGTTTAATCAGACACAAGTCAGTCACAGAGTGCGCTCAGATAGCATTTGAACCACAGTTCATCCGTAATGTTTCAGCCTGAGAAAAATCTAAGTACTTAGTATTATCGCAACCAGATTCTAAATGCTATGAAACAGAAACGCATGGCACTGTTGACTGACTGCAATCAACATGCAATACACATCGTCATTGATGGTTTCCTTACAGTTAAAACGGTGAACTACATCACCTACTTTGAAGTGATCATAGTGGTGCATCTGTGGTTCTTATTTATGCCATGAGATTTACTACCATTATTATGTCATTAAAATGTTTTATGGTGGCCGAGGAAAGTGCTGTTTTCACTTTTTTATGGTATACTGTTTGACCACACACTTTCTCTTAAGTGTACACACACATCACTGCCTTGCCCTTTCTTTTCTGTTTGTAACAGTCTGTATTCGGCCCATAGTAGGAGTTGGATTAATTCCAATGCCCTGGACCAGCTCGTTCTTACCCCCACTAGAGGTAGCAACATCCTTGACCTGGTCATTACTAACATGGGTGACCATTGCTTTACACCAATAGTCAAGTTCTCCCTGGTTAGATCCGACCACAAACTAATCACCTGGGAAATCCACCTGCATTAACTGGAGAGGCCGCAAAAGTACCTCACAAAGAAGATCCTAGGCCTTAAACACTTGTCCTATATGGACAGACTCAAAAAACTCCAACTATTCTCTGTCTCATATCGCCTACTTACAGGCGATCTCTGCTTGACTTACAAAGCCATGTCAGACCCAGCTCTGTTAGAAATGCTACATCTAAAGAAATCCCAATCCCTTCACACCACATGCTCCAGAGACCTCAACCTCATTACCACAATCAACAGAACATGCTGGAGGGACAGGTTCATAACCCAGGGACTGCCCGTGCTGTGGAAAAGACTTTCCATACATGTCAAACAGAGCACTTCACTGGCCCTCTTCAAAAGCAATCTTGATGAGTGGATGGGAAATAGAAAATTCACCCCAGGGATCACTCCAGTGGCTCTACTCGACAGAGGCACTGGAATCCAAGGTCAGGTGGCACAATGCCAGGGTAATCCTATGAGCTAGGCTTGTAAAGGCTCCAGGGCCATTAGCCTAGTACACACCTATGAACCTATGAACACAGTCCTACTTGTAGTTGTTGCATTGCGACTTTCAGGTCTGTCACAATTGATAGTACTCGGTTTGCTTAGTTTTGGCTTCATACTTTGTACAGTTCAGCATACATTTGAGGGGTGATGGTGCATCTAGGCAGTTATTCTTCTGCCTTGGCTTGTTTGTATCAGTGTAAAATCCTGTCAGTGAGAAGGGAACTTCCCCATGCTCCACAATGAGCTGACATGCATTGGGGTTGCACGCCTCAATTGCAATGTTAAGATAATGAGGTTGGAAAAAGTACATGAAATGTATTTTCTCTAAATCACCAAGAATTGCAGTCAGTATTGCAGTACAGATAAACTTATTCCACGATAACATTATGAATTATAGCACATCAGAAATCTGGTTGTGATAATACGCAAGTACCAAAATCTCTGCAGAAGAACAGTAAAACCAATAAACTCTTTTATTAAAGTTGAGGGGTAAACATCGTTAGAGAAGAAGGGAGAAGGGGGAGAAAAAACAAGTGCAACCTTCCCACTGTTGAATGTCCTAAGATAAGGTTTAAAGAACAAATTATAGTTTGAAAGTAAAATGCAAAAACCTTCTTCCAGTCAATGGGACTAAACTGTGGAAGAGCTAATAAAGCCCCTAAGTAGAAGAAATAGACTTCCCTTATGGAGTCATAATTTATCACAGAACAGGGGCAGCATCCCAGTTTAATTTTAGCATGAATGTGCCATAAAAGGCAAGCCAATCACTGAATGTCCTGAGACTGGATTTGAACCATAAGTCATAGTCTCAGCACAAAAGTGGAATGTTTCAATTAAAATAGTCACAACACAGAATTAAAATCTTTAAATCAAAAGGAACATCTGAGTAAGAAGAATAAAGCTCAGATGAAAGTAACATTTTGTAGAGTTCAAACCTTAAGGGTCAAAACAAAACACTCAAACTACCTTCTTTTCCACTTTTTACCCATGTGTTTCCATGACAGCTAAACAGCTAA
Source organism: Protopterus annectens (assembly GCF_019279795.1). Classification (NCBI taxonomy): domain Eukaryota; kingdom Metazoa; phylum Chordata; order Ceratodontiformes; family Protopteridae; genus Protopterus; species Protopterus annectens. The sequence goes on along the minus strand of NC_056747.1, from coordinate 1,263,019,114 downwards.
ATCAATGAATAATGTTCTGAGATTAGACTGTTATCATAAACCATATTCTAGCACGAAAATGTAATTGTTTTCCAATCATATATGTACAAGTATATATCGATATATATATATATATATATATATATATATATATATAAGCATAATCTCTCTCTTTCTCTCTCTTATATATATATATATATATATATATCTATATATATATATATATCTATATATATATATATATATATATATATATATATACATATATATATATACATATATATATATATATATATATATATAAGCATAATTTTCCAATGAAATGACAACTGAACCTATAATGATTGAAACCTGTCGAAAAGCAAAACATTGATCCACAAAGAATCAACCCCTACACACTCGCACAGTTTTTTGCAGGGTGGCAAGCCCTCCAGACTCCCTGCTAATTATGTATACCAACTCCAAGATTATACTACAATGGGGAAACGGGCATATTCCCAGTCTCCACTGTACTGCGATTTTGTACTGGCAAATCTGGTAAATTTCATTCGGCTCATATTTGATCAGCTGATCCAGCTTTGCAAGAAGTCAATGACTTGCCATTTCGACAGAATGTTGTGCTCCCATATACACGTATGAATTTTACTTAGGTTCATTGGTAGGTACTAGGCTATCAGCCCTAGGGCATATATAAGCCTAGCCAAAAAGGTTCCCTGGCTTTCGCCACCCAAGAAAATTATTTTCCTGTGCCCTTGTCAAGCAGTGCCGCAGAAGTGATCCCCGGGGTGAATTTTTTATTTCCCATCCAGTTGTCAAGGTTTTTCTTAAAGAGAGTCAATGAGGAGCTTTGCTTGACATGAATGAGTAGTTTGTTCCAGAGTATGGCAAGTGCCTGGGACAGGAATCTATCCCTCCAGCATGTTCTGTTTATTGTGGTGACAAGGTTTAGGTTTCTGGAGCGTGTGGTTTGGAGAGATTGGGATTTCTTTAAGTGTAGCATGTCCAACAGCTCTGGGTTTGACATAGCTTTGTATGTTAGGCAGAGATCACCTCTGAGTAGGCAATATGCGATGGAGTAGAGCTGGAGGTTTTTGAGACGGTCTGTGTATGGCATCTGTTTGAGGCTGGTAATCCTCTTAGTGAGGTATTTCTGTGGCCTTTCCAATTGTTGTAGGTGTCTTGTGAGATACATGCCAAACGGGGCATTGTACTCTATAATGGGTCTGATGAGGGATGAGTAGAGAGGAACAATGACCTTCTTTTTTCTAGAGTAGAACCCTTTTGTGATGAGGTGTGCCACATAGAAGGATTTCCTGACTACTAAGGCAATCTGGTTATCAAAGGAGAGACTACTGTCCACCTGTGTCCTGAGGTCTCTTATCACACTTTCAGTGTTTAGTGAGCCTCGCCTATGTGGTAGTTCATGGGTGCTGAGTTTTTCCCAATGGGGATGACAATGCACTTCTTGGCATTGAGCTTGAGGCCATGACTTTGACACCAAGCATCTGTCTCTGTGAGGCCCTTTTGTAGAATGTCTACATCATTAGATGATTCTATTATGGCTCCCAGTTTGCAGTCATCTGTGAACTTTGTTAGCCAAAGAGCTTCTGTGTTGGTCTGCACTTCAGAGATGTAGATGCTGAACAGGAGAGGACCCAGGACCAAACCCTGTGGTACTCCACTCATCACTGGTCTGAAGTCGGACTTGAGTCGGCTACTTTTACTCTGTGGGTTCTGTCAGTGAGCCATTTGGCCACCCATCTTGTGACCTAGGGATTTATGCCCAGTTTAGTGAGTTTATCTATAATTCCAGAGTGGGGGATGGTATCGAAAGCCTTGGGGAGGTCAAGATAGGCTGTGTGCACTACCTTGCCCTTGTCTATGGCTCTAGTGACTGCTTCAAAGAAGTCAATCAGGTTTAGTAGACATGATCTACCCAAACTGAGTGGGGTCCAGGGTTTGGAGGTTACCTATATCTTTGTTTATAAGCTCCAAGATGATACGTTCCATGGCCTTGCAGACCAGGTTCATCGGGCTAATGGGGCGGTAGTTTCCGGGGTCCATGGTGACACCTCCTTTGTGCAGTAGGATAACTGCCGCTGTGTGCCATTCAGTAAGCACACAGCCTGAGGTGAGGCTATGATTGAACATGGTACTTAGGTGGGGTGCCAGTTTGTTCTGTAGTTCGTCCAGTACACAGCCATCGGATGTTGTCTGGTCCCATGGATGCTGTGTTCTTGGCTTTGGAGAGTGCGGCCTTTACTTGTTCATCCGTGATTACTGGGGCTTTGCATACTTCCGGTATTAAGATGGGCCTTTTGGAGGGTGAGAGGGGGGTAAAGTTAGCACTGAGCCTATCTGCCAGGATGTTGGCAATATTGATTGGTTCTGTATATTTAGTGCCATTGTGCTGTAGCTCAGAGCAGATCTGAGTGTTGCCATTGAGATTCTTGACATAGCTGTAGAATGCTTTGTGTTGTCTTTGGAATCAGTGGTGATTTTATTTTCATAACTGGCTTTGGAGGATTTTATGAGGGATCTCAGCTTCTTGTTGAGGCTGACCAGGGAGTTCCTCCAATCTTGGGATTTTACTCTTTTTTGCAACAGCTTTTCCCTTCTGTTGTAAAGTTTGTTTATGGCAGGGAACCACCAGATTGGCTTCCTTTATTTGGAGGATAGCATACTGGTTCTGTTGGGGATGGCACGATCCAAGCACTCGTGTATGTGCTTATACAGTGCATTTGTGTAAAATTCAGTTATCATACCTCTATTTTCCATCTGCATGGGTGTCGTGAAGTTTGCCACTTCTGTCTTAAAAAGCATGAAGATGGCTTTGGAGTAGTTTTTAACGGTGGTTTCCTTAAATGGGGGTGGGGGTGGGATATGGATGTCTAGAGTGATTAGCTTGTGGTCAGATCTGACCAGCGAGGAGTTGACCTCTGGCGTGGAACACCGGTTACCCATATTGGTAATGACTAGGTCCAGGATATTGCTGCCCCTGGTGGGGGTGTGGACAAGCCGATCCAAGGCATTGGAATTTATGAATTCCAGAAAACATTTGAGTGAATGAGTTAGTACATGAGTAGTTTTCCCAGTTGATGGTGGGGTAGTTGAAATCGCCCCATAATTAAGGTATTGGGTTGTACCTTAATATTTTCCAGTATCTTAAGAAATGAAGAGTGGGAATCCTGGGGCATGGTGGGGGATCTGTAACAAGCTACAACCTGGATTGCAGTCTTGCCCAGTGTTAGTTGCACTTGGATAATTTCAGATGCATTATATTGAGCAACTAGCCTGGAGGTGTGGATGTTCTTAATGAATATGAACATGCCTTCGCCTTTAGTGTTTTGGTCCAGGTTAGGTGGCTGAAAGGTGTGATATGAATTATACCCTGGTAATGTAGGGGTGCTCTTGGGAGCCTTGAACCAGGTCTCTGTCACTGCACATATGTCGATGTTCTCCATTTTAGGGAGTGCCTCGAGTGAGTGCATTTTGAGGTTTAGACTTCTAGCATTGTGTAGCATTACCCTTAGAGTTTGCTTGCTTGTACCTGTTATGGTGGTGAATTTAGCATTTGAACCTTGCATAAAAAAGGCACTATAGGGCTTTCTAGTCCAAGTCAGAGATTTACTGCAGAGTCATAATCTTAGCACACAAAAGGATTGACAACTATGTTGCCTTTACATTGCCTGAAAAACAAAATTTGATTCCCAGTTAAAATATTGTGCCATTCGATCCAGACTCAACATGTTGCGCAGTGGGGTTGCTGAACTGTGTAGAAGTGCCACAGAAGTGAAGAAGAATGCTAAGTTGTGTTTTGTTTGCCAGTAGTAATATAGGAATCTTTTTACAGGAAGTAATGTACACTGGAAAGATGAATGGTGTATAGCTATTCCTTAAGTACACAAGGAACAAGTAAAAGGCAAAGGAAGTGATCATCAGCAGAGGAAATGACATTAAAACTTAATTACATTCACCACAAATCCGTATAAATGAAACAACTCTTCTAGACACACTATATGTTTTGAGGATAATAAATTTAAAAAAAAAACAATACAGGTGTGTTGTAATTACTTAATGTATAAGTAAAATCCTGAATAAGTAAATTTTTTCTGTTGCAGTATCACATAGTCAGAAAGGAAAATTGCTTGCTTTGTCCACAACTATTCAAAGGATTCTAGTCAGAACAGAATATAGTGAATGAAAATATAATTATTCTTAAGATGCAACATAAAAAATTATGACAGGATCTCTTGAGTTTAAGCAAATTGTGCCAAAATGGATTTAAAAAGTTTCACCACTTGAAGTGAGTTTTTGACATCCGTTTCAAGAACACTTAACAAATGGTTGTGATTGGGACCTAATCTTATGCAATACATGTGGCACTTTAGTGGAAAAAATAGGTTATGACAGCAAGAGGTCTGTAACAGGTTTAAAGCTGTTGGTTGAGTAGAACCACACGTTGCCACTCATTGCTGTTTGTGTGGCAGTGCTAGATATGTTGCAGCTTTTAAAGTTGTTAGTTGCTTTCCAGGAAAGTTTCCTGTGACTGCTGTCTGCAAGACAGCACAAGATTTGTTTTCTTTTATGAAAAGATCATGCAAACATAAGAAGGTGACTACAACAAGGTCATTTATTTCTGTTAACATACTCCATGTGTTGGACAGCAGATCAACTTTGAAAACCTCAGCATAAACTAAGGCATAAATAGTTTGCCAAGTGAAGATGCACATCTGAAAATTCTGGATATACTTTGAAAAGCGCAGAATTTTGCAGAAAATATGTAGCAAATAATTCATAACCTTCTGCCAAGGAAAACTGTCTTTTTTGAAATTTTGGAGTAAATGTGATTGTAGGAAAGCTACCGGTAATACATCCACAAGGATGGTGGAACACATCTGGAGGTGGGGTTACAATAACTGATATTTTTCTCCAAGACTAGCAACATACTGCTTAGGAAACCTATTACAGATGGGCAGTGTATTCTAACCACAGGAGAGTGTGAAAACAAGCATATGATGTACTTCATTAAACCTTTGCTTGCAGTAGCTTGTATCTTATGGTCCAAGGGACTTTTAACTGCACACACAAAAATAATAATCGCCTAAGATGTACTTCCTTTTTTGTCTTTTGTATATGAAATTCTCTAAGAAATAAGTTCATACAGCTGATTTACAATGGTAAGGTGCCACACTGGACTGACTAACTTAATGTAGAGTGTAGAATTTTTAAATTAAGTAGTATATTGCTTTATAATGTCAGTGTTGCAAATTCAGTTGGCTGAGGAGCTTGGAACTCGTGATATTGTAGTTGACCTGGTGTATGTGAATATTATATAAACAGTATATGCTGGACATGCAGGCCAGTTACAGTAATTCTATATGGTGGTTCTTTGGTTTTCAAGATTTTACACCTTTTCCATAATTCATGTAGTTGTCTCAAAACAAAGAGTGTTGTAATTCACATGTTTAGCTTTACTGTTTCCCCTTCTCCAGAACAGAGTTCCCATCTTTGTGAGGCAGAGCTTTTCCTTAAGTCTGTTTAAGAGAAACCTGGACCATTGGATGGAAAATCAGAAATACACCCTGGGGCTAGCACCCATATTTTAATGAGCAAATGTAATCTGTAAATCTTGTCGTAGATTACATATACCCCTTAAAATGACCTCTAAGGCACATTAACTTATGGGATACAATTGATTGGGATGCTTGGCTAGGCGTATAAAGGCCCCAGTGGTCATTAGCCTGGTGTACATCTATGAGTCTACCTTTGGATCAATAATGTATCCAATTTTTCTTTGTGACGGTAAAATAAGTAACACTTACAGGAAATTGAAGTATTTAGGTTTTAACCTGCATGCATCAGGCTAGGATATGCAGTTCTGGTACAGCATAACTTCCTATACCTGTTTGTATTAATGTGTGTATGTGTATATATATATATATATATATATATATATATATATATATATATATATATATATTTAAACACATAGATGCATATAGAAATACAATCACCACATCCAAATGCTACTTTTAGTACAAGTAGGGTGCAGTTTAAAAAAAAGCAAAGAAAGAAATTTGTTAGAAATGACAAGCCAAGTTATGTGACAACTTGAACTTGGAGGGCAGAGTGGGTCGTGGAAGATGAAGATGGGGTGGAGAGAGGGTGTTGCAAAATGTATGGTTTGGGTCTGTCTTTTGTCTGTTCCAAAGCTGGAAAACCTAGTCACCCCTCAAACATGATGTTGCTTTGATGTCACACTGGGGAGGATGCAGTCAACACAAAAGCTGAGAAATACAGCAAGACAAGGCAATTTCCCATAAAATACAGAGACTGGAAAAGTATTATATCGCATGTGTACCGAGACACACATACACATACTACTGCATTTCTGATTTACTTTGTACAACAAACTTACGCAGTCTGCCAGAAATGTTGAGATACAATGCTGAGTGAAAGGCAATCTGACCTGTGGTTTAAGTTTACTTTCCCAGCTTTGTAGGATGCTTAGCTCAGACAGCTTGCAATGAGTTCTTTTTTTTTTTCTGATTTATTTCTGGCTGGATGTACTTAGCTGTGCATATCCCTTGTGGCAAGGTGCAGGTTATCCTGAATCTTCACCTTATCCCTTATGTTCATGGTTCAAAGGTATCATACTGCCTGGGCTTAATTATGTAAAGTACAGCTTTCCAAGTGTCTATATTCTAAGAGGATAAAACTCAAAATATTCATATCTTGATATTCATGTAATTATTCAACCATCAAGATTACACAGTACTTGACAGCCAACTAAAACCTTATTGCTATTCTAAAACAATTAGCAAAACATGAATAGAAACCTTAGCTTGCATTAAAAATGGTTTGGTTAATATTTTATACTTTGCAGTAAAGCAGTACCTCATCCTTTTGCAGGGTAAATTTAAGATAATATTTTCTCTCTTACTGAATCTCAAAACTTTAGATGCCCTTTTATGCTGTTTGCCAGAATGCAGTCCAGCACGTGATCAGCACGGTAATACATATCACAAATATTATCAATGTGAGTAAACCCCATTTTAATGACCATAGTGTCAGAATATTCCAAGACTGAAAAAAAAACACGTTCTTCAGTAGCCTTCACTTCTCTGTAAGTACAATTAACAGAACACCAGCAAACTTTAAGCAAAGAAAACTATAATTTAAAATAGACAGTGCTTTTGCTCTAAATTATAAAACGTTAGGCTAAAGCCATAGTGTACCAATTCCTGTTTAAAATAGAAATGTTCCTCTCACTTTTGGAAAGAAAGCCGTTGATGTGACAGATTAATATGAATGTTTTTGTTTTTACATCTTCAGATGATGCTAGTAACAGTCTGTTAAAAAAAAAAGACCTTTTGTGTATTGAGCATTGGACAAAGAAAGTTATTATTAACCACTGAACTTTCAGAGTTTGCTGACATCATGAAAATTTTCTCATTTAAGTATGAATTGGTTAATTGGTTATTTTCTCTGGTTAAAGGTCCACTGGTTTTCTATACTTTTTTATATTCCAAGAGTGGTCCACACCCTTCTACTCAAGGGCACACTGGGTATCTCATCAAGGGAGTTATGGGTAGAAATGTAGGCCTTAATTTAATGCCAAGAAATGCATTATAGTGCTTTTTGGGAAAACTGACAGCCAGGCTAATTACTCCATTGATACCTAAGAGTTGACCCAGTAGTCAGGGATCTGGGAACATATTTATTTTATTTATTTGCAATTTTCAGTGGAGGCCCGGGGAGAAAAGCTCCAAGATGCATTATACAATTTAGATACAAATGATAGTTAATATTAAAGATCTTATGTAGAATAGTAACTCATAAATACATTCAATATTATGCATAGTTAACAAATTCATTAAGCTTGAAGGCAGGGATCTCACAGTTTCATTTGAGGTAAACAGATATGGGTTAGGTGTGGAAACAGTTTACATACAAACCTTTTAAGAAAATGTAAATACGCTTTACATACACACATCAACAGCAGAATGCTATTTACAATATTTACAAGGTTGGGCTGTGTGAGGGTAGCTGTAGGAGGTGAGAGCTTAGAGAGAAGCTATAGAAATTGTTGAGAGCTTAGATAGACACATAGGAAGATAACTATGAGAGTTGTACAGCTTGGGAACCAGAGCAAGAACCGCCTTGGATTAGGTTGGGTGAAGGCAGGTACATTTCCATTTAGTGGACAGGTGTTTGAATAGTTGGGTTTTGAAGTTTTCTGAATTTGGTATGGTTCTTAGTGTGGAGGGAAGGGAATTCCATTTTTTGCCTAGTGAGTAAGATAGGAGAAGTTGGCCAGCAGGACGTTTAGGTTTATGGATAGTAATTAAGTTCCGATTTTCAAATCTAGAGAGCTCTGTTGGGTGTATAAGGGGGAAGGATGTTAGTTAGAGCAGGACATTTTGTTGGGTGAAATATGAGTCTATGTGCAGTAGTGGGTTGGAGATAGTCTAGGTAGTTTGGGAGTTATATGTAGACAGTAATCTGGTCTATTACAAACATGTGGCCAAGGTAGTAAGAAAGTCATTCTATGTCACTCAACATATAAACAAGGGCATGGCATCTAGGTCCAAGGAAGTCATAGTGCCACTTTATTTCGCCCTTATCAGACCCCATCATTGAATATAATCCCTCCTTCAGCATGTACCTGACCAGACATATGCAACAGTTGGAATGCCCACAAAGGTTCCATACCAAGAGTCCAGGCTTATAAACACATTGTCCTATACATATCACCTTAAATCCCTATCTCTGTACTCTGTGAATGGTATACAAGGCATCCTCAAAGCCATCTCTGATGGACTTTTTGCACATCTGCAAAATGAACAGCATCAGAGCCACTAGATCCACTAGATCCAAGGATTTAAATGTTGCTTGTGATATTAATAAGACAAGGTGAAGCAGATATGTGCCTCAGAGGATCTTCATCTATGTAAAGCAGAATCTATCCCTAATTCTGTTTAAGCACAACCTTGACCATTGTATGGGAAATTGGAAATTCACATTGGGTGTGGCTCCCATGTCTCTGATACTGACATACCCCTATAAAACCTCTAGAAACTTCCTAACAAGGATAACCCCTCCTAATAAACACCCATATATATATATATAGGGACACAATTGGTTTGGATTGCATGGCTAGGCTTATAAAGGCTCTGGTGGTCATAAGCCTAGTAAATACCTATGAATCTCTGAACAGATGGAAGCTCACACAATTACAACATAAATAAAAGTTTATCCATATAAAAAATGCATAGTATTACAAGTCCTTTGTACTGTAGAACAATTAGTGAACAGACATTTTGCAAAATAGCAAAACTGAATAAAAAAGTACCTGGAAAAGCTGTATATTAGAGAATATATAGCAGAGAGCAACACTGGGCTTAGGGAACAGAAACTTTACAGTAAATGTGAAGCCTCTTTATTTTCTATCACTGTTCCATTTGTAATGCATGCTGTATTCCTTCCCTGTGTATCTTCTGCCTTTTGCTGTTATTCATTAATTTTACATCGTATTTGCTCTTTTAATATTTGTTACTGTATTTTTATTCACTTTTTGCTCTCTGTGTGCACTTGCTGTCTGATCCACTACCACAGCTATGCCTGTTTGCTCTCCATTACTGAGCAAGAGTCACAACATGGTTGTCAGTCAGACAGCCTTCATGTTATCTTTTCCTTAAGGCCTAATCTGTAGCACTCCAATGGTAGGTATGGTGGTTTTGGTGAGGGATGCCACTCATGCCTCTTGGTGACTTAACTCCTCAAGAAGTCATGGCCCCCTTGTCATCAGCTGCTTCCTGTCATGTCTCCACTGAGGATTACAGTGGTACCTATGTCCTGAGGTAAACACATCCCTTACCCTACCCCAGGAAGAGGCAAGCAAGCAGTGCCTCAACATTCCTGCCCTGTGTCAGTTGCTGCATCACCAAAGCCGCTAAATAGACTAGCATCAACTTGCGGTACAACAACTTTTGAAATTATTTTAAACACATAAAATTACATTTTATTAATCTTCTTTTATTTCCTCAAAGTTCAATTAAAATATCATTTTACCATGCATAGTGCAAATTTGGAAAATGTTTCTGAAGACAGCAGTAAAAGGTAATGAACTATTTGCATGTGCATGTAGTGTACAACCAGGCACTAAGACTACAAGCCAAGTATATCCAGCCTCATAGCCATGGGCGTGACATACCTAACTCATACCAGGAGTGGCTGACAGCATTTATAAAATGTGCATTTATATGTGTTTAAAATGCTTGTTCTTTTAGTCTCTTCTAACTCACTGCTGGAAAAATTGTATTGCTTAAAATTCATTCTCTGTTTCACAGTTTTGTACTATATCTGAGCTGGAATAGAGGCTTTGGGAGGGTGGCCTAAGGGTTAAGGTGCTTGCCTTACAAGCACAAGCTGCAGGGTTTGAGTCTCACAAGGGATAATTGGCTAGGCTTAAAATGGCCCACAAGGGCAGTTAGCCTAGTACTAATCTATGAACCTATGAACCTATAAATAAATTTGACAAGGGAGTTGCATGTCATTGTGCACAGGTGTGAAATGCAGTGTAGTGTGATTGTAATACATTAGATTAAGTAGTCATCTTTTAGCAAGCAATAAGTCTAGGTAAATTGACATGCTTTCACTGTAGCGAAAAGTACATAACTGTGCGGGTCCCCATTATTGTTATGTTCGCATATCTTACTGTATCATGAGATAAGGCTCTGTTTTTTAAATGATAGTCTCTGTCTAACCGTAGTAAACTCTCAGTATATTGTAGAAATGGTCCCATGTCATAGATGTGAATGATAGTTCTTGCGTTCCACATGTGATCAAAAGCCAACAGCTCATGGTGGGATTTGAGTCTTGGTTTTCTCCCTTCCCCACATACTCTTGTGCAGAGGGCTTCTAACCCTAAATGTCATCATCTCTGAGGTTGCTGCATCTTGAAATTGTTGGATATCCCTAGCAGTGACCTTGTTTAAATACACTTTGTTAATGTGTGCAGCACCCCAAAAAGTTATTTTGTTGCAGACTACCAGGCAACAGATCGTGTTATCTAATTAATGACAACCAAATTTCACTGAGTAAGACATGCTGCTCTTGGGAAATGTGTGCTACATGGTACAGTACTTCATCAAAAGTTAATTTTGCCCCAACTTAAAGCACTTAACTGTATTCATATTTTCTTTGTCAAAAACATCAAGTACAGGTATCAGTCTTTCATTTGGAAATGTATGCCATATGGAGCAATGCTTCAGAAAAAGACTATTTTACCCCAACGTAAAGCACTTAACTGTATTTGTATGTCCTTGTGATATTTGCAGTCACTAACATTTCTCTGAGATAACAATCTGTTTCCTGCAGTACATTAACTGCTCTTGTTTTAATTTGCTCTTGAAAAAGTGCTGCATTACTTTTAAGGAGCTAGCATTTTTTTCTTCTCTTTGCTCCCCAGTGCCTACTGGTCATCAGCCTCTCCGCAGTCAATTGACCCATTCTGTAGTCATCCAAGATGGGACATTATTAAACCAACCATGAGAGGTGGTTTAAGGATTTTTCTTGTATGACTCTAACTCCCCAACAATGTTCAGCAAAAGAGTGGAAGTGGGACATGCAATGGGGTAACTGCACTGTTCATCCCTCATGCATGGGGCACTGCCTGCAAGCAGTGCTGACCCCTTCCCAAAAGCACGGGAGGTGATTTCCCCAGGCTATACTGGGGAAATTTCACTTCTCTATGTACTTCCCCCTGGGAGAGGTGAGTTGGCCATGCTCTTCTGCCCTTCCCCTTCCTGCCTGGCTCCTCCATTGCTGGGGCAATTAATCAGACCTCAGTTGTCTGGATGTTGGGTGCCATCTTTATGTGCCAACTTTCAGAGAGCTAGCTTGCAACCTGCTGTACTTTATCAAAATACATTAGCACATCTTTCATAAATCACCATAGGCAAGACTAAGAATTTTACCAATACAGGTGTTTGCTTCATAAAACTCCACTGATTTAGTTTTACATAAATTGTTTTTTATTATTGTAAGTACCTTTTTGAGTGCAGTGATTGATATAAATAGAGGTATACAGCATGAGCCTTGGAGTCCTTCTGCTACATTTCCCCTTGATATCAAGTGATAAATTTAGTTAAGAAGTGCCCACCGTTAGGGGAATAAAGGAAACAAATTGTCTGTCTTACAGTGAGGCTACATCAGGCTGGGGGGGGGGGGGGTTAGAGGCATTCATTTATCTTCTAGTACTCACTTTATGCTGTTCAGGTTTGTAGGGGGAACCGTAGCATGTCCTGGCACTCCTTTGAGGTAATATTTGCCTCCAACACCTTCCTTGAAGTGGTGTTAAGGTTGATGTTAAAGGGTATTAAGCATGAGCACACTAAATATATGGGCATTAAAAAAGAAAAAGGGAAGGACATTGTTAAGACAAAAATGTAGGGTTCAAAGTGTAGGAAATGGTGCAATTTTATTAGCCTGCAGTAGTCTACTAATCTTTTGTACTGTGAAAATGTTTGTATTTATGTCATTTCCTTAAAAATACTAACAGTTACTGTCCCATTATCAGCTAGGAAGTAAATACTTGTCCTGTTAGCATTGCCATTGTCTTCAGAGTTCTACCATCTGACACCCTCTGCCAGCACTGTAACATTAAGCTCATAAGCTGTTTCTGTCTTTGTGCATGTACTTTCTGTATCTTTTGTCCTCTATTTTAAGACTGTAGAAGAGGAAAAAATGATGAAAAATGATATAATTCTACCCTAAATGTAAATTAGAAACTGAATGTTGTAAGTTATTCTGTACAGAGAGTCTCGTCAGTTGTTATTGACGTCTTTTACGGCACGGTTTTGTGTCTATGGAAGGAAAGTATTTTTGTAACAGAATGTTGTGTGTTGTGCAGCCAAGGCATGGATGGTGTCCAGTGATGGCCTGATGGTTTATCCTGTGACTAAGATACCAGAGTTATAACAGGTTTAGCTGTATTAGAAAATAATTGGTCTTGATTTAGATGCTGTTTTTAAACCTAGAAAATTCTTTGACTTTCAGCAGACATAATGAACTTTTCTTCTGAAAAGATGATGAGAAATTACAAAAAGGTAATGATGTCATAAAGTACAGGTTCTAATATGAAGAGGACAATGCGAGCAGTTTTATACATATTTAAACAAACAATAAAACTTGAGTAAGCAGGAATTATGAGGTACCCACCACAGAGATGAATCTGTAAGATGATGATCTAATTGCATTGCTGATATGTGTTACACAGTGGCACCACATTTTTCTCAAAGAATCACATTTTCCAACACTGGTGATGTCACTTAGTATTCCTTCTGACATTCCACGTCTTTCTCATCATCACCATACAGAATTAAGATACCATTGGTTGATCCAACTTAGGAAACACTCACTTAGTGATGGTAAAAGGAGTATGGGAATGCTGGGGGGATGGGCAGCTTGCAGTATACCCTTCAGCCAATTGGCTTCCCACAGCTTCAGCATTATGGTGATTATGTCTAATGTCTCTATCTGAAGTCAAATGATGCTGCTGTAGGACTGATAGGATGAAGTCATAAGTAGAGCAGACCTCCTGGGTGAGGAATCCTGTTGGAATGCACTGGTGATAAGACTGGCACCAAAGGAGCCCTAGAATGAGAAACTGTATCAACCATGCCAGTTTTTGCAAAAGTATTCATAGCAGGCCATGTTGGTGTGGATGGAATGTCATCTATAGATGTGTTACAGAAAAGAAGAAAAAGAAGTGTGACCCTTCATACTGTCTGGAGTTTTATCACATAACAGAAGACAGTGCAGTTTAACAACCACCTGGACACCATAATGTCCTTGGAAAGGAAACCATTCATGGGTATATGATATCAACTTTCTGTGGGCATCTACAATAAGGAAAATATACTTTCCTTAACTAAGGAGGACAGAGGTAATGATATTTGAAATGACAGAAACTGCTTTCTGTGGCTACTTCTGGGGGAAAATAAGAATTCCAATTAATGAATTAAGATGTGACACCTTTAAATTAGACTTTAAGTACATAGTCCATCATGCAGCATGTATTTTTAAAATATGTGGGCTTCATGTTTTTCTTAGTAGTAATAAATAGTGGCACATGAAAACCTAGTATTGACATTTTCTGGTTAACTGCGTAAGTTTGGTAGCAGTTGTAGCTGCTTTGGCACTGTTCAGGGGCTGGAATAACAGCAGCCCACATCAACTGTTTGATGATAGTAAATAGAAAACTGCATCTGGAAATCTACAGACTCTTAAATGTGGTCATGGTTTCTGGGGTGCAGTGGATGTAAATGCAGGCATGGGTGGTCATTCGTTTGACTTTAAGACTTGCACAGTAAAGTCATTAGTAGCCTGGAAAGATGCCATTGGTGGTAACTAGCAGTCCAAATAAAAGTTAATTACAAGCAATATGAAAATCAGGTTGTTATGCTGGGCTTATCTGTGCTTCCAGTATTCCACACTTTTGACATCATAATCAACAAATGTTTGATGTAACATGGATGTCGGTTGTTGCATGTAATCACAAGTTATGTCATGTTCTGCTGTAGCAGTATGCAGGGCTTAAAGTTTATTGCAAAGGATGAAAACAAGAGATGAGGACACTTGTTTTTGGTCTTTCCCTTAGCTCTGAGTGTGTTATGTATATGTCAGCCCAGGACTATAAGAAGATTATGAACTCACATGTTGAAGATTATAATAATATGAAATAATTACAATGAATATTAGAAACAGCAGTGCAAAAATCATAAGCAACATGTGCCTAAAGGTCTGTTAGTAATTGTTTCCAGTGAACATCTGGGTGTCATTAAAAGGGATTATTATCAATGTTTCTTAAATTAAATACATTTTCAGTAACCTCACTGTGAACCTACCATGTATTTGGCTGCAAGAACAGTCTTATTATAAAACAGATCCACTGTATAAGATAAAATAAGAATATTAACTGAATATATTTATGGCACTTTTTTGAATGAATACCGTTTTTGTATGTTGTTTTCAGCAGCATTTCCATTAAAGTCTTTAACTTACATGTGATTCCGTTCCTTTTTATTTTCTTTTTTTAATGAGTTGTGACTATTAGCAGTAGCTCACAATCACTTCACTCGATTGTCATTATTACAGCTGTACTGACATATGCCATTCATTACTGCCAGAAAGTAATCATAACAACATATTTTATAGTGTTGGTTATAAGATTACAGTGCATGTTTTTTCTTTATTAGACACAGTGATGTAACTAGTGATGTGTATTTGATGCTTGAGATATAAAGAATCCATGTAGTATTACATAGTAACTGTTGTGTAACATATGAAGCAGTACAGTAACACACCACATTAGTAACAGTCTATGTCTAATGTTCCAAAAATAAGTTCAGAAACTAGACAGTCTTATTCATCATCAACCCCCTTTTTCTAATTTTCTGTATGGGGTTGGAGTGTTGTGTCAACTGTCACCATCCCACTTGATTTATTGTCACTCTCCTACCTTCTCCGACAGTCATGTCTGACTGTCACAGGTCTTCTCTCACACCATCTGTCCATCTCTTTGCTGGATGCCCTTGTTTCCTCTTGCCTTTTTCCTGTCTGTCCCAAATTTTCACTAGACTGTTTTCTGTCTTTCTGCACGTGTCTGAGCCACTGTAATTTGTTCTATTTAACATTCTCTGCAATAGGAGCTACTTTGGCTTCTGCTCCGATATCCTTATTTATTCATGTGTCCCACAGTGTGCATCCTACCACCCATCCCTGGCACTTCATCTCCATCACCTCTAGCTTCCTTAACTGCTCTGCCTTTACTGCCCAGGTTTCTGTACCATACAGTAGTACTGGTCACACCAGTGTTTTGTACACCTTACTTTTCAGATTCATTGTTGTCATTCACTACCCCAACACTTTGTGCCAGTCTGCTGCAGCCCCTCTAATTCTAGCTTTGAGCTCTTCATTCAGATGCCCCTTCTCCTCAACCACCCCTCCAAAATACTTGAAGCTGTTAACCTGTTCCACTAATTCCCTTCTGCCTCAGTTCTCAGCTCCTTCTAATTTCCCCCATTTGTTGCCATTGTAACTGTCTTATCTGTATTCAGTTTCATTCCACGTGCCTTCAGTTTTGCATTCCATTCCCCTGTCCTTTGCTGAAATTCTTGCTCCAAGTCTGCCTGTAATGCTACATTGTCTGCATACAGCACCTTTGTTATTCTGTCCCCTACAACCTGTTTGCTGTTGTAGTCCATCACCAGCATGAGTAGCAGTGGGCTCAGATCTGAAACCTGATGCACACCCACACCCACTGAGAATCCCTGTGTGGCCAAACACTGTTCATACTGGAGCCATCGGGCCCTTGTACATTTCCTGCACTAATTCTACTAATATTTCTGGGGCTTCAAAGCACCACAGGACTGCCCAAATCAGCTTTCTTGGGACCTTGCCATATGCTTTCTTCAAGTCTAACAATCCCCAGTTGGACTCTTTCCTCATCTCTAGCTTTAGTATAGTTTAATTAGTAGTCAGCATTCTAATGCAATGAAATAAGCCATACTGCACTCACAGACCCTTATATAAAATCATTCTGCCTACATTTCTTCTACACTGTAGAGCATATGAAGCAGTTAAACATAACTTTATACCAATGAAAAAGTGGTGTAATGTATCCCCATAACTGAAAGAGACTAAATCCATTAAGTCTCAGTGGCAATAATTTATGGATACTCATGCCTTTAAGAGGAATAATTAATTTGGTGAGAATTTCACCAGGAGTACGTTATCCCTCTTTTAATAGCTAGGAAGCTGCTACTCATAACTTATGGAATGAAGAGGTAACTCTGCCTTAGTGAGGATCTAATCAGTTCTGAGAGTTGAATCCTAGACAACTTTAACGCACCTTCTCGGACAGAACATGACAAAAATAACAATTAGACCACCAGACCTCTAGTCCAGATTAACAGTGCTTCTCTCAGGTCAAACTCTGTCTGACTCAGACTTGTAGCTCCATACAGACAAGATGTCTCACTCAGGAACTCATCAGATATTCCATGCACAGCGTATTAGACCTTATTTATGTTCATAACAATATAGCCATCAGTTTGTCATGTATCATGTACTATGGCATCTTGTCTGCACAGCAGGCCCATTAGGCTGTAGGGTTATCTCACTAAACACTCAACAGGCATGCACTATTTGATCCAAAGCAATGCACAAGGACAGTACAACACATGAGAATCTAATCTGACATAAAAAGGGAGGAGCCAGAGTAATACTACCAGAGAACCATTAATGCAGCCAGTAGAAATTCCATCCATCCATAACCCCCTTTTTCTACATAATTGGGGGGGGTCACATCAATAGTGACCATAATTTAGAGCCAGTGTTCACACTGTCAGGTGGCTAGCCCTATCATGGTTGTTCCACACCTCATAGACACCTACAGGCAATTTATTGTGTCTATGCCACCTACCACTGCATATGTTTGAAATGTGGGAGGAAACTAGAGAACCCAGTAAAAGCTCACACAAACCCATGGAGGACCTGCAGACTCCACACAGAATGAAGCCCAGCTGAGAATCAAACCAGGAACCTCTTGTAGTGAGGTGAAAATGCTATGTGCTGTGCCATTGTACTGCACTACATTTAGTTGTGTTTCACATAGTCTCCTTGCTAATGTTAATGCTCAGAATTGCATGCTCTACATATAAGGCTCAAGTATGGACTGCAGCTCATCTTACCGCTCAACCTCAGCGCAAGAAATCTGGACAAAGCCCAACAAAATGGGGGGGGGGGCAAAGGCCCCAAAATAGGGACATATTTATTCTTATAAACTTAGAAAGTTGCTAAAGTAACAGGGTTCATAGGTTCATAGGTTTATAAGTAGGTACTAGGCTATCGGCCCTGGGGCCTATACAAGCCCAGCTAAAAAGGTACCCTGGCTTTTGCCACCCATGAAAATTATTTTCCTGTGCCACTGTCGAGCAGAGCCACAGAGGTGATCCCCGGGGTGAATTTCCTATTTGTTTTAACATACATTTTCTGAAGGATTCGAAGTCTGAAACTCAAAAGTATATCATTATTTTGTGACTTCAGTTCTCAGATCATCCCAGTGATTTGCCAGAAAATCACAAATTTTATGAGGAACAGGCCAAAAATCTGGACATTTTGCAAAAATCTGGACAGTGTAGAGGTATGCAACTCATTCATTGTTACTGCAAAGCAAAACCTCTTTTTGTGTTTTGAAATGTAATATAGTTTGTAATGCTTGATGAAAGTGGTCATTGAAGACCAGTTAGTGACTTCATAGATATCTGTTGCTGAAACCCACCTTAACAGGTCTGATGAGGCAGCTATCCTTGTGGTGTATTAGGTTCTGATAGGCTCCTGATCAGGTTTATCCAAAGAGTCATAGCAAAATCATACACAACTTCAAATTCAGTTTGAGTCTGTTTTCCAACAGAGTCTTCCCAAGTATTAGTAAATAGAAGTGCAGCTCGGGTGGGACAAAGGAGGCGACTGTCCAGGCATGATAGATGCCGGTCAGTTGGTAATGTGGTACCAGCATTCATCCCCATACCAGGATTTCTGAATGCTGGTGCAGAAATTAGGTCTGATACTCTTTTTGCTGTGTGGACTGAAGCCCTTATTTTAGCACTTTGTGTGTAATATAAACATTGTAACAAGCGGTCTGTGACAATTCTAAATGGAAGACTTTTCTTTTTTTTTCCACTCCTCACCTTAAGAGAGGAGTGGTATAGTGGTCCTGACATTCCTCAGGACAGAGATGTGAAGTAGCACACTGGAGGAAGTTCCTGATTTTTGGTTTTCCTTCTCAAATTACATTTGAGGGGTGCCAGATTATAAAGTAGCACGGGGTGCGACAGCTCTGGTGGTGAAGGGCACAAAAGACTGATCTGACTTCCTGAAATCTTAGCTCTAGAAATTATACTACACAGCAATACCATTGGATCCATAAGGTATAAGAGCCATTTAACTGTTGTCTGAGAAGATAAAAAGAACAAAGCTAAGTCTTTTAGTTGAGTGCAAAGTCTCACAGGATTTTAGATTTAAAGGGCAAGATTGAAGACAGTGTTACTACATCCTTATGGAAGGTAGTGTAGGGCAATGGACATATCATAGCTTTCTGGCACCCTCATAACAGAAATAAATATTCAAAAAAGCCCTTCAAAGGAAACAAGACTTTTTTTTTTCCAAAAGAGAGGTGAATAAGCAAGGTCAGACAGCATGGCAGAGTAAGAGAAAACAGGTCCCCTCCTAGCCAGGAAGGAAATACTGGTTAATAACTATACATTTTCTTCCCACATCACTCACCCCCCACCCCACCCCCACAGCTAAGGTTAGACTGCTTCAAAGAAAACTGATTTGGCCAGACCCCAGACCAGTAAGTAATAGATAATGGTAGGTTACAGGATAGAATTTAGAGTTTTCCTGCCCTTCCTATGAATGCCTCCTTCCTTCTAACCAGGTCTCCATAACTCTCCCCTTTCCAGAATAGCTGCTGAGGTATGAGACCATAGAAATTGGTCACAAAGAAGAAGAGGGTAAGGCTTCTACTCAAAACTGTTTCTAGTTAAAAAAAAATGGGTCCTGTTGTCCAATCTTGGACCTTTTCAACTTAAATAGGTAACATTTAATCAAAAAAGTTAAAAATGCTCACATTATTGGCCCTAATCTCTATGCTTATCAAAGGTGTGCTTTTAGGAAATCTTGAATCTGAAAAATACCAGCCTTCACATCTCTATCTGCAGTGATGACAAGCAATTTCTTTACTTTCTAGTGGGGAGCAAAGACTACCATTTGCAATTTACCTATCTGCTATTTTGCCTTTACATTGCTGGAAGGCATTCACCATATGCTTAGTCCCAGTGTTAGCCCACCTCAGAACAAGGGGAATTCTTATCTATCCTTACCTGAGTGACTGTATGAGCCATGTTATCTCACAGCAGGAGCCCATGAGGTCCTCACAGTACATCATTTGCTGCTTGACCAATCTCAGAGTCCAGTCACTGCAGAAGTCCCGTCTCATGCTTAACTCTTCCATGATCTTTTTAGAGGTGGTGTAGCTAGACAGACCAAGCAGATTGTCCTTACCTACAAGAGAAATACTCCTTCTGTAACAGCTTTCTGCCCACTAGGGCAAGAGAATGAAGGGTATTTTTGAAAGCATTGCACTTCATATTTGCCACTGCTCTGAAGATTCCCTTAACTCGTTGCTTCCTACTAGAGTACACTTGTCAGGAAAGCCGAGTTCCTGTGCATCCTGTAAGAGTATACTCATCCCTACAGCAGATTTCCCAGTACTACTGAAACAAGTATACTGATGTATTTTCAAAGCTTAATTTCTGAAATCCAGGTACAGATGCATTTCTGAAACTAAGGCATTAAGGTGGTATCTACTAGCTGTTTGCTAAACATACTTAGTGAAACAGTCAGCATGGGATGGACAATACTGAAGTTATTAAAAAGTGTTTGCAAAAAGTAATGAACAATGCAAGAGAATTTACATGATACATAAGTGATGTAAAAATGGAGAGTAACACTGTCATGTTATGGGTGGTGCATGCAAGCACTCGGTGTTTGTAAAAGATAACATTAAAACACGCTGGGTTATATGAAGACATTCTGCAATATAAATGCTTTTTTGGAAAGTAGTTATGACTTTTAGCTATATTTTTCATAAATGCATTAATTTCACAAAAGACATGCCACCTACAGATAAAGTTGGTGTCATCTTATACTAAACATTAAGGTACGCAGTGTTACAAATTATACTTGCCATCTAACACAAATGGTTTTGTAGATTAATATTGTTTTGAAACTTTGGGAAACTGTTGTATCTGAATTTGCATAGATTTTGCAATATCAGAAAACAAATTTTGCAATATCAAAAAACAACAGTATGATACCCCCTGTTATCATATAGCATTGTAAAGCTCTCAAACAGATGAACAGATGATGTTCTTTGTTTTTCACTGTTGCAGTCATTACATTTGGGGTAATCTGCTGGCAGGTTGCCCTCAGTTGGCCTGAATAACAAAGTCTTGGGTCCTGCGTCAGTTGCTGTCTCCTCTTCCATGACGTCAGGTCGTCAGGGGTATAAAACATGCAGCCGACGCCATTTTAATCAGTCTTTCTTGCCGCACGGTGCCCGAAGCAAAAGCAGTTCGCAAGTGCCGGTCGGCCGACTCCTGAAATTTTCACTTTCGAGTTTCAGAACCGAAGTCTTCAAACTAAAGCTAAGTACCCCGTTGGGGAAACTTTTTCTTGCTCCTTACCAATGTCAGTAAAAGTTAGTAATTGTATCACTTATGGGAAGCAAATACCTCATAAGGATTTTCATTTGTATTGTATTCCTTGCCTAGGCCCTGATCACAACGTGCCTTGCTGTCGGTTTTGTGCTAAATTTAACCAACGCACTATTAAGCTTCGGTACATTTTTGCTTCTAAATACTTTGGTTCAAGATTTAACTATCCTGAAATGTCATCGGCTAGCAATCCGACTACCAGAATTCACAAAAAACGCAAGGAAAAAGAGACAGACCGTCGAGGTCCAAAACCAATGACGAAGCTTCTCCTAAGTCAGTCGCCGGTTCGCTGGTACTCAGTGAGGCACTTTCGCAGCCCCTGATGCCCACTACTTTTGAGTCGCAGGCCTCTACTGAGACCTATTCGGAGTCCAGTATGCCGTGAGATTCTCCAAGTATTGAACCCGCGGATGTCTCTCCCTTGGATGGGTCCGGAGCCACTGAGCAGGCACCGGCTTTTGAGGGTGTTTTCAGGCCTCAACATTTGTATATTAAACTGACGCCATCATCAAAACAAGGCCAAAACCTACTTCTATGTCTAAAAAACCGAAGCATGAGCCATGTGCCTAAAAAACAAATTATCAAAATGGCTGAGGATTTAATTACCTTGATCAGGGGTTCCCAACCCCCACCCCCCTGCTAAAAGGCCTAGGCAAGGCACTGATTATGAATCTTCAAACAGGTTTCCATTTCTTCTGATTCCTCTTCTGATCAGGAATTTTCCATTCCACCTTATGAGGACTCTGATGCAGAGGAATCCATCCCTTCTGCTTCTCCTCCTGAGGATTTTTCTTTTGGAGAGACTTTGCATACTTTAAGGGAACATTTTCATTGGGGAGAGTCAGGACTTTTCAGAATCCAAAAAGAGGCTTAGGGAATTTCTTCTTCTTCCTCAGCATAGGCCTTTGACTATACCTCCTGTTTTAGACATTGTTGATGATGTTTTCTCAGAATCCAGCATGGCTCCTGATTCCCTGCCTCCAGCTCCTATTAAGCCAGACAGATATTACAGGGTTCCTGACTCCCACAAATTTATTTTCAAAAATCCTGCTGCTGACCCTGAAACTATTTCTCAGGGTCCCAAGGGTGTTAAGGCTTCTACAGCCAAAAATCCTACCCCTTCAGATAGAGACTCCAGGGCACTGGATAGATGGGGTAAGAAGGTTTATATGTCTGCAACCCTGGCAATCAGGGCTTTAAACTTCCAATTTCATATGCTTAAATATCAACAGCATGTTATGAGCTTACTGAAACAGAAAATTATGTTGATTTCTGATTGTGTGGAAAATAAAGAGTTACAGGACTTATTGCATTCAGCTGAACAAGTTGGAAAGCATACTTTGCAATGTGGTTTTGATTCTTTGGAGGCCTCTTGCAGGGCCGCCATAACTGGATCTGGGATAAGAAGGCATGCTTGGCTCAAGGAGAAAAATCTGCCTGATCATGTCAAAGCTAAATTGTTGGATGCTCCTTTACAGCAGGACAGTCTGTTTGGTAATAAGGCAGAAGAGGTTTTAAAAAAGATGGAAGACAAAGCTAAATCTATGCAAACTGTAAAAGATTTCTTGCAAGTGCAGCCACCCAGGTTCAGTAGGCACTGGCCTACTAAGAATTGGTCCTTTCCAGTGTCCAACAGAGCCACTCAGGTCAAACCCAGATGCTCCAGGTTTCAGTCACAAGGATCTTACAGGACTAAACAATGGGGGTGCCTCCACCTCCAAATCAGGAGGTAGCAAAGCACCACCCTACAGTAAACAGTCTCAATGCCTTTCCTCTGCCATCTCCAAGCAGTTATCTTTTGGCAGCCTCTTTGGGGGAAAACTAGCACTTCATGCTCAAAATTGGCATCTAATTACCCAGGACAAGTGGGTTTTAAACATAATATTCCAGGGGTACAGATTTCATTTCCACACGTTGCCAATTCCAAACGGATGGCCAGATCTGCCACCAAATCAGTGGGCAGAGGCCCAGAAACAAGTCATGTCCCTCATGGATATGGGGGCTATTCAACCAGTACCAGAAAAGGAAAAAGGACAAGGGTTTTATTGAAAACTTTTCCTGGCACCCAGAAAAGACAAATCATGGCATCCAATTCTGGACTTATCCATTCTAAATACTTTCCTGGACATTCCAAAATTCGACTCTACAACAGCTACTGCCTATGCTAGGCAAGAATGCCTGGTTGGTAACTCTAGACTTAAAAGAGGCATACCTGCATATCCCAATCAGGGAATCTTGCAGAAGATACCTCCATTTCAAAGCAGGCTATTTGCATTACCAGTTCTCTGCACTGCCCTTTGGCTTATCTACTGCACCCAGGGTCTTCACAAAGTGCCTGGCACCAGTAATTGCATTTTGCAGACAAAGAAACATTCAAATTTATCCATATCTGGACGATTGTCTCATTCAGGCAGAGGACAAGGACACTCTTCTTCAACATCTGGCATTTGTAAAAAGGCTTCTAACATGCCTAGTGTACACCATAAATGAAAAGAAATCACAACTGGTACCCTCTCAAATAATTACATTCCTGGGTGCAAGCTTGAATACAAATGCCCAGATGGCTTACCTCATGCCAGACAAACAAATTCAACTGACAACATACTTCAAACAAGTGGCAACAAAAACCCAGCTATCTGCAAGACAAATTCTGCAGGCTTTGGGGTTCATGGCATCCTGCATTCTACTAATTCCATATGCAAGAGTGCATATGAGGAAACTTCAATGGTACCCAAAAAGCTTATGGAGTCAACATTGTCACAGCCTGGAAACAATGATTCCTCTCATTCCCTGCCTGCAACAGAAGTTCCTTTGGTGGGCAGAAGCATGTCACCAAAACAAGGGACTGTCATTTATTCTACCCCCTGCCACCCAAACCCTGTCTACAGATGCATCAGACTATGCTTGGGGGGTCCATCTGGCATGGAGATGCATTCAGGGCAAATGGAGCCCAAATCAAATTCATCTATTTATCAACCAGAAAGAAATGCTAGCTGTACAGAATGCTCTGACAGCCTTCAAGGACTTCCTTCATCCAGGACAACTACTGATAAAGACGGACACCACAGTTATGTGGTACATAAACAAACAGGGGGGTACCCACTCCTACCCCCTTTGCAGACTAGCCATGGCCTTGTGGAACACAGCCCTGACTTACCAAATACATCTTCAAGCTCAATTCCTGCCAGGAAAGCAAAATACTCTGGCAGACGACCTAAGCAGAAATCTTATGGACTCACACGAATGGAAAATGGATCCACAAATCTTCACCATGTTGACACGAAAATGGGGGAGCCCAGACATAGATCTATTTGCCTCTCCCCAAAACTATCAGTTGGACAAATTCTGCACAAGAACTCATCACAAAAACCTTGGAAAGTGGATGCTCTATCCTTCAGCTGGAAAAACTTTTCAGTCTGTGCCTTCCCCCTCTGCCTCTACTCTCCAAGGTCTTACTAAAAGTCAGACAGGAAAAAACAAAAATGATTCTGATTGCTCCGGGCTGCCCTTGCCAACACTGGTACCTGCTTCTAAGGAATATGTCACACCTTCCTCCGTGGTACTTGCCTCAAGCACCACAACTACTGTCTCAGCAGAACTATCAAATTCTGCACACTCAGCTCCAAACTCTGAATCTTGCAGCATGGCTAATCAACTAATTTCACCAATCACATATCTCAGTAAACCTGTGATGGATGTCATTTTGGAGGCTAGAAGGCCTAGTACTAGAAAATCTTATGCTGATAAATGGAAGAGATTCTGTGCTTGGAACCAAGCACAAGGAATAAACACAGCAAAGCCCGATATTCCTCAGATTTTGCAATATTTAACTGAGATGCTTCACAAGGGCCTATGTTTTTCTTCAATAAAAATCCATGCCTCTGCCATCTCGGCTCATTACAACACAGAGCCTCCTCTCTTTTCTCATCCCCTACTAAAGCAGTACCTCAGAGGGGCCAAAAATTTAAGACCTCCCAGGAGAGCACCGACTCCAGCATGGGACCTCAATTTTGTGCTGGAAAAACTCACCCTACCTCCTTTTGAACCAGCTGCTACTGCGGACATAAAATTTCTTTCTTGGAAGATGGCCTTTCTTTTAGCAGTCACTTCAGCTAGAAGGGTTTCAGAACTACAGGCTCTCATGGCAGTGGAACCTTTCATTATATTTTACCTGGACAGGGTGGCCCTCAGGACCAATCCTTTTATGCCTAAGGTGGTATCCACTGTGGCTCTTAACCAGACCATTCACCTGCCAACTTTTTTCCCAAATCCACAGAACAAGGGAGAGCGGATTCTGCATTCATTGGATGTACACAGACAACTAAGATTTTACTTAAACAGGACAAAATCTCTAAGAAAGTCTGAGCAACTACTGGTGGCATTTGCTGCAGGAACAGAGGGGAAGGCTATATCAAAGCAGACTATTTCAAAATGGATAAGCCATTGTATTCATTTCTGCTACATGCACCTTGCTAAACCTGTGCCCAAGGGGATCAGATCCCATTCCCCAGGGCTGCTTCTACTTCTGCAGCCTTTCTCAGAGAGGTTCCTACAAGAGACATTCTAGAAGCTGCTACTTGGAGCTCAATTCATACGTTCACAAAGCATTACCATTTACCTCTCTTTTCTAAATCCAGGGCAGGCTTTGCCACTACAGTCTTGCAGGGCCTTGTAGCTATTCCTTTTGCTGTTTAATTCCATTCTCCCATCCATAGCTTTGGGATTCTACCCTAATGTAATGACTGCAACAGTGAAACACGAAGAACATAGTACAGTTGTGTACACTTACCATAAATGTAGATGGTTGAGTGTATTCACTGTTGCAGTCCAGGTTACCCACCCGCCAGCCCCAAATTTTTTGTGTTCTAAAAAACATGTATATATATGTATGTGTGTATATATATATATATATATATATATATATATATATATATATATATATATATATATATATATATCTTTGCTCATTTGCTCCCCATTTGGGGGGCACCTGACATCTGGGGTAAGAAAAACTGATTAAAATGGCGTCGGCTGCATGTTTTATACCCCTGACGACCTGATGTCCTGGAAGAGGAGAAAGCAACCGACGCAGGACTCAAGGTTTTGTTATTCAGGCCAACTGAGGGCAACCTGCCAGCAGATTACCCCCAAATGTAATGACTGCAACAGTGAATACACTCGAACATCTACATTTATGGTAAGTGTACACATCTGTACTTTCTTTGTGTTTCACTGTTGCAGTCATCACACTTGGGTTATCTGCCTGCAGGTAGCCCTCAGTCAGCCCGAATACCAGAGTCTTGGAATTTCTGTGTCGGATGCTGTCACTTCTTCCATGACGTCAGGTTGTCAGGGGTATAAAACAGGCAGCCAACGCCATTACATCAGTCTTTCTTGCTGAGAAGGATCCTGAAGCAGAAGCTGTTCACTAGTGCAGGTCGGCCGCTACCTGAAATTTTTGTTTTTCGAGTTTCAAACCTGAAGTCTTCTAAAGCTAAGTACCCCGTTGGGGATTATTTTTTCTTGTTCTAACCGATGTCAGAAAAAGTTAACAATTGTCTTGCCTGTGGAAAGCAAATACCTCACAGAGATTTTCATTCCTACTGCATCACCTGTTTAGGCCGAGACCATGACGTCCCTCATTGTCAATTTTGTGCCTTGTTTAATGCCCGAACCATTCATCGTCGGGCTGTTTTTATCACTAAATTCTTTCGCTCTCATTCTCTGTATTCTGAAATGGCTTCAGTAAGCCATCCGACTACCAATCTTCTGAAAAAGCGCAAAGATAAAGACAGAGACAGACTGCATAGGTCAAAAACTGCCGACAATGCTTCCGTTAAGCTAGTCGCCAGTCCACCAGTACTCAGTGAGGCGCCTTTGTATTCCCTGATGCCCACTTCTACAGATTCACAGGTCTCTGCTGAGACCCATTCGGAGTCCGGTATTCCACAAGATGTTTCTTTGACTATGAAACCTGCGGATGTCTCTACTTTGGATGGGTCCGGAGCTACTGTGCAGGCACCAGCTTCTGAGGGTGTATTCCGACCTACTGATATTCGCATTAAACCGACAAATTTTTTAGCTAAAACTACTGAGTTTCTCAGACCCAGAGTATGCACTATGCCTAGAAAACCGATGACCAAAGTGCATGCTCAAGCTCCCATGCCTCAAAAACAAATTCTTAGAATGGCTGAAGACCTTATCACCCTAATTAGGGGAAGCCAGCCTACCTCTGCTAAGAGACAAAGAATTGAGTTTCTTTCTGATTCTACAGACCCTTATCTACCTTTGAGAATTCAGATGCAGAGGAATCCATTCCCTCTGCCTCCCCTCCAGAGGATTTTTCTTTTGGTGAAACCTTGCATACTTTAAGAGAGCACTTCCACTGGGAATGCCAGGATTATCCTCAGTCCAAAAAGAGACTCAGAGAATTTTTAGAGTTGCCTCAGCACAGGCCCCTAGCTATACCCCCTGTCCTGGATGTTGTAGATGATGTCTTTATAGAACCCAGTCTTACTCCAGACACTTTACCACTGGCCCCTAGAAAACCTGACAGATACTACAGAGTACCTGATTCTCACAAATTTCTGTTTAAGAATCCTACTGTGGTTCCAGAGACCATTTCCCAGGGGCCTAAAGATATTAAGGCTACTACAGCCAAAAACCCTACTCCTAAAGGACAGGAATTCCAGAGCTTTAGACGGATGGGGTAAGAAGGTATATACCTGTGCAACTCTTGCTATCAGGGCATTGAATTGCCAGTTTCATATGTTGAAGTACCAGCAACATATTATGGAACAAATTAAATAAAAAATGGTGTTACTTCCAGATTGTACAGAAAGTAAAGATTTACAAGATTAATGCATTCTGAAAACCAAGTTAGTAAGCATACTTTGCAGTGTGGCTTTGTTGCCCTAGAAGCATCTTGCAGGGCTGCAGTCACTGGGTCTGTACTGAGAAGGCATGCTTGGCTGAAGGAACAAACCTCGCCAGACCATGTCAAATCAAAATTACTAGACACTTCTTTAAATTAGGACCATTTGTTTGGCACCAAAGCAGAAGAGGTTCTTAAAAAGATGGAAGAAAAAGCTAAATCTATGCAAACTGTTAAAGAATTCTTACAAGTGCAGCCACCAAGATTCAGTAGGCATTGGCCGACAAAAAAAATGGTCCTTTCCAGCCCCTTCCATGCCTTCACAGTCCAAACCCAGGGGAACCAGACCACCAAGACTACAGTCTCAGGGTATGCAGAGATCTAAACAATGGAGTGCTCCCACCTCAAAAACAGGGAGTGGCAAACCACCCCTTATGGTAAAAGTACACAATGACTTGTCAGTTATCCTTCCCAGCCCTGCCCATCTACTTGCGCCCCTAGGAGGAAAACTTGCCCTTCATGCCAAAAACTGGATGTCCATTACTCAGGACTGATGGGTTCTAAACATTGTATCCCAAGGGGTACAGGTTCTACTTCCATTCCCTGCCAACCCCAAGCGGGTTTCCAGACCTTCCTCCAAACCAGTGGGCAGAGGCTCAAAAGCAAGTACTTTCCCTGCTCAATATCAGGGCCACCCAACCTGTTCCAGTAGAACAAAGCAGACAGGGTTTCTACTCTAGACTGTTCCTGGTGCCCAGAAAAGAGGGCTCTTGGCGCCCAATCCTGGATCTATCAATTCTCAACACTTTCTGGTGGTTCCACAATTCAAAATGCTAACCCTGCAACAGCTTCTCCCTATGCTAGCCAAGGATGCTTGGCTAGTCACCCTAGACTTAAAAGAAGCTTATCTGCACATCCCCATAAGGGAGTCTTGCAGGAGATATCTTCACTTCAGGGCAGGCCCTATGCACTATTAGTTCTCTGCACTTCCCTTTGGCTTATATACTGCACCCAGAGTATTCACAAAGTGCCTGGCTATATCCATTGCATACTGCAGGCAGAGAAATATCCAAATTTTCCCATACTTGGATGATTGTCTGATTCAGGTGGACAGTCAGGAATTACTATTTCAACACCTAGCATTTGTACCTTCATTGGGGTACACCATCAATGAAAAGAAAACACAACTGGTGCCCAGTCAAAAAAATTGTATTCCTGGGAGCAAGCTTGAACACAACTTCCCAGATGGCCTTTCTCACTCCAGAAAAACAGATCTATTTGAACAACTACTTCAAACACATGACCACCAAAACCCAGCTATCTGCAAGGAAAATACTGCAAGCCCTAGGGTTCATGGCCTCATGCATTCTGCTAATTCCATATGCAAGACTGCATACGAGGAAACTTCAATGGTACTTAAAAAGTCTTTGGTGCCAACATTCTCAGGACCTGGCAACAGTCATTCCGATCATTCCTTGTCTAAGGGCAGAGTTCCTTTGGTGGGCTGAAGCATGCAACCATAACAAGGGACTGCATTTCACTCAACCCCTTGCCGTCCAAACCCTGACTACAGATGCATCAGACTATGCATGGGGGGCTCACATGGCAGGCAAATGCATTCAGGGAAAGTGGACCCCAGGACAAATTCTCCTGCACATCAATCAAAAAGAGATGTTAGCTGTACAGTATGCTCTGACAGCCTTCAAATACCTAATCCTTCCAGGACAGATGCTGATAAAAACAGACAACACCACAGTTATGTGGTACATAAACAAACAGGGGGGGTTAGCCCTGGCCCTGTGGAACACAGCCTTGAGCAGCCAAGTGCATCTGCAAGCTATTCACTGGCAGATGACTTAAGCAGAAATCTCCTGGACCCAAACGAGTGGAAATTGGAGCCCAACACCTTCAACCTTCTAATACAGAGGTGGGGGACACCGGAGGTAGACCTTTTTGCCTCCCCCAAGAACCACCAGTTGAGCATATTTTGCACCAGGAACCCTCACAGCAGGGCCTGGAAGGTGGATGCCTTATTCTTTGAATGGGAAAACATCTCAGTTTATGCCTTTCCCCCTCTCTGCCCCTCCTCCCAAAGGTGCTACTCAAGATCAGACAGGACAGCCCAAGGGCAATTCTTATTGCTGCAGATTGGCCATGCCAGCACTCGTACCCACTCTTACGCAGTCTGACAACAGTGCCACCCTGGCACCTTCATCAGACTTCTTCCCTGCTGTCTCAGCAGGAGGGACAGATTTTGCATCCGCAGCTGCAAACCCTAAACTTTGCAGTCTGGCTTATCCCCTGAATACTCCACCAGCAACCCTCAGCAGGCAGGTTCTGGATTACATTCTTGAGGCCAGAAGGCCTAGTACAAGAAAACCCTATGCTGAAAAGTGGAAAAGATATTTCTCTTGGAGTAAGTCTCAATGAAAGGACACAGCTGTGCCCTCCTTACCTCAAATCCTTGATAGCAGAGCTACTCCTCAGAGGCCTATCCTTCTCTTCCATTAAGATTCATGCCTCTGCCATCTCAGCTCATTATAATGCTGAGCCACCTCTATTTTCTCACCCTCTCATCAAACAGTTTCTGAGAGGGGCTAACAACTTAAGGTCCCCTAGGAGAGCATCCATCCCTGCCTGGGGCCTTAACTTTGTACTGGAAAAGCTCACGCTCCCCCCTTTTGAACCTGCAGCTTCAGCAGAGTTAAAACTCCTTTCTTGGAAAACAGCTTTGCTTTTAGCCATAACCTCAGCTAGAAGAATGTCTGAGTTACAGGCACTAATGGCTGTGGAACCCTTCATTATTTTCCATGCTGACAGGGTTTCCTTCAGGACTAACCCGTCCTTTATGCATAAGGTGGTCTCCAGTGTGGCTCTAAACCAAGCCATCCATTTGCCAACTTTCTTCCCTAATCCTCAAAATAAAGGGGAGAGGATCCTGCACTCCTTGGACATGCACAGACAGCTCAGGTTCTACCTTGACAGGACTAAACCTTTCAGAAAATCTGACCAAATGCTAGTCAGCTTTGCTATAGGGGCAGAGGGCAAGGCCATTTCAAAGCAAACCATTTCCAAATGGATAGCACACTGCATCCATTTCTGTTACAAGCACCATGGAAAACCTACCCCACAGGGGATCAGAGCACATTCCACTAGGGCTACTTCCACCTCTACAGCATTTCTCAGGGGAGTCCCTACCAGGGACATTCTGGAAGCTGCAACCTGGAGTTCTGTCCACACCTTCACCAAGCATTACAACTTACCTATTTTTTCTAAATCCAGAGCTGGATTTGCTTACAGCAGTCTTACAAGGCCTGCTAGCTGGCCCTAACTCCTCTTGAATGCCTCCACCCTTCCTCAGCTTTGGAAATCAACCCAAGTATGATGACTGCAACAGTGAAACATGAAGAACGTAGTACAGTGGTGTACACTTACAATAAATATAGATGTTTGAGTATATTCACTGTTGCAGTCCTGGTTTCCCACCCTCCAGCCCCCTGTTTTTCTCTATCCTTTCTACCTATCCTTTATATGGCCATTTTTTATGGCAGGGCTATTTACTTTTTACTGGTGGTGTTCCACACCATATACTAGCTTCCTATTTAGGGGGCTCCTGACATCTGGGGCAAGAAAAACTGATGTAATGGCGTCAGCTGCCTGTTTTATACCCCTGATGACCTGAAGTCATGGAAGACGTGACAGCATCCGACGCAGAAATCCCAAGACTCTGGTATTCGGGCCGACTGAGGGCTACCTGCAGGCAGATAACCCAAGGGTGATGATTGCAACAGTGAATACACTTGAACATCTACATTTATGGTAAGTATACACAACTGTACTTTCTCCCACTGACTTCTTGAAACTATCTTGCCTGCTTATGGAGATATAACAATTTGACCATAATGCTAGCACTTTCTCTCATACAAAATATAACTTTTCTTTCAGCTGTAATATAAAACCAGCACATGCAGCTAGACTGTTGATGTTGACACTGATGTTCAGGCCACCGTCTACTGAAGAGCTGTCATATTTTACATTTTTAACAACTCATACCATTTATCAGACATTGCAGATATTATGAAGTGAGCTTTCAGCAGAGGATTTAGGAGAAAAGCTCTCAGGAAGCAAGTAGTTTCCTGGCCTAAGTGACCTCAGGAAGCAAAGGGAATTAATTAGTCTCTGCTGATCTGATTGAGTGAGTTAACCATGTTCACACGGGGAAGATATAATGGTACCTCAGAAATCTATGAGGGAAACACTGGCACTGACTCAGCCGGGACATCTCCTTTATTCCAAGAGCTAGGAGGAAATTTGAGTGGTGGGTACAGCAGGTCAAAATAAAACTGGGACAGTTCTCAAATTTTAACTGCATATGTCTCACAGTATATTTGAGAAGAGTACACAGAACATCTGAATATGCAGGAGAGAGAGTTCAACAAATCTAAGAGCAAACACATATGTAAATGCAATGATGGTCTTGATTTATGCATTATTTATGCATTAGACATTTTCAAATCAGCACTATACTGAGGAACACTGAGCATACTGACAGATAACACCACTGCAATGTGGTTTGTCAACAAATAAGGAAGAACCCACAGTTGCCATCATTGCAGTTTGGCCCTGATGGCATCAGGTGACCAGGGCCTACACCTCCAATTTACTTAGATTTCCTCAGAACTCTCTGCAGACCATTTAAGCAGGATCTTCACCAGCTTACATGAACAGCAAGTAAATAGGAACATGTTTCAGTCAACAGTGCAAAAGTGAGTCCAAGAGATTAACTTTGCCCCTCAGAATAGTCAGCGGGTATGAGAGTCTTGCTTCATGTACTCTTGCAGGGAAGCTCAGGCAGCAAATATTTTCTCTGTTCACCCAAACCAGAGCCTTTGTTACATGTTGCTGAACATCCAGTTTGTCCCAACAGTACTGCTAACAGAAAAAGGAAAGTCAAGTCTCATTCTAACCATCCCACTATGGCCAAGGAATCCATGATTCTTCCATCTAGTCCAAATAAGCCCGAGAGGGCTTCTTTCCTTTCCTTACCATGACATCCACTTAATATAGTGAAGGAGACCCGTAGTACATCTACATTTCATGATCTTCAGACTGGATGCATGGGATAAGCTTGGCTTAACCCCTTTCAGGGATTTCTCCCAAGAGGTGAGCCACATTATCCAAGGCCAGGAAGTGTAACATTAGTTTTCAATGTGGAGTACCTCTAACCTAGTGCAGCCAAAATCTGCACCTCCTCTCATTTTCACATATCTCACAGAACTATTTGAGAAGGACCTTGTTTGTGCCTCCATGATGACTCCCTATTGATCCCCCACTGTTATCCAGTTTTATAATCTAGCAGTTTCACCTCCATCTTAGACCAACTAGAAGGTCAAGCACTCTTCCCTGGGACTTGAACTTCATTATAGAAAAACCGACCTTGCCTCCTTTTGAGTGTGTCAACTCATCGGTGTTAAAATTCCTTTATAGGAGCCTGCTGGTGAGATAAAACCCTGACTGCAGCTCAGGTGAGCCAAGTTCACCTAGCAGCTCAGGCACTTGACAGGGTAGTCAGCTAGGATAGCTATGCCATTGATGGGGGGGGGGGGTGGATGAATGGTGGCTCTTACCTAGCTTGCACTGTGGCTTAAATGACAGGACCCCATTTGAGACTGGAAGCATGTCATGTAGTGGGGGCCAGATTAGTAGGATGTGTACTTGGCCACCCAAGTTGGGGATAGTAGCCCCTGTTTGTTAATATGGGGGAGCACTTGTGGATGGAGGGGATGTAGGCAGCCATGTCTGTCATGTGATGGCTTGGATCATGACTGGGGCAAGGGTGGGGATTATATTCATAAATGAAAAAAAAACGTTCTCACTATCAGGATGCTATCAAGAGAGCAAAGTACCTTCATAGCTACATGGATGATGGCCACTTATAGTGTTGATGGTCAGCAGGCATGGAGACAAAAATGAAATGAAAACAATTATTTTCCCGGAATACGGTTTCTCGGGTGCCCGTTACTTAAGCAAAACAACCTCCGAGCTGCAAACCTCATGTACAAAGAGGCTGATAGGACAGAGGCACAGGGAACTAATCTAAGGGGATGGCAAAAGCCAACACATTCTGGCTAGACTTATAAATGCCTTCGGGCAGATAGCCTAGTACCTACCTATGAACCTATGATACAGTCCTTTAGAAGGACAGTGTAATTATTCAAACTAAATAAGTGGTTCCAGAGTTAATTTTCAATCAAATTATTTGTATCCAAGGCCACAAACTAGAAAAACAATAATGGATATGATGAATATACATAAACACCTGATGTAGAACATCACAGGACAGAACAGATTAAACAGAAATATCAATTGTTTATTTTGTGCAGGATAATAAAGCAGAATTTGTAAAAACAAGATATTATCCAAATGGCTGAGTAAATGTGTTGCTTTCCAACCATCATGGTAAAGCCGTGGAAGGCCAAGTAAGGCCACATTCTTCCAGAGCCACTGCAGCTGCTGCAGTTACATTAAGAATGTTTCAGCTCAGAGTTCCTCAGAGGCAACAAGCTGGACTACCATCCATGTGTCTACAAAGCATTACAAATTGGATATACATGGACCACCATCCGTGTAAATTAAAGATGAGAGTTTTTTTTTTTTTTTGCAGCCTAAGATGTCATAACCAAGTGACTGTCATCAGCTGTCGGTCATCTAGGCTCGAAGGAGGGACTTCCTTATGACTTCCACAATCCTTAGAGACTAGGTTTATTAACTTAGTGCCCTGTCTTAACATGCATATCCAAACAGAGCCAATTTTTGCCATTACTCCTGAATGACAGGATATAAGGAAGTTATGTCCATCACCCACTGTTTGTAATATACCATGATACCACAGATAATATTACTGTGAATATACAAACCAGCTGCTAGGCCTTATGTGCATGACCATAGCCACGGTATGCCAGGGGTTCCATCCTCACAGTGTCCAGATAGGTTATCTAATTATCACAACACCCACTCACCAAGCAACCATACCATCCACTCACATAGCACTGTAAATAATACAAAGACATGTGCAGACAAATCTGAGGGAAATAGGGTGGGAACAACTAAAAAGACAGGATGCGGTTGCAATGGCTCCCTGTCAGTTCATTGAAAAATTACTTCAGCGAATGGCAATCTCACTGCACTTACATCAAACATGCCGCTTGTTGAATTGTTCATACTGAGATTGTGGTACAGTGAGGATCGGGAAATTTGCCCTTTCCCTACTGTAGTGCAATCTTGGAGTTGGTATATATAATTTCACTAGCTGTTGCCCCCTAAAAATGATGCTTCTGGTCCCCAGAAGGCTGCTGCTAAAGCAGCTTCCCCACTTGTGAACTGGGTCTTCACAGGTCCAGACAGAGGTTTTCCTGTACCAATTAACTAAATGGAAATACGTTGTCCACTGGAACCCCAATCTGTTTGATGCAAAAAAAAATGTGTACAGACTTCCTAATATCCTTTGATGTGAAGTTGTTGTATCTCGCCATTCATTCTTACAGATGGGTTCAGAGCCAATTCTCGGCTCTGATTCGGCCAACTACAAAGCTCGAGGTCTTCAGACAGCTTGAGGCCAAGTCCCTATTCCATGATGCATCTTGAGTTACCCCAGATCTAGTTTGCCGCTACAACAGATCGGAGGATACTTCACAGCTCAGGCCAATGGAGTTTTCATCTTTAAGAATTTTTTTTCTTAAAATACTTTATTATAGCTTATTAAGTTTCCTTTCCATTTATAAGCATTAATAGGATTTGTAGAACTAGTTTGTTTGCTGTTTTTCAAAGCCTTTCTATAGCTCCATTGACCATTGTTTTATTAGGCCTTTATTATCTCCCTTCCCTTATTCTGGTGTGCCTTTAGATTTAAAGCGTTAGAGTAGTGTTTTAGTAGTAGTTAAACGTTTACTTAGAATTGTAGAGCCCATTTTAATTTAAGGGCTAGATACTGTTTGAAAGTTTGCTTAGAGTAGTTGTGTGTTTGTAGAACATTGTTTCTCTTTGACATTGTCATATTGGTAATTTAAACAGGTTTTTTGCTTGTGTGTGTTGATATTTACAATAGGCAGTTACTTATGGCTGACCAAGAGAAAGAAAAACAACCCAAAGCTTGGTTCAAAAAATGCCCAAAGTGTGGGCAGAAAATGTTTGTGACTGATGGTCACGTTAACTGTGTTTACTGTTTGGGTGCTTTACACCTACAAGAGAGCTGCTCCATCTGCCATTCTTTCAGTAGCCGCATTCTACAGGAAAGAAAGAAAGAGAAAGTTGATTGACAGAGGATTATTAAAATCCTCCTTTCAAGAACCTTTGAGTGATCATGATAAAACATCAAAGTCTCCAAAATCCACCAAGCCATCAAAATCGACATCCTTGGAGCATAGAACTTTGGCTACAACACCACCAAAGAATTATCGATGTTGACTCCACAGCCTTAGGAGCCGAGTGTTGTAACTTTTCGGAGCCGGTTCCCAGTCCTGGAAATGGTCTCCGCAGTGTTGAAATCACCTATTTTGCAATCGGTGGCATCATTGATCCATTCATCTTGGTCCTTGATAAGTCTATCTGATTTGGATATGGATCGTGTGGTGCAGAAGTTGTTACAGGCACAGGCGTTTGCGAAATTATCGGTTCCAACACAAATGGGTTTGGAACCGACAGCTGTTCCTCCATCTACTTCTTTTCCTCCTCTGAGCCAAAGTGTTCCATTTGAGCCAAAGGAGTTGGAGGTGATGATCATGAAGTCTTTGGAACCGATGCCTGTTCCAGTGCCATCGGTGCCGACTACTCAGACTTCCTTGGTACCTATTTAGGGATCTAGGAGCTAACACCTGCCGGTCGGGTCCAGGGAGGACAGTCGGACTAATCTTTTGGCTCTGACTTTACCTCTTGGGCCTTCGGCACAGATGAGTTCAGCTTCTACCTCTGGATCGGAGCCCACTGTTCTGGTGCCGAGGGAATCATCTGCTTCTTCGGACCCAGGGGTTCTTTCACATCAAAACAGGGGTGCCTTTGATGCCATGAGGAGAGTAATGTCCCCAAGGACATCCATGACTTCAGGACCAACTACCTCCTCCCCTAAAGCACCTTTGTCTACTTCCGTCTCATAGATCCATTTGAAGCGTAGAGACCCTGAGCCTCAGGAAGCCCCACTGGGTGGACCCTGCTCTTCTGGGACCTCACTGGAAGCTCCCACTGATGAGGTTCCCAGGAAGAGAATTTGCGAGAGGAAGCATCTAGACTCCCCACAGGAATCTGTCACCTCAGACACCAAGGGTCCCCATGGTCCCCCTCGGAGGATATCTCATTTGCAGATATCTTGGAAATCCTAAAGCAGAGGTGTGGCTTGAAACCCATCAACCCTACTGAAGATGAGTCGGCTCTCCTGAGGGCTTTCAGGTCTCAGCCCTCCACCTCTTGGGTGTCTCCACCCTTCGATGAGCTTATGGAGCTGGTCTCACGAAGGGAGTGGGAGTCTCCGGACACCATGGAGCCTGTCCCTAGAAGGCCTAATGTATTTCTTTTCTTCAAGATAAGACTTTTCTCATGAAGGGAGTGCCTGTTGATGCCATGGTGGTGGCAGCAGCCACCAAAAAGGAGATGTCGGAAACTTCTTCATCTGTCCATCCACCTAACAGAGATTCTAAGATCATGGACAGATACGGGAAGCGCGTGTTCTGTTCAGCGACTTTTGCCATGCGATCACTGAACTACCTCACACATTTTACGAGACTACAAAGAGATCCCCTAAAAGAGGTTGGAGATACTCTACAGGGTACAGTAGCTGAGGGAGTTGCAGACAAGGTTGCTTCCCAGCTTGCTACTCTTAATGCCATAGTAAACTCTTCCATGGGTCTGATCTCATATGCAGCTGATGAAATGAGTAGGGCAGCGGGTACAGGAATTGCTCTTAGGAGATACTCCTGGATGCACTTATGTTCCTTTGTGGAGCCCTTTAAGTCATCCTTTGTGAACACCCCTTTTGATGGCTCATCTCTTTTCGGGCCCAAAGTAAAGTGAACTCAGGTGTGAGCAGGAAGGAAAGACTCTGTCTGTCATCGGAGTCTATTTTTCCACCCCCACTAGACCCAACCCCAGAGGTCAAAAGGGAGGAAAGATGTGGTTCAGAAAAGCCCAAGGAGTCTTTCAGGACACACGTGGTGAACCCCCCTCCAGAGGCAGAGGAGGGGGGTAATAATGGAAGACACCACCCTCATGGCAGAGGGGGTCTGCAGAATCAGGGTGACAGAGATCAGTTCTTTGGGAAGCCCTACCAGTGCTCCTGAAAGAAGGCCCAACTGTTCAACTCTGGAGGCAGTTGGGGGTCACTTATCTTTGTACCCAGATGCCTGGCTAAAAATAACAAATAACAACTGGGTACAAAGCATAATATCCAGAGGATATTTTATTCCCTTTACCACTCCACCTCCCTTGATAAAAATCCCGGACGTTCCACCCAGTTACAGGGAGCAAGCAACTGTAGAGGTCCAAAGGTTGTTAGAAAAAAAGAGTCATCCAACCGGTCCCTGCACACCAGATATGATCCGGAACTTACTCAAGATTCTTTTTAGTTCCAAAAAAAACAGGGGACTGGAGACCTATTTTGGACCTCAGCAGACTAAACAGATCTGTCAAGAAGGAGAAGTTCCGGATGGTCATGCTACAGTCGATACTTCCCTTTTTAGGGAAAGACAATTGGATGTGCTCAATAGATCTCCAAGATGTATACTACCACATAAAAATGGCCAGACCATCCAGGGATCATCTGTGCTTCTGGCTGGGAGCCAATCACTACCAGTTTCGAGCCCTGCCCTTTGGTCTCACTGCAGCCCCCAGAGTGCTCACCAAATGTATGGCAGTGGTTATGGCTCACCTGAGGCATTTGAGATTCTAGGTGTTTCCGTACTTAGACGATTAGCTCCTCACTGCCACCACCAGGCATCAGCTTATACAAGCCAGGGATACCACGCTTATTCTTTGCAATCATCTGGGGATTACCATAAACTCAGAAAAATCTGCCCTGTCCTCATCGCATTATATTGTTTTTATTGGAGCAGATTTGGACACCACCACCACAACTTCCAGAAAAAGAAGTGAATTCCACTAAAGAACGCTCATCAGAACAAAAACAATGTAAATATTGGAAGAGTGTTGCACCACAAGTATTAGTATTTCATCTGAGTTTTCAAACTTACTAAACAACCAAAATGGAGACAAAACAGCTTCAAAGCTGTTTTTTCGCCATTTTGGTTGTTTAGTAAGTTTGAAAACTCAGATGTAATACTAATACTTGTGGTGCAATGCTCTTCCAATATTTACTTTAAAACTTCCTTCAGAAAGGATATTGGTACTTCGACAACAAATTCTGAACTTCCTATTGAGAGACAAGGTACCAGCCTCAGATGTGCTAAAATTGCTGGGGACGATGGCGCTGCAATCATAGCAATTCTCTTGAGTCATATGCACACGCAGATTCTACAATGGCTCCTGTTTACACAATGGTCCTGTTAAGAACTCCCAGTATCACATCTGATCATTCTAACAAACCCTGCAAAAAGGATCTTCGGTGGTGGTTGACCTCTCTCCAAGTAAGGATAGGTCGTCCTTTTATCCTACCCTCACAATCGGCCACTGTGACCACGGACGCTTAACTGATCAGGTGGGGGGACATTTTAAGGGCAGAACAGCCCAAGGCACATGGAACAAACAAGAGACTCATCTGCATATCAATGTCCTGGAAATGAGAGTGGTACTCTTGACATTTCAGTACTTTCAGGACTCTCTTCCTCTGGGGACAATTGCAATTCAGATGAACATGTTGGTGGTCTGATACATAAACAAACAAGGAGGAACCAGGTCCTACCCCCTTTGTCAAGAGGCTCTAAAAGTATGGCAGTGGGCTACATCCATCCATCGCTTTCTGATAGCAATGCATATCCCAGGGAAATCCAACATGATAGCAGACAAACTAAGCAGGGCAATTTTGTTGCCTCATGAATGGTCCCTCAAAGAAGAAATAGCAGAAATAATATTCCGCAGATGGGGACAGCCTTGCTGTGATCTCTTTGCATCCCCCATGAATACAAAATGCAGAAGCTATTTGCCCTAATCCCCCCCTCCAGTAGATGCCCCAAGGGACCCCCTCATACACGATTGACCCCCAGGTCTCCTTTTTGCCTTCCCGCCAATACTCCTGATACCCAAAGTATTACAGAAAGCCAAAGCCCTGGGAAGGACCATCATTCTTATAGCCCCCCCCAAATGGCCTCGTCAGATTTGGTTCCCCTTTCTTTGATCTCATCTATTGGAAGAGCCTTGGATTCTTGACCCAGTTCCAGACCTTCTGTGCACTCATCGGGGGCTCTTCATCCATCTCTTCAGTCCCTGAAATTGACAGCTTGGCTGCTCCAATTCCCAACATAGCCAGGTTCCATAACCTCTCAACTGAAACACAACATATTTTAATATCTTCTCAAAAATCATCTACTAGGAAATTATACCTCAGCAAATGGAAGAGATTTTCGATATGGGATTTTCAAAATAACATTGATCCCTACCTAGCCCGATTTCCTCCATCCTAGAATTTTTGACTATGCTTTTCAACAAGGGAGTGGCGGCAGCCACCATTCATGTGCAGCTTGCTGAGATCTCTAATTTTCATCTTGGTACTGAAGACTTAAATGTAATATCACACAAGCTATCCAAAGCCTTTCTCAAGGGGACTCTGCATCTTAGACCACCTGTCAAATCCCCTTATACACCTTGGAATCTAAATTTTATGCTTTCACGCATCATTCTTCCACCGTTTGAGCCAGCATCTTCATGTGAATTTAATTTTTTGTCTTGGAAGACCGTCTTTTTAGTAGCCATCACATCTGCCCGAAGAGTTTCAGAGTTATAGGCCTTGTCTATTAAACCCCCATATTTGATTTTTCATTCTGATAGAGTTTCACTACGAACAAATCCTTCATTCTTACCTAAAGTTTGTACTGAGGCTAACCTTAACCAAACCATAGAATTACCGTTTTTTTTCCTCAAACACACCAATAACTTGGAGTATATGCTGCACAAACTTTATGTTCACAGACAACTTCAATTTTATCTGGATAAAACCAAAGAATTTAGAAGATCTGAACAACTGTTTGTTTCCTTTTCAGACTCCAGAAAAGGTAGACCTGTGGCAAAAACCACTCTGTCGAAATGCTTATCAGATTGCATCACCTTCACTTATTCAGCTGCCAATATACCTCTGCAACACAAAATAAAGGCTCATTCAACCAGGGCTGTTTCCACATGTTCAGCCTTTACTGCCAGGCTACCAATAGATAGTATTTGTGCAGCAGCAACTTGGTCAAAGCCTCATACTTTTATCACTCATTACAAAGTCGATAGGGCCTCCAGGGACAGGGCTTCCTTTGGCTCCATTGTCCTGAGAAACATACTCCCATGAGCCACCCGAGAAAGGTGGTGCTTGGGACACTACCCATCTGTAAGAATGAACGGTGAGATAGAACAACTTCACATAAAGAAATTATGTACTCACCATAACGTTCCATGTAAGTTGTTCATCTCGCCTTCATTCTTACTTCACACCCTCCGACCCCCTTCAGGCTTTCTCGAAGACCAAGATTCATGTTTTATCATGATCTGATTATCTTTCCTATGGTTTCCTTACCCAAAGAGGGATAGAATGGTATATGGAATTGTTAGAGGCAGTAAACAAGATCTGAGGTAAATCAAGGTGCATCATGGGATAGGGACTTGGCCTTGAGCTATCTGAAGACCTCAAGCTTTGTAGTTGGCCGAGTTGGAGCCGAGAATCGGCTCCGAACTCATCTGTAAGAATGAAGGCTAGATGAACAACATGTGGTGAGTACGTAACATCTTTTTGTAATAGAAGGGGCCCACAACTGCCTCCTATGGTCTATGGCCCACAGCTGCCTACTAGGTAATATTCAGTGGAACAGCAATTGTCATGGCCTCTGAATATGAGTATAAAGTAACACTTAAACCAGCTGATTCAAGTATTCACATAACACTGGGCATACAGGAAGGAGTGGTTGACAAGACCAAAGTACCCGTACCCTTATGGAACACTGAATATGGAGTTCAAATTGGATCCAGAAACTCTCCTGAAAGACATGTCTTCCACCAGAAACACAGTCTTCCAAAATAAAAACTTAAATCAACCATCATATCTGCTCAAACGGCAGTTTTAACTTTTCCAGAACAAAAATCAATGTCCCAGTTAAGAACACATACTCTCCCAAAAGCCTAAGATGTAAAAATTATTTCAAGAAAAGCTTACTCAAAGGAGACAAACGCCAATGCAGGCTTTCATTATAAGCACACTAGCAGATTAGGACAATGTTGCCCATTTAGACAAAAATACTTTCTGCTTTCTAACTTCCTTCTTCTCAAAGGGTCAAGACCAACTTCCAATTAAGAACTATAGCTATAGGAAGTACAAATTCTGCAGGTCAAAAAGCAGTGTCCTGGCCTGATGCTGCAGTCACAGATCCTTCTTTCAATGTACTATTTAGGACCA
Organism: Protopterus annectens; assembly: GCF_019279795.1. Lineage (NCBI taxonomy): Eukaryota > Metazoa > Chordata > Ceratodontiformes > Protopteridae > Protopterus > Protopterus annectens. The sequence continues at coordinate 1,262,976,324 of NC_056747.1, read as the reverse complement.
CCTGGCATGTTTTACTAGAAGGGATAAAGTGCAATTGAGTAAGATGCTCACTATAGTGGTAGAGGTCTTATTTCCTTTCTGTTTTTTTGGTAACCTTTACCTATGGGTTTGCACTTTTTTCTGCATTTGGCTCTGTCTCCTAAAGCCGTGACTGTTTACCTTTACAAAGTGAACCTACTTAATGGCTTAAAAGAAGACAGACTAAAGAAAGAGGGAGATTTGTATGCCCTGGAGCTCTTAAAATAACTGTTAGTATTCCAGCAGTATGTGGAAGAAGGCACACAAAGAAGGAATCCCAGGTTGGCAGAAGTTCAGGTGTGACCCTCAGCACATCAGAAGTCCCTAAACAGATGTCTCACTGGACACTGAGAACCTCTTTCTGTTACAGGCAACTAGACTAGTGGAAAGCTCATTGTGTCGTCCTAGCAATAAAGAAGAACTAAGCTATCACCAATTTCATTTTTTTTCCCTGAAGTTAAGTGGGCTGCTCCTGGGACCTCATTTAGCCCCAACTCAGTCCACAAGAACAACATTAAAAACAGTAGACATACAATGAGAGTTTAGTGTAGCCAATCAGCCAGCATGCTTTGGATGAGCATGGAAGAAACTGCAGTACCCAAAGGAGACCCATGCAGAAATGTGGAGAAAATGCAAATGCCATTTAGTGTCAGGAAGTCAGGACTGAACTCCAGAACCTGGAACTGTGGGGCAGAGAAAAAATATTAACAAATTCCACAACTCAAAGTCCAACGTAATGACCCCCTCCAAAGAAAGCTGCTGAAGTCAGAGCAGTCTAGTAGAAGTTCTGATGTCTTGAAATCCTTTTAAGTAATCATACAATACTGCTGTATATTCTAAAAGCCATTTAACTATACTTTGTGTTGAATCTGCCAAACTAAACCCATTGTTAGCAAAAGACAAAGAAATGAATAAGGACTCTAAAGAGATTAATTCAACAAATATAGTCCCACAACTGTCTTTGATGGTCCATAGAATGAAAAAAATATTCTTCCCTAAATTCAGAGGAGGATGATAGGAGATGTTCAATGAACATTACGACCCAGACAGAAAGAAAGCTTAATATATAGAAAGAAAACACCCTATCTCTATAGACTATATCATAAAGTTGAAAAGATATAATGGATTGTAGTTTGGATAATGTTCTTAGGTTGGAAGCATGCACTAGCCAGACTGTATTGCAATCCAAAACTCCAAATGTAAATTAATAAAATGGTTCAAAGTGATATTCCATTAGTAGGAAGCAGATCTCTAAGTAGGCCAGCCTACAAAATGGAGATGTGAACTCTTAATGTGGAATAAACAAACCCTTGATCAAAAGGAATACATGAATAATCTGGCACAAAAGGCAGTTTCACTGGTAATTTAAAGAGAGTGAGCCTGACACCTGCAGGAAAATCCATTCCATTTCAGTAAACAAGGAACTTGTAGCAGTAGCTTTCTTCCTTCCTTCACATTAAGTTAAGTATGTAGGCACAGCCAGAATTATTTAGGAATCAAATTGAATTCCAACTTGTTATGTGAGGAATGTGTTGGGATACCGTCACCTGCTATTGAAGGAAGAGATTTTCCCTGATGGGCAACCTAAAGTGATGAGAGGAGTTCTTGAAAACATAAGAAAATAAATGATCTGATGTTGTCAATCTTCACTCAATCCTTGACTGTGGGGGGCTCAGTTCCCAGCGTCAGGACTGACTCGGCCATTTTTCCAGCTCACACCTCCCAAAACTCTTGTGCTAGGCTCTACCCATAATGCTCCTCACTAAATCACCTCAGATTTCCTTTGCCGCTTCATGGTGTCAGAAGCATTCAACCAATCTCTCAAGCTTTCACAGTATATTATTGTGTTTCTTACATTTTTGTCTATCTTTCTATAATTCTATAATTCTTCTATATTTCTACTCGCTCCTCCCTCATATTTAATGTGTGCATGACTGTTTTCTTCCCTTAACTCGCTTTTTACCGTTAGGTAATCTAACGCATCATTATTGGTACTTCCTTTCCCTGCTTCCTTTACCATAGGGTAATCTCTGTTAACCATCATTGGTAATGTTTGTTTTCCATTTTTACAAGAAAAAAAAAAAAAGAAAAGAAAAGAAAAGACACTTTCTCTCTCTGTCTCTTTTCTCTGTGTATGTGTTCGCATGGCTTAGGCCTCTATTTTTTTACTATGGCCAATAAGCCTAATAAGAGCACCTCTGGGTTTAAGAGGTGCAAGAAATGTGATAGAAAAATGCCCAACTCGGATGGACACACCTTTTGTGTTGACTGTCTAGGTGCTGTCCATCTCCAGCAGTATTGTACAATTTGTCATGGTTTCTCTACCAGGACCTTGACAGAGTGGAGAAACAAGCTTATTTTAAAGGGACTACTGAAATATGATTTTGAAGAGGTGATATCTGGTCCCAAGACTGAAGCTAGCACTTCCTCTTCTTCTTCATCCAAAACTAAAAAACAATCTCATTCGGTTCCGACAAGTTCCTTGGAACCACCTGCAAAATTGACCAAACCTTCAGTGTTGATTGCATCTTTGCCACTAATAGGTAAAGATAACTTGACTTCGACTCAAACTTTGGTGCAGACATCTGAAGCTTTGGTACCAACTGAACCCTTGGTACCAAAGCAGCCTCAGTTTATTACATTTCCAAGAACCTCTTACTGTCCATCAGTGGACCCATTCACTCACCATCCACCAAGTCCCTTTCTGGAACCAAGTGTTAGATTTTATGAATATAAGGCTGAAATTAATTCTGTTGTAAATATGCTGAAAGAAAAAGCTTGCTTAAATGCAGAAACAGAGTTTAGTAATATGTGATCAGCAATCATACTAAATGACCATGACTTGGAAAATAAGGAACCTGCTGAATGGACATTTTTCCCTTACAGACTTAAAAACAGGATGTATGCAAGAACAAAAATGCAAAATCTGCTTTTAAAGAACACTGACATGTTTTTCTGCATATAAAAAAATGGACACAATATGTTTCCTAAAATAACAGGATGGACACAATATGTTTCCTAAAACAACAGGATACGTTTATGACACTGTGACAATGTGTTTTCTCAAAAATATGTTTTTCTGCATGGAAAACAAGACATGACTATCAGCAGTGGCACAAGAACAGATGTTTTTGTACAAAGATCCAAATAGAATACAGGATGTTCACACTGTCAGAAAAGCTGGTCTCTTACAAGACATTCTTAAACAAAGAAGCTTAGTATTGTTTCTACAGGATGAGCAATTCTCCAAAATAGAATATCAAGAGGAAATGTATATGTTTATGCATGACTAAAAGTGTATATAAAGAGCTGTATAAATCCAGTTATGTTAGAGGTATGGTAGGGACTCATTTGTCCTGAGGTAAATGTTATATCTCTCACATCGTCTGTACTATATGAGAAGTAAAGTTGGAACAGTACTTGAAGCTGCAACATTGTTCCGTTTGGTTTATTATAAAATGTTATTTGTTACTGCTCTCTAAAGTTGATGCTGCAAAGTATATTCTCTCATCAGTGTATATTCTGCAAGTTTCTGTATGCAACAGACTGTGAATGCAAATATAACCAGACTTTGAATTTTAGCAGAATCCCACAGCAAGAAGCAAGCAGCAAGCAAGTAAGCAGAGCTCCATAAATTCGCAGTGCCATAAATTCTTCAAGAAAAGGTGAATGTCCACTAGCACAGTAGTCAGCTGCCTGTTGTGCTTCACCAGCTTCTCAAGTGACGCTGAAAAATTTCTAGCCATCAGCAACAGCAGCCTGATCACCTGTTTTCTTGCTAACTGGTAAGACTTTTTTCTGTGTCACATATTTAGTGTGGATGATGTTAAACAGTTTTATATTCTTACATATTTTGTATATTCTTACATAGTTTGTATATTCTTACATAGTTTGTATATTCTTAGACAGTTTGTGTATTAGATAGTATGGATATTATTTATAATTCATGCAGGAGTAAACCAAACTTTAGTAAATTGCAATGTTGGTATACACAGCACATTAGTAAATGTAAAACCTTATTAGGGCAGGTTGATAGTAAGGCATTATGCAAATGTATTACAATATTTGACTGGTATCTCAAAGAAAACCATGTGGAATATGACAAATGTTTATTGTGTGCTTCAATAAAAACTGCATTTTGTGTATTATGCCATAAAATAATATTGCATCATATTGCTAAAAAAATAGACTGTAAAGACAGATCTGAAGAATTAACTAAGGGTAAAGTGTTTCCATTACATTCTGATGTTGAACAGTTATGTCCTGTCACCACATGTGAGTCAAATCAGTTACTGATATAACCCCTAGTACATTTTGTTACAAAGGAATGTAGTAAACTTCTAAAAGACAGACACAATGAGTTCAGGAAGCTTAGACAAGTTATACATGCATCTTTTCAAAAGTGCATAGGAGTTTCAAATTCAGCAGAACAGCTTACTAAAGAATGTCAGAAAGACCATGCAACATTACAGGAAATTCAACAGCAGTTGCAGGATAAAGGAAATAAATTAGCTGAACTGACAGAGACTGGGAACTCCCTGCATACACAGTTAATCTGTGCAAAAGAAATATATTTTATAATTTGTTTGTGTTTTGAAAATGGTTAAACATACATGGTAGGATGGTAGGATCTGATGTCTGGACAAATCATTTTTAAATGTTTTACTTTCATTCAGTTAAAGCAAGACATATATCAGTTCTACAGTAAAGTAAAGCATATGACTGCCATTCTTAGCACAGTCAAAAGGTAAACAAAACTGTTCTAGTGTATAAAAATTAAATGAAAATAGTTAATAGGAGTAAATATTTAAAGTCACAAGACTGACATGCTTGTATAAAGATATACAGATACAAGACAGACATGCATGTATGTTCTTTTCATCTAAAATACATATGTTACAATAAGCAAGAATAACAGGCAGACAACAGCAAATACAAATAATGTAAATATAAACATATGTTAATGAAGCTAATATCTATTTTGTTTTTTTTACAATTTTTTTTTATAATTGTATAGTAACACCAAACAGTTAAAGTTCTAAATTTTAAAAAGAAAATCACAGATGGTATTTGTCAAACAGTTTTTGTAAAATTAATGGCAGGACAGTTAAATAGATAAATAAATAAAAAAAATACTGAAATCCATGTAAGCTAATTGTAATGTAGTATAAATGCATAGTTATGCAAATCACAATCACATTAAAGGAAAAATGCCAGAATAATTAATTATAGTTTATAGAGTAAGAAATGTGAGCTCAGACCTTCCTAGACTGAATGAATAGTTACAGGAAATGTTGAAAAGATAAGATAAACAACAAGACTGATTGCCAGGCAAGTAGCTTGAGTTTTTCTAAAGCATCATTGTTATTAAAACATAATTGTTAAAATGTTTACAGGCAACACTATTTGGTAATTGTAATAAAATGCCACAATTGTGCATAGATGTCACTTATAATCTGTTTGCAAGTAAATGTTAAAAGGACAAAAAAAAAACTCAGTTGCATCAAGTACAGCCAGCAAATGGGCTATAGTATATATACAGTTCAAATCAATCGTGCAGGAGGGTGTAAATACCTACTAGAGGTAATATACAGTGAAAGCTTTATTTAGTAACCTAATAAAATAAATGTATAACCAAAGTGTTGGGCTGACATACATTCTATTCTCACAGCATAGGGCAGGTAAACAGTGCTGCAGTACTACAGGGGGAGGGGTACTTTCTCAGTTTTGCACTGACTGTATAAGGGGGAAGGGCACTTTCTCAGTTTTACACTGACTGTATAAGGGGGAAGGGCACTTTCTCAGTTTTACACTGACTGTATAAGCAGTACTGCACAAGGGTCTGAAATAAAGCTACAGAAAAAATAAACAACAAGGGTCTGAAATAAAGCTACAGAAAAAATAAACAACAAGGGTCTGAAATAAAGCTACAGAAAAAATAAACAACAAGGGTCTGAAATAAAGCTATAGAAAAAATAAACAACAAGTGTCTGAAATAAAGCTACTGAAAAAAATAAACAAGAGTCTGAAATAAAGCTACAGAAAAAATAAACAACAAGGGTCTAAAATAAAGCTACAGGAAGAAATATCTCATTCCTTCTTGACAATACTCTTTTATGGGGGGAAAACACTTATTAGTGTATTAGAAATACTGGTAAACTGGATTAAACCTGACAGGGTAAGATATTTTACAAGTTGTTAATAGCTATCATAATGGTTATTATTGTATTGTTTAGAATTAAATTGTATTTACAGCCTGTTAAACTGTAAAGCTATACAAGAAATGGTTTAAAAAACAAGAGATGGCTTAAAATTGATTACAGCTATACAAGAGAGAGTAAAGACATGTAAAAAACTGAACAAGATTGGTCACTATTTTTAATATGTTTTTGGCAAAACAATGTTGGTATAAAAAAGCATGAATGTTTCTAATTGCTGAGTATGTAGTTTAAAATAACAGGACATATGAATTTGTTATCAATTCCACTAGATATTTCTAAAGAGACATAAACATTTTCCAAGATTTTGCTTAATATTAATGTTATTAAATTTGTAAGATTAGACTAAATGTACTTTATAGTCTTTGTATGTACAAATGCAGAAGACTTCAGTACAAATGATAGTCTTTGTATATACAAATGCAGAAGAATTCAGTGCAAATGATAGTCTTTGTATGTACAAATGCAGAAGAATTCAGTACCAATGAAATTAATGTCTAGTAATGAATATGTGTAAAAAACCATGTTTAAAAAAAATAAATAAAAAAATGGGTCCAGGGTACCTACTAGATTGAAATGCATGAATAGCAAACAGTCTGTGTAAATACATACTGTACAGGATACATCGTAATAAGCTCAAAAGTAATTTGTCAAGTTGTAATATCACTGGTTTTACCCCACTTAGAGGAAAATTATATTAACTAAAATGTACATAACATTCTGTAGTGTATAAATCATGTTTTTTTAATATTTATTATCTAAGCCCAGTTCAGTATTTTACCAAGATGTTATTGAGCAGTTCAGAGACATGAACACAATGTGATGGTTAAAATGACATTAAAACTGTATATTTTCAGCAGTGTATAAATGCTTGCAGTAGCACATAGTTATTGTCTCTTATAGTTAATTCAACAGTTGCAAAGAGTTAATGGAACAGTTCTAAGTCATAAATTAAATTCTGTGATTGCAAAAGAATAAATTGATCAAGTTAAAAAAAAATAACATTAAAGCAAACACAGCTCATAATTGATAACATATTTTCACAGAATGGTCTGAAAAAGAAAAAGTTTTAAATACATTCAGTTTTGGTAGTAATACTTAATATCATTGTATTAACTATGTAAAATTGCATTTTGACTTGTATAAAAAAAACTAAAGGCTTTGAGTATGTTTAAAACAGAGGGAATTGTTAGATTTTATGAATATAAGGCTGAAATTAATTCTGTTGTAAATATGCTGAAAGAAAAAGCTTGCTTAAATGCAAAAACAGAGTTTAGTAATATGTGATCAGCAATCATACTAAATGACCATGACTTGGAAAATAAGGAACCTGCTGAATGGACATTTTTCCCTTACAGACTTAAAAACAGGATGTATGCAAGAACAAAAATGCAAAATCTGCTTTTAAAGAACACTGACATGTTTTTCTGCATATAAACAAAATGGACACAATATGTTTCCTAAAAATAACAGGATGGACACAATATGTTTCCTAAAACAACAGGATATGTTTATGACACTGTGACAATGTGTTTTCTCAAAAATATGTTTTTCTGCATGGAAAACAGGACATGACTATCAGCAGTGGCACAAGAACAGATGTTTTTGTACAAAGATCCAAATAGAATACAGGATATTCACACTGTCAGAAAAGCTGGTCTCTTACAAGACATTTTTAAACAAAGAAGCTTAGTATTGTTTCTACAGGATGAGCAATTCTCCAAAATAGAATATCAAGAGGAAATGTATATGTTTATGCATGACTAAAAGTGTATATAAAGAGCTGTATAAATCCAGTTATGTTAGAGGTATGGTAGGGACTCATTTGTCCTGAGGTAAATGTTATATCTCTCACATCGTCTGTACTATATGAGAAGTAAAGTTAGAACAGTACTTGAAGCTGCAACGTTGTTCCGGTTTGGTTTATTATAAAAAGTTATTTGTTACTGCTCTCTAAAGTTGATGCTGCAAAGTATATTCTCTCATCAGTGTATATTCTGCAAGTTTCTGTATGCGACAGACTGTGAATGCAAATATAACCAGACTTTGAATTTTAGCAGAATCCCACAGCAAGAAGCAAGCAGCAAGCAAGTAAGCAGAGCTCCATGTAATTTTTTCACCAAGACCACCTAGGTCCCCATCAGTCTCCTCTATTCAGTCTACGAACAGCCTTTACAAGTCAGATATTATGAGACTGGTCAATCAACTCCTGATGGCAAGAGGATTGCCTCCATCCTCAGTTCCAAGCCAACTTGGCTCCGGACCCAGTCCTTCCTTGACGCCCACTCAGATTCCTCTTCCGACTCCAGCCAAGGAGCCCCTGGTACCGACTTTCCCAGCTCTGACTGCCTCTATGCTGGCTAGAGCTCCTTCTCCGACACCGATAGTTGCCTTGAGCTCTTCCATTTTGTCAGAACTGGATACCTCCCAAGGTCAAAGCTTTGTTGCTGGCTCTGAGGTACAGGTTCGACTCTGATACTTTTGTAGCCTTTCATGCCCCTCGTGGCCTCAGCATTCATAAGCTTGGCTTTGGCTTCTGCCTCAGCAGTGGCTTCCTTGGTGCGGGGTGGGACCACAGTTCTGAAGGAGTCTATTTTGGTTCTGGGCTCCCATCATTCTATGAAGGGGGGCTGCCTTTCAGACCATAGAGAGGCTTTGTCCATTGTGGACTCACAGTCTATGCCATCCCTGCTGGGCCAAGTATCTGGCACATCCCCTTGACTGGAGCTTTCTCCAGGCTTCATTCCCTGGGACAGAGGAAATAGAAGCCTCAGGAACATTCCACCATGGTGATTTCTTCTTCGGTTACCTCTCCAGAACATCCCACCGAAGAGGTACCTTAGAAGAAAATGTGAGCAAGAGAAAGCACTTGTACTCCCCAGAAGAGTCTTTCAGAGAGGATACTGATTTTGATGAAGTTGAAGGTTCCCCTAAGTCACCCCCTGATGATGTTTCTTTTGGGGGAATCCTAGAAATTCTGAAGCAGAGGGGTGGCTGGTCTTCCCTACAACCTTCCACAGAGGAGTCGGTATACCTGAAGACTTTTCGTGCCCAGTCCTTTACCTGTTGGATCTCTCCACCCACTGATGAGCTTATTAAACTAATTGCTCAGTGGGCCTGGAAGATTCCTAACTCCATCGAGCTGATCCCTAACAGACCTGACCAGATTCTGTCTGCCCCTAAGGATGAACAACACTGGGCCAAGGGTATTCCTGTAGATGCCATGGTGATAGCAGCAGCCACCAAAAAGGAACTTGCAGAAGAAAGTCTTATGATCCATCCTCCTAACAAGTAATCTAGGACTATGGATAGGTTTGAGAAGCATGTATACACTTCATCAACCTTCGCTCTCAGGTCCTTGAATTATATGGCAAACATCAAAGTTGCAAAGAGATCTGATCAAAGAGCTTTCAAACACTCTCACAGGAGCAGTAGTTGCAGGGGTCTGAGATAAGGTCACCTCTCAGCTCACCAGTCTTGAATCGATTTTAAATTCATCCATGAGTCTAATTGCTCATGCAGCTGAAGAGATGACAAGAGCAGTGGGTTCAGGCATAGCCATCAGGAGACATGCTCGATGCACTTGTGTGACTCTGCAGAGCCATTTAAATCTTTTTTTGTCAACGCTCTTTTGACAGATCATCCCTGTTTGGACCCAAGGTTAAAGACACACTAGCCAGATGTGAGAAAGATGGGAAGACTCTTTCTGCTGTGGGTCTACACTTCTCCACTCCTCAGTGGCCCTGCTCTAGGAACCAGAGAAGTGGGAGGCTGTTGTTCAAAAAGACTCAAGGGCCTTTCCAAGACTCATGTGGCAAAGACTTCTCCTGGGGCAGAGGGGGAAGTAATAATGGAAGATGCCATCCAAGAGGCAGAAGTGGCCCGCAGAAACAGGGGTCCAGAGATTCCTTCTCAGGTAACTCCTACCAGCGCTCATGAATGGAGGTCCAATTGCCTTCCTCTGGAGGCAGTTGAGGGACAGTTGTCCCAGTACCAATCTGCCTGGCTACAAATGACATTGGACAAATGGGTGCAGGGGATCATTTCAAGAGGATACATCATTCCCCTTTCAACAAAACCAAAAACACAAAAAAGACTCCCAGACATTCCACCCAGTCACAAGGAAGCAGCAGTCTTAGAAATCCAAAAACTGCTAGACAAAAGAGTCATCCAGTCAGTCCCACCAGACCAGAGAGGATCTTGAATCTACTCAAGGTTCTTTCTAGTACCAAAAAATAGGGAACTGCAGACCCATGTTGGATCTCAGTTACTTGAACAAATTAGGTCAACAAACCAAATTCTAGATGGTCTCGGTACAGTCAATACTTCCATTTTTGGAAAAAGACAACTGGATGTGCTCAATAGATCTTCAGGATGTATTATCACATAAAAATGGACAAGTGCTCCAGAAGATTCCTGCACCTCCGTCTGGAAGCCAATAACTATCACTGCCATTTGGCCTCACCACAGTCCCCAGAGTGTTTACTAAATGCATGGCAGTGGAAGCAGCACATCTCAAACTGCTAGGGTTATGAATGTTTTCATATTCCGTGTTTCCCCCCACTTAAGAGCAATTTCTAATACAAATCAATTCAAAAAAATACTAAAAGACAATCTATTTCACTCTAGGACTGGTTCCTGCAATGACCCTACATAATAATGCCTTCTTGTTCCCCTTTTTCCTCCTACAAAACTACCTCCTTTCTGCCTGCATTTTTCAGGTAACCTTACTATGACTTAGTCATTATGAGTATTTGCCAGGTAATATAACTGTGACTAGGTGACCACAAGTTTGGAGAAATATACTCATCCGTTAGCTTGTAAAATAGAAGCTCTATTTGTACACTGTTACTCCTGCTTGTAAAAAAAAAAAAAAAAAAAAAAAAAAATCTTGTACCTACTGTGTTACTTCTTGCATATGCTTGTTTAACCTCATAACTAGATATGAGCACTTTAAACTTGACTGTTATTATTTTGTACATATTTGTGTTAATTTCTTTTTCTTATGCTCTGGAAATTTTTATACTTTGTAACTTTTTTTATACTTTGTAACTTTTTGGAGCTTTTTCCTCGGGTGCCTGCTGAAAAAGGGCACCTGCCCAGTTGGACTAAACCAGTCAACAAATGTCAAATAAATAAATAATAAATAATATCTCTATGACTGGATCCTTACTGCTACTACCAGGTGTCAACTCATAAAGGCAAGAGATTACAGCCCTCATCTTTGCACCACCTTAGGAATCACAATAACGTATGAAAAATCCCATTTGGAACCCACAGAAAAGCTGGAATTGATTGGAACTATACTAGAGACAGTCACAGGATTTGTGTCACTGCCATTAGAAAGGCTCCAGAGGATCAGGTCAACCACATCATTCAAAACAGAAGTGTTCCATTAAGACTCATCCTGCAGGCTCTAGGGTCAATGGGAGCCTCTATTACTAAAAACGGATCCAAGCAGTGAAGAAAAAGCAAAAACAAACTCCGGCAGTTACAGGACAGTAGAGTTTATTCAATGAAGCGCTTTTCATCTGCAAGCATATGCAGACTTCTTCAGAACTGCATATGCTTGCAGACGAAAAGCGCTTCATTGAATAAACTCTACTGTCCTGTAACTGCCGGAGTTTGTTTTTGCTTTTTCTTCACTGCTTGGATCCGTTTTTAGTTTCTTGGTTTGTGTTGGTTATATTTGGAGCCTCTATTACCCTAGTTCCCATGGCCAGATATCACATGCAGATTATTCAATGGCTTCTGGCCTCCCAGTGGTCATTATTAAACCAACTGCTGTCTCATCAGATTTTGATCACCAGTCATTGCAAGCAAGACCTGTCTTGGTGGCTCCATTCCAACAAAATCTTGTCAGGCCATCCCTTTGTCCTACCTCAGCCCCAAGCCATAGTGAACATGGATGTTTCCCAGATAGGGTGGGGGGCATTATCTGGGAAGGACAGTCCAGCACATTTGGTCCCAGATGAAGGTCAGTTTGCATATCAATGATCTAGAGATGAGGGCGGTACTCTTAGCATTGTGAACATTTCAAGATACCCTCCTCTTTGGAACAGTGGCAATACAGACAACATGTTGGTAGTCTGGTACATCAACAAACAAGGGGGAACCAAGTCTTACCTGTTTTGCTGAGAAGCCCTCAGAGTATGGCAATGGGCAATTTCTTCCAACCACTTTCTAACGGCAATGCACATTTCAGGGAGCTCCAGCACTGGAGTTGAGCAGAACTATCCTAATGCCTCACGAATGGTCTCATTCCAGCAGTGGTGGAAAAGATCTTCCACCACTGGGGTCACCCTTGGTGTGATCTATTTGCGTCTCCTCTGAATAATTGCAGCAGTTGTTTTGTCCTAATCCCCCCACTGGGGGAGACACCCAGAGATGGTCTTCTCCATGATTGGCCCCCCTGGTCTTCTGTATGCCTTTCCCCTGACTTCTCTGATATGCCAGTTTCTAAAGAAAGCCAAGCAGTCAAAGAACAAAATAATCCTCATTGTTCCATTCTGGCCTTGACAAGTCTGGTTTCCCTTCCTTTGGTCTTACCTACTTCAGAAATCTTGGATTGTGGACCCAGCTCCTGACCTGTTATCTCACCCAGAAGGAATGGTTCATCTGAATCTCCAGCATCTCAAGCTCACTGCATGGCTTCTCCAGTTCCCATGATTGCCAGGCATTCTTCCCTTACTTCCCTGGTACAACAAATCGTTTTGGTCCACCACAAGCCTTCAGCTAGAAAGCTGTACCATAACAAATGGATAAAATTTGCTAGATGGTCGCTTGACAATAATATTGACCCCTGCACAGCACCTCTGGATAAAGTTTTAGATTTTCTCGCCTTTCTTTATCAGTCTGGCTCTTCAACTTCTAACATTCGAGTACATCTTGCTGTGATATCTAATTGCCGTGTTAGTTTTGATGGTTCTTCACTTATGTCTCACAAACTTTTAAGGCCTTTTTGAAAGGAACTTTACAGCTAAGGCCTCCGTTTAAAGAACCCATTGCTCCATGGGATTTACCCTTGGTCCTACAGTCTCTCATTTCATCCCCTTTTAAACCTTTGGCAGCTTGTGATTTAAAGTTTTTGACTTGGAAAACTTTGTTTTTGATAGCTATCACTTCAGCCAGAAGAATATTGGAAAATCAAGCCTTGTCCTGCAGGCCCATTATTTAATATTTCATAATAGGGTCTCCCTCAGGACGAATCCATCTCTTTTGCCGAATGTTGTTTCAGAATCAAATATTAATCAAACCTTACATCTATCAGTCTCTTTCCATAATTTTTCTAATAAGGGAGAGTAATGTCTCCACTTATTAGACGTTCACAGGCAATTATGCTTTTACCTTCACAGAACAAAGGACATCAGAAAATCCAGCCAACTGTTTGTTGCCTTTTCCACACTTTCCTTAGGTAACTCAGTTTGTAAGGTTACCTTAGCTAAATGGCTTAGGGATTGTATCACCTTTATTTATCACTAAAGGGGACTTCACCCACCATATCCTGTGAAAGCTCTTTCAACTAGAGCTGTAGCAGCTTCTTCAGTTTTTCATGGTAGAGCTTCTTTAGATGACATTTGTGCAGCAGCTACATGGGCATCTCCTCATACCTTTATTACTCATTACAAACTGGACCAGGTCTCTAGGGAACGTGCATCTTTTGGTTCGATGGTGCTCAGGGATATTATTTCATGAGACCTCCCAAGATTCAGGTAGCTAGGGACTCTGTCCCACAGTCAAGGACTGAGTGAAGATTGAGAACATCATATAAAGAAGTTATGTCTTACCATAACATTACATCTGTGTTATCAATCTTCACTAATCCTTGAAATTCCCCCTCCTTCTCCTTGCCTAAGACTCTTATTGGACAGAAAATTCCCAAAGACTGGCTTCATAATAGGGACATAGATATGGTCTCTTATTTATTACTTTTTCTCTGTCTGCCACTATTATAGGGAAACTCGATCTGAGGTAATTTAGTGAGGAGCATTATGGGTAGAGCCTAGCTGGAGAGTTTTGGAAGGCATGAGCTGTAAAAACGTCCGAGTCGGTTCCAAGGTTCGGAACCGAGCCCCCCACAGTCAAGGATTAGTGAAGATCGACAACAGAGAAGGGAACGTTATAGTAAGACATACCTTCTTTTTACAGGTTATGGGTTCTAGGTTGATTCAATGAAAACTGAACTATCAAAACACATTCTAGGGTTTGTCCTACATGGCCTTCTACTAGTCTTGTTAGGTAGGAAGAAAAGAATCCAAGGAAAGACAGATTTTGACTTCCACTCTGCAGATTAATGTACTGCATCCTCTTTAGAAAGGAAGAAAGATGGGAACAAATGTCCTGTGGTCTGTTTAGTAAATATGGAATGTGGAAACTATGAAGAGAGACAAGAGATGCGAGAACAGACACTTCCAAAGCATTATGTTAACACTTTGAAGACTGAACTGCACAAAAAGCTCCAAACTAGTTATTTGGATGAAATTATGCCAAATATTCAAGTCCATAGAGAAAGGGACTGCACCAGTGTGGATAATAACTAGGAATGCCCAGACTTGGAAGCGTTGTTCATCTTCTGTACTATTAATAAATGACGGATTCCTCTTACTTGGACACATGTATAAAAACATTCTTGTTCAGGAGAATTTATGAGTGCTTTTAAGACCATCTCCACCAACCAACATTTTTCTTTATATTTAAAGCAGTATGGCTCAAGAAACAGATCCTAAAATGTGTACATGAACAGAACGTAGAAGAATGTTCCTATTAAGAACATGAGATGGCGGGTCAGAATAGCATGTTCGTATTAAGGACATGAAATTGCGGGTCAGAATAACTGGACTCTCCTTGATCCTTTAAACTGTATCTAACCAAAATTTTGATTCCCAACCCAGAGATGGAAGGTTGTATGTCCTTCACCATAACGATAACCATGTGCTCCTAAAGATGCCTGAGGCTCAGTGGAAACCTTGTATGTTTTGAAAATTATAGCTTGAAAAGGCATTATCTGAATTTCCACAATTAACATCAATTAAACAAGGTTATCCATGTAAAAATGCAGCTAGGGCATAAAGAAAATATATATTAATATGTCCTGTATGGGCTTTTAAAAATATACACAAGGATACCCACCTGTATAGACACATATAATAAGGTTTGCTATCATATTTGCGAACGTCATTTAGACGAACGCAATGATTTCCGACAAAAATTGTCAGAAATCAAAACACCGCGCAACCGAAATATCGAACGGAGCATTTCAGCAATGTCGAATATCGACTTTGCTGAAATGCTCACATATGCCCATAACTAACAATAATGTTTGTAGGGGGGCAAGCCCCTTTGCGCCCCCCACAGTCCCCCTACTTATATATACAAACTCCGAGATCACACTACAGTGAGGGTAATGGTACATTTCCCGATCCCCACTATAGTGCAATCTGCACCGCAATGTTGAAGCTGACATTAGTGACTGTTCGCTCATGTCAACTTTGACATTGTGGTGATCGAACTCTTTGTTCGAGAAAATGATTTTCGCATACATTCGATCATCTAAATGACAATCGAATATGTGATAGTAAACCATATAATAAACCTGTTGGCAAAATATTAGATGTTCTGTAGACCTAACAAAAGGGTGTTGAAACACATTTAACAAAAAAACTAATATAATATATATGCATATATAAGATAATGCCACTTCCATGGATTCCATCACCAGGATTCAGTTTTGACTGAAGAGTGATGTAGAAACATTTTTATCCTGTTTTTGCTCCTTGATGCTGACTCTCGGCTGCCGCCAGGGTCTTTCCTCATCTACCAGGTCTACCAGGCATTCCTTACCTCATCAGACATGCTCCAACCATTACGCAGGGCCAGCAAGGAGATCAAGGCTCCTGGTGCAGTGCTGTATTCCTCAGAGGAGTTGTTTTCTGTTTTATGCCCTAACTCAAATGAGAAAGGACCTGTGATGGGGATATATAGGTATATCATCCCTCCTTCAGTGGTGACTCAGCAACCCCCCCCCCCAGCCCATGATTCCTCTTTAGGCTAATTACCCCTCTGCACATTCCTTGCCTCTACTAGGGCTCAGCCAGAAGGAGTGCCCAAGTGCCCCAAAGAAAGGCACCCTCATCCTTCCATGACAGCACCTCAAATGTCTAAGCTTCTAATTCAAAGAATCACTTATCCAAGCAAATCATGACATGTGGACTTTTTTGCGGGTTAGCATATGGCTGGGCTGCCACATTAGTATGCTACGTTACATTTGAGACCACTATCTGTGCTGAGGACTCTGTGATGAGAAAACCTCCATGGCTGCATAGTCTCTGAATTGAAAAGGCTTAGCATAATGTGGAAACCTCCTGAACTAAAGCTTCTGCACCGAGCTAACCTTTCTGTGTCCTAGGGAGTGGCCTTCACCATAGAAAAAACACTTGAAGCCTAACAGTTTACAGTCAAATATTATCACTATTTCTGAAAGTTTCTTTGCAACATGAAAAATAAAAAGAAGCATATTTGATTTATTCTTGATTTCTAACTTGTCCTCAGTTCTGACAGCAGCAAATAAACGACTAGAAAATTTCCATAATATACACAGATTCTGAAAAAATGGTTAGCTGTAAAAAGACTATGGTGCAAATTCAATAAAGCTCACAGTCATTTTTTCTATTTGGGAATCGTGGCGTGATGTGAACATCGACACAGCAGGTTTTAAATTTAGTAAACTCCATGTAGTAGCGTGCAATCATGTACACTCACACGCAATACAGGAAACTTTCTTGGAATGCAAATTTCAGCATAAGTAGGCTGAAATATATGCTAATGAAGTGAAACAGCAAGGTGGAGCAATTCAACAACCTTAAATATAACCATGTAGACTCCATTTTTTGTGTTGATAGTTTACGTGGAAATTTTCCACATACAGGAATCTTCACAGAAGCAACGGCATGTAAAAGTCCAGAAATATGGACATAATGCCCATAAAAAGATAACAACACACCTGTAATGGGCAATGTGTACACTGTGGATGTCCAAAAGCATCAGAGGACTGTGTCAGATTGGTATAACTTTAAATTATTTTTTTACCTCATGTTTGCGCAGTGCACCGCTTGCCGCAAAAGGTTTTAAATATGAATACCCGAAATGTCATGTAAAAAAGGACTAAAAGGTAGTGTCACAATAGGTAAAGTAATACTGTGCCTTATGTCTTTAAATGTGTGCTCCCTTGCTGTTGCCCAGCTTACACAGCTACTAACCATGTAGATTCCAGGCTGTCAGCACAGTTATTATGCAAATGAGTGCAAAGATCAGTGAATTTGTTGAATCACAAAAAGCAGGAACTGTGTAGGGATGTTGACTTCATGTAAGCTCCTACACGGTGTTTATGTTTCCAGTGGAAGTCAATGACATCATGGGTGTGTGTCAGGTCACTTTTTTTGGGGGGGTTTACTGCACGTGTTTGTACAGTGAGCCACTTGCTGCAAATGGTTTTGGTGATGCATACTTTGAGTGACCAGATCACCCATGTATCAGACATGAGCTAGACAGCCAAAAATAGAAACCAGATGCATTCAGTTAATATTGCTGAGCACTGCTGGACATCGTGCAAACCCAGTAAGTGGGGCTATACTCTGCTAATAGCCTCCAGTTATGGGACTTTGTGTTACTATTCCTGTGGCAACAGCTGTTTGGTAACAGTCTAGAGTGCAGATGGTCCTGGATTCAAGTACAGGGTATAGCAACTTTTCTCGTACTGTTCTGACATTGTAGTTTATACAAATGAAGTGCAACTTGCAGTAATTAGCATTTTATGTATGTTTCATGACAACAGGGATGAAAATAACATTTTTATATGATTTACCTTAATTATGCACAGCTACACTCTGCTGCGTGCTGGTGCATACAGCACACTGCTGCGCACTGAAGCAGGATGTTTACATTGGGTCTATATTACAACGTCGAACTCACAGGAGTCTGAACATTGTAATATTGAACCCAAATGTTCAAAATACGAAAATAGTAATGCCACTGCACACCGATTTTTTTCCCAGGGAAAAAAATCGGTGGGCGTTTTTCGGGGTTTTGCTATTTCCTCCACTGTGGTGCAGTCTCGGAGTTGGCATATTTAAGTAGGGGAGTGGGGGGGGGCACAGCCCCTCACATTAGTTTAAGTTTAAAGTGTAAGTGTTTTTTGTTTTTTTTTTGTAACGGAACAACGATTTTTTTCCCTGAGGAAAACAATCGCTGTTCTGTGTTTTTGTAATTATTGGGTTTCGAACTTCACGATTCAATATTACATCATTCAGACTCCTGTGAGTTCGACAATGTAACATATACCCTTTAAATCATGTTAATTATATCTGAAGGAGGTGAATTCCATCTTAATTAGCCAATCCTACATGGTGGGCCTACTCAAGAAATGTATAAAGTATGCATACAGCCTACATTCTGATTTTCCCTCTATACTTCAATACAGTTGGAGTAGAGACTTGGAAGTTTTAACTGACATAATGCTAGGGGCTGCTGCAGCTATTCTACATCTGCATGTGCTAGAGGTTGAAGTCAATGCTGCTGGTGCTGATGACAATAGGCCTGGGCCGAAAAGGAAGAGTGTTCAGGCCCAGGGAACCTTCCGGGTACTACATGAGCTGGAGATTGCACAGTGCAACAGGGTGGACAGGGACATATTACAAGAGCTCACTGAGCTCTGCCGCCCTCTACTCAGAGCTGGAGCTAACAGAGTGGAGCCCATCCCAGTGGAAACTAAGGTATTTGTAGCCCTTAGGATATTAGCTACAGATACTTTTCAAAGACGAACTGGGAACATAATGGGGATGTCACAGGCATCAGCATCCAGGATACCCCATCAGTTCCTGGATGATATTATCCTACATGCCATTCAGCACATATAATTTCCCCTTTCTCCTGAGGAGAGGGCCAGCAATATGCAATGGTTCTACCATGTAGCGCACTACCCTAAAGTACTGGGTGCCATAGAATGCACTCATATACACATCAAGGCACCACCTGGTGAGCAGGGTAGGATCTACATTAACCACGAGGGATACCACTCCATCAACTGCCAAGTCATGTGCAATGCCTAGGGGGTTATCTTGAATATATGTGCTGGAAAACCTGGCAGTTATCATGACTGCCATATCTGGCACACATCACAGCTGTATCAGATGTTTGCTATGGGGGACATCCCACAGGGCTATTTACTGGGCGATGCTGACTATGCCCTAGAACTGTGGATGATGACACCCATCACAAGTGCACACACACACCCATGGAAAAAAGACATAATATGGCACACACACAAACTAGGAACATCACAGAGTGTGTGTTTTGGCTTCAGAAGTTCCGGTTCCGGTGCCTATATATATCCCGTGGAGCCTTGCAGTATACTCCATGCTCATATACACAAATATTCACCGTATATGCTATGCTCCACAATCTGATCCTGCGGGAACAGCTGCTCTCTCCAAGACTAGGAGCATAGTCTCCACGGGACCAAATGGCATTCTGGCCTGTGTTCTTCATGTGCTTCAACAGTGAGCTACTCCCCTAGGCACCATATTCAACCACAGTCTGAATACTGCTGTTATCCACAATGAATGGAATGCAGTGACCATTTTCCAAGTGCACAAGAGATGATTGGCACAATAGAAGTGTAATTATAGACCCATAACTTTATGCAACCTCTGCCGTAAGGCAATGGATACAGTTTGCATACATCTCAGACACAAGGAAATAGGTGACCGCCAAACACTAGATGTGCTCCAATTAGGTGTTTTCAAGGGTATCTTGTGGCTGCAAAACCTCATGGGATTCAAGACTGTAACCAGCGACATACACAAAGTCAAAGTTGTGCACACATCCTATTGTGACTTGGTCAAGGCCTTCAACACAATCCAACATTTGTTGTCATTGGGAAACTAACCAAAGTGAACATCAAATCCTATGTTATCAGTTGGTTTGCAAATGGGATCACAGACTAACAACATGCAATCACAGTGCGAGACTTCACTTCAAGCAGCAGACATATCACCTGTGTGGTAACAGACGTGTCAGTGCTGTGGCCGTTCATGTTTGACATGTACATCTCAGAAGTCCTGAACAAAACAGAGGGTCTGTGGCACTAATGACTGCTGACAAAGCCATGGGTGTTACATGAACTGCAAAGAATGCATCAGCATACCCTGTACTAATAATAAACACTACTGTCTATTATAAAATAATCATCAGTACACTATTCCCCACTTCTGTATTGATAAACCTTGAAACACGTAAACTGCAACCTGGGTCTAATGTGAGGATGTACACATTCTACATCTTAAATATAATTAGTAACGCCATTTACATCAATAGCAATATATGTTTGCAATCCCCTATACTCATCCCTAATTGGCTGTATTAATGATTATGAGCCACCCTTTGAAATGTATTTTATCAGACACCTACAACAACTTTACAGACCTCAGACATGTCAGAGTAATAAAACATCACAGGGTCTCCAACATGTGTCTTCTGTGGGCAGACTGACATATCTGTCATTGTGTGCAGTATCATATCGATAGCTTTGAGGCATATTATGTATGCCTTACAGGGCTAGCTGTTGCCAAAAAGGGATGAAAATGCAGCACATGCATAAGTAATGTGAGATTCGAGTTACCTGTTCCAGGGACCTCAATGTACACTATGACATACATAGGACATGCTGGAGAGACAGATACATCTCCCAGATGTCATCTCACCTCTGCAGTAGGCTTCATATCCATGTCAAGCACAGCACCTCCATTACCATGTTGAAGGACAGGCTGGATGACTTGTGAAAATGTTATCAGTCATGGATCAGTGCTGCTACACTCCTGGGCATGGGTGGTGCCTGCTAGACAAAACTTAGCTATGCATTATATCTGAATTTTAATATATTGTGATGTAAAGACTATGCTTCTAAATACCATCAGGTCAATGCCCTAGTCACATCCTGTGAACCTCGGAACCTATGGTGCTGTAGATGCAAAAAGGAATATTACACTTTATTACCAATCTGATAACATTTGTCTTTAGTGCTGACATACAACCTTGAGCTCTGAATTTGATGGGTTGACTTTGGATGTGCATCCATACATTTTTACTAAACAATCCTTAAAGAGAAAGTTAGATGTATTAATGAGACACATTTAATTGTCTGAATTCACAGCCCTTACAAAAGCATCCACTATAAAGTAGATAAATTATTATGCTAGCAACTGTCTAAATGGTTACGTACAATCTAAATGTCAGGTACAATTATCAGTTCAACAGCACAAATGGAGGATGATGTCATATTAATATAGATAGTCACCCTGTGCATCAGACACATAGCTTTAGTATCCCTGAATCCAAGCGATAGATGACAGGGATATGGCACAGCTGTCATCAGATGCACATGGTATTGTGTGTGGGGGCAGGATGCCTAGGCTGACACAAAAGGCTGGTGAGTGTGTGTGTGTGTGTGTGTGTGTGTGTGTGTGTGTGTGTGTGTGTGTGTGTGTGTGTGTGTGTGTGTGTGTGTG
Organism: Protopterus annectens; assembly: GCF_019279795.1. NCBI lineage: Eukaryota > Metazoa > Chordata > Ceratodontiformes > Protopteridae > Protopterus > Protopterus annectens. The sequence goes on along the minus strand of NC_056747.1, from coordinate 1,262,954,528 downwards.
TGTGTGTGTGTGTGTGTTTGAGTAAGCAAGGGAAGCAGGCAAGATGGACCATGTAAATGTTGTGTTTGTCTGTAGGTCCCCTCAATGTGATATTCGCGTGTGAGTGTCTGCATGAACACAGCCAAGCATAGTGCTAGCCGTACATATCTGTATGGTGGACAGCTGTGAGAAGTGCATGGTAGAGCTGGCAGTGCATTGTCTCTGCCCCCAAACAAGAGAACTGGCTCTACCAGGAGTTGCACTGGCAGCCCCACACCCAAGGTGTGCTACTACCTGAAGATGACTGATGTTTGCTGTATGTGCTCCCTTCACAGGAACTCCCAGGACCATGATCCCATAGCCTGCTATGTCTGGGTGTGAACAGCACACTCACTGCTGGAGCAGTTGATGTACTGCCACTCTGGGGGTTTGATTGGACACAGCCACATTGGCTCTCATGCAGTTGCTGACCTATGCCCATGGCTCTCATGTAGTTGCTGACCTATGCCGACGAGGTTGACGCTCCCGTCCAACAGATGTTCCATCACAGACAGTGTGAGTTCCATGACAGATACACTGTGCTCCCTCACAGATACTTCCCGTTTCAACATGTTATTCAACCATTCCAGGGAATCAACAACACAATGGAGGCAGTCACAGATGTCAGACTGTGCTGCATTTATAACCCTGAGCATTCCCCTGGAGTTCCTTTTTGAACATGCCTGTGCCTCCATGATGGCCCTAAACATATGCCAAGTGACACATGATGAGACACCTGCAACAGGTTGGGGGGGAGACAGCAGGCCTCCTCCGAGCACCCCTATCAATTCACCTGTGTGGCACCTCAGCAACAGTTTGGCTATGGCCAGTGTCAACAGTCACTGAAGCCGCAGTAGTAGCCACACTTCCCTGGTCACTGTCCTCACCCTCCAACTGCCCAATATCTAAGGCCTCAGTGGACTGGTTATGCATAGGCATACTTGCTGTGTTTGGTGATAATGAAGTGGGTTGCTGGATGTCAACCTCTGTGTCAGAATCAGCCTCTGCAACCTCCGGCTGTGCTTTACTTTGGCCACCATCATCATCAGAATTTGACGAGACACTGACATCAGGTGGTGTAGGAGACAGAGAACCACTTCCATATTCACCTGCGATAAAAGGAAGGAAAACAGGAATACATTAATACCTGCACTACTATGCTGCAATATATGTTAAGCAATTTAGACTGCTGTCACTATTACAGACATTCATACCTTTCAACCTCTTAGGGCAAGGAATATGGCCAAAGCCAAGAATAATGGGTGGCCAACAGCCCAAGAATAGGTATCATTGCGACATATTGCCCTTACAAGCCTAGAAAGGTGATAGAATAGCAGGTATTGCTTCACTAAGACATTTATATGTGGTATGCATTTTTAATCATCCTGGGGATCACTTCTGTGACTCTGCTCGACAGGGGCACAGGAAATTAACTTTCTTGCATTGGCGTAAGCCAGGGAACTTTGTTGGCTAGTCTTACTTAGGCCCTTGGGCTGATAGCCTAGTACTTACCTATGAACCTATAATGTAAGATCTGTCATTATTTTATGTCTGCAATCTTTAATGACCTGTCAATAGTTTGCATCTCAATCACTATGATCTTAACTCATTCACTCCAATAGAGCTCAGGAAGTTTGCACTGTAACTTCTAATGGACAGAGCCCAAGCCTTTTGACAGAATCAAATTATGTCCTTACATTTCAAACAAATGTTCATATATCTGGAACCAGAGGAGTTATGAAAGAAGTATAAATGGCAAACTCTTCAGCACAAACTATTTTTATAGTGGTAGTATTCTTTAGGTTTTATAAGTCGGAGTAAATACAGTAAGTATTACATTTGTAATATTCTATTTATTTATTTGACATTTGTTAACCAGGTTAGTCTGACTGGGCAACAGCTCTTTATCAGTGGAGGCCTGAGGAGAAAAGCTCCAAGTAATACATGTAAACACAAGTTATCAAATAACAGCGTGAACAAAATCATTTAAAGTTAACAAATACAATAACAAAGTGAAAGAAAAAACATGCCAGATCATGAACAGTGAGAAAGACATAATTAGATTTCTACAGTAACATACAATACTAAGAAGAAAACTGAAAATGACCACATGTAAGCAAAACCATGTGAACAGATGAATTATATATGTACACTATGTACAGGAGATGATCCCAAGGCACAGATCACTATAAGTCTACAGTGTTGCAGGCTGAGAGAGCCTGAAACTGAGACGGTTGCAGCAGGAGTATTAGAGGAGTAGAGAAGGGAAGATAGAGAAGGGGAAGAGAGGGTTAAGTTGGGTGATTGCACTCATATGTCTGTTTTAGAGCTGTTTTAAGAGTTAGGGTTTGGGATAGATCTAACACTAAGTGGCAGTTTATTCCAGGCATTTGTCACTAAGTTTGTCCACAGTGGTGCAGCAGTAGCATTGTCGCCTCACAGCAAGAGGTTCTCCGGTTCGATTCTCAGCTGGGGGTGCCTTCTGTGTGGAGTCTGCATGTCCTCCCTGTATTTGTGTGTGCTTCTTTCAGGTGCTCTGGTTTCCTGCCATGTTAGAAAGACATGTGTCTGGACTGCTTCCCCCTGGGCCTCCCCTGAAAATTGGCTTCATTCCAAGTCGGACTTTCCCTGTTTAATAGATGTTAAATAAATATTTTTATTGGGCACATAAACTTGCAGAAGATGCTGTTGAGAGCTACAGAGGGCATGGTTTGGAGTGTAGGGATGGATGAGGGAGGGGAGAGAGGGAGAGAGAGAGAGAGAGAGGGGGGGGGGGGCAGGAGGAAGGTTCATGCAAGACAGAATGAGTCATGAGAAGCTGGGGAAGTAGGATTTGATGATGAAATTCCAGCCACTGCAGGTTTTTTAAGGCTAGGCAGTGGTAAGAGTGGTAGGAGAGGTTGGAGGCAAATCTTGCAATTTTGTTGTAGGTCAGTTCTAATTTAAACAGAAGGTTGGATTGGAGGTTTGTAAGAATAGGGGCTGCATACAGTAGGGTAGGTAGTAGACAGCTTGTGCAAGGGAGAGCCTAGAAGCATTTGTTCGGAATTTTTTATGCCTTTAAAGCAGGCCTAACTTTTGATGTATCTTTTTAATGCACTGCTGAGTATGGAGATCAAACTTTAGCTAGTCATCGATAACAATGCCTAGAAGTTTTGTGTGAGGTTTAACAGAGATGACAGTGTTGTTTAAGGAGGAGACAGTAAAGGTAGCTGTATTATGATGGAGAGATTTAGGGAGGAATTGGAGAAATTTAGTCTTCGTAGGGTTAAGTAGAAGCTGGTTGGAAGTTAGCCATTTTTGATTGAGTGCTCTTGGGTGAGGGTGTGAAGATGGGGAGATATTGTCAGAGCAGGAGATGACAGTGGAATCATCAGCATATTGTATAACTGAAGAGAGAGGAGAGGATGAGTGGAGGTCTTTTATAAAAATGCTAAATAATAGGGGTCCAAGGATGGAGACTTGGAGTACCCCTGTTTGTACAGGTAAGAAGGGAGAAAAATTAGATTGCTATTTAACTGCTTGGAATCTATTGGCAAGGTAGCTGAAGAACCAAGAAAGTGCAGAGTTGGACACATTAAAGGAAGTTAGTTTGGATAGAAGTAGTCTGTGAGAAACAGTGTCAATTCCCGATGGCCCTGGAAAAAGTAAAATAAGAGGTAATGGCAACAGCACCACATTTAACAGTATAATAGGGGTAATATTTTTAATAATCTATATTTACAGTAACTACAGTGTTAACAATAATGTGGCTGACAACCTCTAAATGACCTGAAAACTGCAGCTATCTTAAATACACTTACCAAAAAAAGCAACCTGCCACACATTAAAACTATATACACTATTACACAATGAATGCAACAGTATTCTACTGATGATCTAACAAAGCCAAAATGGAAGCTCCTCCTGAGATGCAGGAGTGGCACCCATGTCCAGAACATGCTGGCTGATGGACTGCTGGGAGCTTTCCTGAGTGGCAATATTTGCCAGGAATTCCTTGGTGGCAGTGAGAGGTTGTCCTGCTGCAGGCCCACCACCGGTGACCTGACAATCACATGCCACTTCAGCAGTATGCCTCCTTGCATCATGAATCATGTTTGTGGTTCTGCGTCACACCTGCTCTTAGCTGTGATTGTGTTGCCCAATTGCATTGACATTTTGGTCCAATTCATGCCACAGGGCTGCACGTTGTGACTTATTGTCCTGCCCCTGGACATAAGTACACCATGATGTTGCCTTAACGCATCAATGATGAGGTCATTCACTGCCTCAGAAAATGGGGGACTACAGCGAGTGGGCATATTGTTTACTGAAAGACAAAATAATGATAACACGTATAAGGATCACGTACGTACAAATAAACTGTGTACAGATAAAGCAGTACAGGAAGGCTCTCAGTATTCACCACTTGATTACAATTTAAAGACTCAACAGTGGTCAACAAATAACATGGGGCTACAAACAAGGAGGGTAGCATGATGAACATACCCTTGTTTGGGCCTTAACAGACACTCAGTTATGCTCACACACCCAACACAACAGCCCATTCTAGTTTATGCCATAGCAGGGACTCATCCCCCCAAATATATATATATATATATATATATATATATATATATATATATATATATATATATATATATATATATATATATATATATATATATCAGGCTAAGGGACAAATGTACTAACCAAACAACAGTGTAAATTCAAAAGTGCTCTCAAAGGACCTATCCATGAAACGTGTGCATAATTATCATACAGCATTAAACCTTTGGCCTTCTCTACATCCACTGTACCTCTCAAATGGCTGGTAAACAAGGCCATGTCATGAGTGCACTTCTAACAAATGCTTACTGATTTACGTTACGTCATTCCTAAGTATATTCCAACATATGCATTATTTAGGTAAAGAAATGGATACATACCTGATGGAGTACAATACTCCTCTGTCGAAATATACTGTTACAATTTAAATGTGTAACTGAGTTTGAATTCTGTGGAAAGTGTTTGCTGGCAACCCTTGCAGTTAACAAGACCTGTGCTATGGGGGATATCTGCAAGGCTTACTTAGATGTGGATGTATGCTATGCTATGCACTGGAATAATGACTGAGGAAACCCATCGGAGATGCACACACATACACACACACACGCAGACACACACACACACACACACACACACACACACACACACACACACACACACACGTACACAGTAATGAGACACAGTTCAAACAGTAATGCCATACAGCATATTTTTCAGCTACTGCACTCACAGTGCCAGTGCCTACATACCTCTGGCTAATGGCACCATTAAAATCCACTGACATGTCCCTCAATGCTCATAGGATGTGCTATGCCACCCAAGTTAACACAATGGAAACAGCTGGAGCAGGATCATCAAGGGGAAGGGAAACTCATCCTACTGACAATGCCAAGGTCATCACAGCCACAAGCCAATGATGACTCATAGGAGGAACTAGGAGGTATGGTTGTAGACAGACATAGCCGTGCTCAGTAAGTCCTTGCATTGGCTATGAGACAAGCCATAGCACCTTGGAGGCTAAAACCATCCTCTGACATCACTATACATCTCCATTAGGGATGCATTACAGATAACAGTCATCAACCATAACTAAATCATACAACAGGCAGGATGCCAGACATGTAGGGCAACCAGACCAACACAGTATCGTTAGCGCCATAGCAGACACACATCTTTGCTGCCCCACCCCCAAAAGAAAAGTCTGTGCTTGTTTGTGACAGCCAAACTGTCTTTCCTTAGTTGGCAGCCACATATATTATTCCCAGTTAATATCCTTTGACATTGTAAATGCAATGATATTGAATGGTGTACACACTGTATGTCCCAGACTACTGGATGAATTATCAAGAAACAGACATGTAAAATAGTGCTGTATATTTGCAAACAAACATCATAACAGGGTGTGTAATCAGTAAGTGCAGTATGTAAAAGTGGAACATTTCACTAGATGTACAGGTAACATAACATTTTATTATGACTGTACATTATTTTCAGTTTGACTGTGTGTAGAACATCCCTCCCAACTGTACAGATTTTCACAGAATGTCCAGATGTTGGACTCATGTATTTGGTCTGTTTCTCATACAATTGTAGTTTTCTGTAAAATCACTGGCAAATCATTGAGAACTGAAGTCAGGGAGCAATGGCACACATTTGAGTTTCAGACTTCATATCCTTCAGAAAGGTCATGCTAATGCATAATCTGTTATTCTATCTACTTCCTAAGTATGTAAGAGCAATATTTAAAGAGTGTCCCAATTTTTATGCCTTTATTCCCCCTATTATTTGTGCCTTTGTCCAGATTCCTTGCTCTAAGATGTTGAGAGGTATGGTGCTAGATGCCTGTTGCTGCTTGCTGCAAAGATGTATATTTAAAACAAAGGGTTAAAGCACCCAGCCTGTGTTTATCATGTGCATCAGATGGTGAATCAGATTTTAGAACTATGTAAGGATATTTGCTGTGTAGTTACATAGTCTAGTAGTGTGTGTGATACATTAATTTTATATGCTGCCTATTATCACTTTTTTATCTTACTATTTGGAGCCACTGTTTGTGCGTTGCTGCATATTTCTGCACATAGCATAAACAGTTTCAGCTATGCACAGCTGGTTTGTGTGCACACACTGTAAAAGTGGATCACCCAGGTAGCAGATGGGACCCAGACATCTAAAAATACACCTCGGATGTATTCTCTTAATGTCAGTCTGCATAGCTCAAATCTGTTAAGTGCCATTGCGCTGCATGTAACAGTGAGGACCTCAAGATCAATATGAATGCAGTAGATTTTGATGTAACCTCCCTGTGGCTACAGATAGTAAGTGTTGGCCTGAAGTTCACATGATTCTGGGTTCTAATACAAGGATTACAACTTGTATTTTACTAATGTGTCTTGCATTACATAGCAATGTAATTAAACATACAGATGTATTCTTTAATTCTACTGGAAACAGCTGTGAATGTAGGACTACCATGGATAAGGTGCAGGGTTCTAATACAGCAGACATCTGTCTCTTTTCACTGGTGTCCCACTTCACATTATTGTTACCCTAAATTATAGCAGTTGACCTAATATTTCTCATATCCTAAGTATTTTCCTGATGGATGACACAGTAATATTGTCAGTTATGTAAAGATGTGATAATATCTGTAATAAGAAACTTCACTTTATTGCTTCCCATCGCACAAACATGGGCAACATGTTTGCGCAATGCTAAGCAGAGCGCACCATTTTCAAATGTTGCAAAGTCCAATAGTGTGTGTTCTCAGTATGTGTCATAAATGGAATTGGCAGGAACAGTCATTATACATTGGTTTTTGCCTGCATTACACACAACAGGTGTTCAGGGAGAGGTTCTGAGATTTCGGTCTCAAAGATGGTGTGCAGGAATCCAAAGTGTTTGTTGGACTCCTAGTGAATGATTATGGTCCCTGACTGCTGCAGAACCACTATCATGGATCAGATTACAAGTCAGATGTATGGAATATTTTGGCCTGGGATCTATCCAGTGTTACCAGTATAGGAATCACTACCGAGACCTCGGGATGAGGAAGAAGGATACCCTTGACTGTTGGATCGAAGAAAGCAGGACTGATAGCACTCCACAGATGTGTAAGTATCACTTACAGGCACTGCTTGGAGGAGGTAGCAGCTGCATATGTATCTTGCTACAGATCCCCCACCATGCCCCAGGATTCCCACTTCTCATTTCTTGATACACTGGAAAATATTAGGGTACAACCCAGCACCCTAATAATGGGCGATTTCAACTACCCCACCATTAACTGGGAAAACTACTCATGTACCAACTCTTGTGCTCAACATTTTTTGGAATTCATAAATTCCAATGCCTTGGATCAACTTATTCACACCCCCACCAGGGGCAGCAATATTCTAGACCTGGTCATTACCAACATGGACAACTGGTGTTCCACACCAGAGGTCAATTCCTCGTTGGTCAGCTCTGACCACAAGCAAATCACCCTACACATCCACATCCCAGCCCCACCCCTCCATTAGGGAAACCACCGTAAAAAAATTTCTCCAAAGCCAACTTCACGCTTCTTAAGGCAGAAGTGGCAAACTTCACGACACACATGTTGATGGACAATAGAGATACGACTGCTGAATCCTATACAATTGCACTCTATAAGCACTTACACGAGTGCATGGATCGTGCAATCCCTAACAGAGCCAAGATGCTATCCTCCAAAAAAAAGGAAGCCAATCTGGTGGTCCTCTGCTATAAACAAACTACAACAGAAGAAAGAAACTGTTGCAAAAAAGAGTAAAATCCCATGATTGGAGGAACTCCATGGTCAGCCTCAGTAAGAAGCTGAGATCCTTCATAAAATCCTCCAAAGCTAGTTATGAAAACAAAATCGCCACTGATTCTAAAGACAACCACAAAGCATTCTATAGCAATGTCAAGAATCTCAATGGCAACACTCAGATCTGCTCTGAGTTACAGCACAATGGCACTAAATATACAGAACCAACTGATATTGCCAACATCCTGGCAGATAGGTTCAGTGCTAACTTTACCCCTCTCTCATCCCCTAAAGGGCCCATCTCTATACCGGAAGAATGCAAAGTACCTGTAATCATGGCTGCACAGGTAAAAAACACACTCTCCAAAGCCAAGAACACAGCATCCATGGGACCTGACAACATCCCAGGCTGCGTTCTACATGAACTATAGAATGAACTGGCACCCCACCTAAGTACCATGTTCAGTCATAGCCTCACCTCAGGCTTTGTGCACACTGAATGGCGCACAGCAACAGTCATCCCACTCCACAAAGGGGGAGCCACCACGGACCCCGGGAACTACCGCCCCATTAGCCTGATGAGCCTGGTCTGCAAGGCTATGGAGTGTATCATCATGGAACTTATAAACAATGACATTGGTAAGCGGTCACCAAAGCTGTAGATGAGGGTAAGGTGGTACACACAGCCTATCTAGATCTCACCAAGGCTTTCGACACCATCCCCCAACCTGGAATTATAGACAAACTCACTAAACTAGGTATAAATCCCTATGTCACAAGATGGGTTGCCAACTGGCTCACTGACCGAACACACACTGTGAAAGTAGCAGACTCTAAATCCAACTTCAGACCAGTGACAAGTGGAGTACCACAGGGTTCAGTCCTAAGTCCTCTCCTGTTTGGTATCTACTTCTCTGGAGTACAGGCTAACACAGAATGTCTTTGGCTAACAAAGTTCGCAGATGACTGCAAACTAGGAGCCATAATCAAATCTCCTAATGATGTGGACATCCTACAAAAGGGCCTCACTGAGATAGATGCCTGGTGTCAAAGCCATGGCCTCAAGCTCAATGCCAAAAAATGCATTGTCATCCCTTTTGGTAAAAACTCTGTACCCATGAACTACCACATAGGCGGTAGTCTACTTAACACCGAAAGTGTGATAAGAGAGCTTGGGACACAGGTGGACAGTAGTCTCTTCTTTGATAATCACATCGCCACAGTAGTCAGGAAATCCTTCTACATGGCACACCTCATCACAAAAGGTTTCTCATCCAGGAAAAAAGAGGTCATTGTTCCCCTCTACTCATCACTCATTAGACCCATTATAGACTACAATGCCCCTTTTGTTATGTACCTCACATGACATCTACAACAACTGGAAAGGCGGCAGAAATACCTCACAAAGAGGATTACCGGCCTCAAACAGATGCCCTGCGCAGACCGTCTTAAAAAACTCCAGCTTTACTCTGTCACATATCGCCTACTCAGGGGCGATCTCTGCCTAACATCCAAAGCTATGTCAAACCCAGAGCTGTTGGACATGCTCCATGTAAAGAAATCCCAATCCCTCCGAGCTACACGCTCTGGGGACCTAAACCTTGTCACCACAATAAACAGAACATGCTGGAGGGATAGATTCCTGTCTCAGAGAGAAAACTCTTGATGATTGGATGGGAGATGGGAAATACACCCCGGGGATCACTTCTGTGGCTCTGCTGGACAGAGGCACAGGAAAATAATTTTCTTGGGTGGCAAAAGCCAGGGTACTGTTTGGCTAGGCTTATATAAGCCCTAGGGCCAATAGCCTAGTACCTACCTATGAACCTATTATTGGTGTTCTTAACGGTATTGTGTGGTGTTCTGTTTTCCCCACAGCTAATGCAGAATGACTACTGAATGTGCAGACCTAGGAGGAAAGAATAAGAAGGATGCAAGACGGAAGGGGTATGGATGCTTTCCAACAGTGCTATTATTTTAGCATTAGGAATAAATACAGCTTATTACGGTAAACATTTGTATCACATTGAGTATTTATTTTTTATTTTATTTTTATTTTATTTATTATTTGTTGACCTGGAAAGTCCGATTAGAAAGTCCCAGGGAGAAATGTTCCAGATGCATGTGGGAGGAAACCAGCGTACCCGGAGGAAACCCAAGTGAGCGCAGGGAGGACATGCAGACTCCGCACAGAGTATGCATTTGTCCATTATAAAGCAAAAGCATACATGCATTAGTATGTAGTTAAAACAACAGCCCAGTGTTACATGCATTAGTATGTAGTTAAAACAACAGCCCAGTGTTACATGCATTAGTATGCAGTTAAAACAACAGCCCAGTGTTACATGCATTAGTATGCAGTTAAAACAACAGTCCAGTGTTACATGCATTAGTATGTAGTTAAAACAACAGTCCAGTGTTACATGCATTAGTATGTAGTTAAAACAACAGCCCAGTATTACATGCATTAGTATGCAGTTAAAACAACAGTCCAGTGTTACATGCATTAGTATGTAGTTAAAACAACAGCCCAGTGTTACATGCATTAGTATGCAGTTAAAACAACAGCCCAGTGTTACATGCATTAGTATGTAGTTAAAACAACAGTCCAGTGTTACATGCATTAGTATGCAGTTAAAACAACAGCCCAGTGTTACATGCATTAGTATGTAGTTAAAACAACAGTCCAGTGTTACATGCATTAGTATGTAGTTAAAACAACAGCCCAGTGTTACATGCATTAGTATGTAGTTAAAACAACAGCCCAGTGTTACATGCATTAGTATGTAGTTAAAACAACAGCCCAGTGTTACATGCATTAGTATGCAGTTAAAACAACAGCCCAGTGTTACATGCATTAGTATGCAGTTAAAACAACCGCCCAGTGTTACATGCATTAGTATGTAGTTAAAACAACAGGCCAGTGTTACATGCATTAGTATGCAGTTAAAACAACAGTCCAGTGTTACATGCATTAGTATGCAGTTAAAACAACAGTCCAGTGTTACATGCATTAGTATGTAGTTAAAACAACAGTCCAGTGTTACATGCATTAGTATGCAGTTAAAACAACAGTCCAGTATTACAGAGTAGGCAGGGGTGGTAGTTTAGAAAACCACACGTCCAAAGTATACAATACTTGTTTAAGTTGACATAAATATTGCAATGTAAAGTATGACCTATATACCATGGACAAAAACAACATGCTGCAGATTGTTATCACTGTAACATGTCCTATATACCAGGGACAACAAGAGCATGCTGCAGATTGTTATCATTGTAACATGTCCTATTATACCAGGGACAACAAGAGCATGCTGCAGATTGTTATCATTGTAACATGTCCTATTATACCAGGGACAAAAAGGGCATGCTGCAGATTGTTATCATTATAACATTGAACCTGTATCTATAAAGTGTAAAAGGAAAGAGTCCTTGCATTATACTGTATTCCAAAGGTAAGGTACTGTATTACAATAAACACTGCTTGTGAGTTCCAATACCACACTCCCCATATTTAAAATCAGCTCTTTAGAATACTGTTTCAGGTTATCATCAGTAAAAGTACAGTAGTAGTAAGTATTTGTAATGATAGCATTAGAAGAGCAGACCGCTATAGCTGTGGCTCGTATGGCCTGCTGTCAAATGTAATCAGTGTACACGGAACATGCATATGTGCAATATACACCCCCTACAGCATGGCAGGTAGGTCGGTTCCCTGTGGTCTGCCTACACTCCCTCCACTGACTACAGCACCAAGGCCCAGCACTTCTGAGCTGCAGCCTGGCAGCACCCCCCCTGCTGCCCCTGCCCTACCTGCACCTTCAGGTAGTTTTATGTCAGAGGATAGGTGTGTGGTTCTCTCTAGGAGCAGAGGCAGAGGGGGTGATTTTTGTCCCCTGAGCTGAACTGCCAGATCTGATACATAGGATTGTGCGCCACACAATTGGTGCACACCTATGCCTAGTGGAGACCCTGCTCTTCATTGTCGTCCTGAATAACACAAGGACATGCAAATGTCAGACACTGCAGCCATCAGTGCTGTGAGGTGACAGTGATAACAGTCCAGAGGGTTAGGACTCAGTTCTCACTGTCACCAAACATGACATCCATAGGTTCACAATCCTCCCACCCCAACCAAGGTGTTCATCCCTGTTGTGCCCTTCACTTACCCTGTCTCTTGTATATCTTGTCTGTTTGCAAATGCTTCCTCACCTTTCCAACTTACCTGCTCCAGACTTGCCTATGTCCCTCCTCCAACATTCCACTCTATCCTTAAAAAAAAGGGGGGGCACCTGTCCCAAAAATATTGTCCCATACATAGCTCTCCATTTCATACATGTGTCCACTTGACGCACCTAATTTGATCCAGATGGCATCACAACACAGTTTTGTTGTTGTCACCGCTCTTTCTGGAGGCGACAGTCTAAATTCAGCTAATAACCTATACAGGTGCTCAGTTATTACTTTTGAAGAAACGGATAGCTATGGCTCTTACCTACATGCTTCCTGCACATTCCTGCCTTCCTTATAGTTTGTTGCCCCCTCCACTTGCTCCCCATTTCACCACTTTCTTATTCCCCCCATTTCTTTTCTTTAAAGAATCATTGCACAATGGTGCGCAATGCGCAACACTGAGCAGCAATGGTAAAAAGGAGCTTATTAACTTACATTGCATACCAGTACCATCTAGTATCAGACATCTCAGCATTATTGCATTGAATGCATACATAGCTGATGACAGATTCACAAATATGACAACTTATAATCTTGATGTACACATACACGTATTTGAAATGATAGATACACCTGTATTTGAATCCAGTACTATCTGAACCAAAACAAAATACCAAGACTGTATTTAACAGATAGTGCTACAGAGTCAGTTGAGTAGCAGGTGTTTTTCCACATTGTATAGATAATTGCACAATAAAGTGCTGTTACACAAACCTGCTACTTAAGTAAATCAATAAATAATAATGAAATGCCTGTTATTCTATCACGTTTCTAAGATTGTAAGAGCAATATTTACAACATGTCTCTTTAGTGATGGCCCTTTGTCCCCCCCCCCCCATTGTGTATGGCTTTGTCCAGATGTACTGTTCTACCAAGTTGACAAGTATGTTCTTATTATTTATTAATATTTTATCAGCCTTGCTAAGGGATGATGTGCAGTGTGCAACATTGCGCAAACACTCTTTATTCAGAATATGTGACAATTAGTATTGATTGTTTAAAATACATTTGATAATTAGCTGAATCTCTGGCTGGATGGTTAAATGCATTGTTGATGAAGTCAGATGGTACTGGGTTTGAAACAGGGTGTCAGCATAAATTGTTCAAGCATGTATGATACTCTTACATACATTCACTGTTCCTACTGCCGCTTACCATTGCTTAGAAATGCTGTGCATTGCTCACCATCACATAATGATTCTTTAAAGAAAGAAATGGGGGAAGATAGGAAAGTGGTGAAATGGAGAGCAAGCAGGGGGAAAAACAAAGTGAAGAGGAGGCAGAAATGTGCAGCAATGGTGTAGGTAAGAACCACAGCTATCCATTTCTTCAGTGGTAACAATTGGGCACATGTACATTGTATTAGCTGAATTTGGACTGTCACCTCCAGAGGGAGAGGGAGAGGGGAGGCAACAACATAATTGCATTGTGAAGCCAAATGGACCAAAGTAAGTGTGTCACGTAGACACGTGTATGGAAAGGAGAGCTATGTAGCTATGCATGGGACAATTGTTTTGCAGACAAGTACCTTTTTTTTTTTTTTTTTTTAAAAAGGAGTGGAATGTTGGGGAAGGGATATATGTAAGCCTGGGGCAGGCAAGTTGGGAATGTGAGGAAGCATTTGCAGACAGACAAGACATACAAGACAGGGTCAGTAAAGGACAAAAGAGGGGGTGAATACCTTTGTTAGGGTGGGGGTGGGGGGTTTGAGGTCCCATGGATGTCAGCATAGTAACAGTGTGACTCAAGTCCTCACCCATTGAACTGTCAGAACTGTGCCATCACTGCTCTGCTGGCTGCAGTGGCTGACGTCTGCGCCTATGGCTCGCCTGCCATACCAGGATGGAAAGCAGGATCCCCACCCAGCATAAAAGAAGGGAAGGGGTGAGGTGAGAGAAAAATAGAGGAACATTAGTAACATCACAGATAATATACAAAGGTTTCTACAATTAATGGTATTCTATTCTGTAACATTCTACTGTGAACAATACTAACTGCTAAGAATTTTCTTTATTAATTGGAATACATATAGAGTAATTAGACTTGACAGCAGGCCATTAAAGCCACAGGTCTAGAGGTCTGCACTTCAAATGCTACAATGTTGATTACTTAGCAGCACTACATTTTCAGAGGTGATCTATGCCTGACGTATAAAGCCATGTCCAACCCAGAATTAATGGACATGCTCCACCTCAGGAAACCCAAATCCCTTAGAGCTACACGCTCCAGGGACTTAAACCTCAGCACAGAAATAAATAGGACATGCTGGAGGGACAGATTCATATCCCAGAGGCTGCCCTCACTCTGGAACAGAATCCCAGTCCATGTTAGGCAGAGCCCCTCACTGACCTTCCTTAAGAGAAATCTTGACGAGTGGATGGGAGATCGTAAGTTCACCCCTGGGATCTCTTCTGTGTCCCTGCTAGACAGGGGCACAGTAAACTAACCTTAAAAGGGCTATCTTCTGTGACCTACTCTACAGAGGCACAGTAAACCGATCTAAAAGGGTGGCAAAAGCCAAACACACTCTGGCTAGACTTGTAAATGCCCCAGGGCAGATAGCGTAGTATAAACCTATGAACCTATTGATGCCAAGCTAAAATAGTATTGTAATCATCTGAGCTTTAAATCTGGGGAGTGTGGTATTAGAACCCACAAGCAGTGACTACTGTAACACTGTACTTTTCCTTTGGAATACAACATAATTCAAGCACTCTTTCCTTTTACACTTTATAGACTCAGTTCACTGTTATCTGAGAATGTGCAACTGTTGCTTTGTGTTACATACCATACCTCTCCACCTTTTAGAGCAGGATAGCTTGACATATCATAAATGAATGGGTGTACAATGACCCATAACTAGGAACATATTTCAAATATTGTTGCACACATGGATAGTTGCACGGGGTTTGTGTTAATATACATTTTGACGCTCATTATTTATTGACTTCAGTATAAATTATTTTCCAGACAACCATGAATCCTACAATGAACAGACCAAAACAGTGATTCTTAAATGTGGATATTCAGCAGAAATAAGTACAGTTGAAAGCTGTGCTACAGAGTAATGCAGGCACACTTGCTTTTACAGTTCAGATACACATTCCTAAGTTCATACAACTGTATGGTATAGCAACTAATCCATCTATCACTGTTAATACTGCAGTAACAGTACTTTATATAATTACGCTTACTTACCACGTGCTTCTCGCATTCTGGCCAATCGCCTTGCATGGGACCTCACATCTGAGGCCCTCTCTTCTGCAGCTGTGGAAAAAGGGAAAAAGAAAAAGCATTATGAATACCAGTTTCTACCATATTTAGCTTGAATATTTAAAAGAACTAAATGCAAAGCATACATACACATCTGTGGGATGTTGCCTGCCTGACAATCCATGGTCCAGTGATTAAGAGTATCCCTTTTCCTGCAGTGGAGGTCGTCATAATGGTGACAACATTGTTCCCCAGTGTGGGGGATACCATTCTCACTGGTAATGGCCCTTGCCAAACTATCCCAGGCTTCAGATTTATATTGTGAGCCTGTATAGTTCTCCTGCATCAGCCGTGGCTCAAGATCCTTAACCAGTAGCCCAGTAAAGACCTTGGACTCCTGGACACCCCAGCACTGTGCTCTGAAATGCCCACCCTGTCCACCACCTACATAGCTGCACAAGGTCACTTTATTTGTATAAGCCGCAATGTCACAACAGTATAAGTAAGGTGTGCTTACCCAGGACCATCTGCGCAGCCTCACTTAGAGGTTTGCCCGATGCCCAGCTGTGCTGAGTAATAGTAAGTGAAAGCATCCGGTTTCTATTTTTGATGTCTGGGTCATGTCTGATACATGGGTGGTCCTGTTGCCCAAATGGGGTAAGCATAGTCAAATGCCATGGTGCATCACGCAAACATGGCATAAATAAAAAAAAAATTAGGAGGAAAGCCAAACTAGTTCAGGCAGTTTTTCCAGGGTTTTGGCTGGTATTCTTGCAATGTTCCTCATAACATTTATGGTTTTGTAATAATCATTCAGGATGGATGGCACTAAATAATGACAGGTGCTTATAAGGGCAAGATGTCAGTATTTGCCGGCTTTTGCCCCACTTTATTTAGTGACGTTGTACAGATTTCTTGCTATAAGAGGTTGGGAGGTATGGGGGTGGACCGTCTGTGCTCTGGGGGTGCACCATCTGTGCTCTGCTGTACACAGAGTCATTATCTGTGCTGTACTACAAGATTTTGCAGCCAGCACTACTAGGATGTGGAGTGAAAACTCACTTAGGTGAGCCGCGCATTATTAATATGCATTGCGCTTTGATAAAAGCACATTGTGGCCATGTACGCAGATACACTCCGTGTAGGCTCTAAACGGAGCCTAGATGGAGTTTATTGAATCCTGCAGTATATGTCTTAAGCCTTGTGGCACATTTTCAAACTGAGGCTTTGAAATACTGTAACAGTTTTAGTTTTAAAGACCACTAGAAAGTATATGCTTTAACCTTCTCAGCTGTGTTTCTAAGAGATAGCATTTCAGCCAATAATACATCTTTTTAACAGCAATAAAATGACATAATAATTGAAGTGAAACTCTAAAAGAGATGTTTTTAAGGGAAAGCTCTACAGTAAATATGAAAATGTGGCTCAACAGTGCACAAGCCTAAACAGTATTAAAGTTAAATAAATTATACTTAGATACTACCTAGGAAAGTGAACGGACAACCCTCTCCTCCTCCCAAGTAACACTAACACTTGTGAGAGATGCAGCTGTTTAGCCAGACTGGAGGCTGAGCTCTCTCAACTCAGGACTGGCAAGACCAGGCAGGAGGAGAAGGCAACTACACACACCACAATACCAGTCTCACATAACTCAACCACACCACTGAATCAAACACATAAACACACTAAGAAATACTCGGAGGCTCTGAGTAAAAATTTACCTAAACAGCAGAGGCCTCCAAAGCAGACACCCAAGCAACTGCAAACTCAATACACCACACAAACAACACATAAACAACAAAATCAGTGTGCAAAGCAGTCACTGCCCTTAAGGCCAAATACAACACCAAACATACTTGTCATAGGTGACTCCATAGTCAGACACACTGACGTCCGCTCACCAGACTGAGTAAGGAGAAGGTCACAGTAAGCTGCCTGTTGGGCGCTAGAATCCGCCACATAACACAAGCACTCAGGTCTCTCAACAGCAGGTACAAGTACGACTCAGTCATTGTCCACGCTGGTGTCAACGACCTGAGACGTACCTCCTTGGACTACATGAAAAGAGACATTGAGGAGCTCTCTGATTATGTAGCCCAGGCAGGTATGACCCTGACCTTGAGCAGTATCCTACCTTCACCTAGAATGATGCCACAATACAGTGATAAGATGATCAGCTTTAATAATTGGCTTAAATTCTGGTGTCATTCAAAGGGGATCAATGTCTGTCTGCCTGGGATGACATGCTGGACAAGCCACGCTGCTTAGCAAGGGACGGCTTGCACCTGTCACCCCTAGGCTTCCGGATATTGGCAAAGGCTCTTGCCACCCCCATAGTGCCTTTTTTAGGCAAGACTCAAATTCTAAACCTACCACCCTAGAACACAAAAAAGTAAAAAAACTAAGGGTAATGCTGCTCAATGCCAGAAGTCTCAATCTCAAGATGCACACACTCGAGGCCCTTCTCAGTATGGAGAACATCGATGTCTGTGCTGTGACTGAAACCTGGTTCAAGGCTCCTGAGAGCACCCCAGCACTATCAGGTTTCACCTCATATCATGCGTTCCGGCCCCAAAATCCGGACAACACCAAGAAAGGAGGGGGGGTGTCCATATTCATAAAGGACACCCACAATTCAAGGTTGGTGGCAACGCACGATGCATTGGAGACCATCCAGGTGCAATTAACCATAGGCAAGACTGCTCTGCAATTTGTAGCATGTTACAGGCCACCCTCTCAAACTCAGGAACCTCACATGGCCTTCCTGAAAACAATGGAGGGGATAAATGTATCTCCAAACACCATCATACTAGGTGACTTCAACTACCCTAATATAGACTGGGAACACTACTCAAGCCCAAACACTCTAGCCCAAAGGTTCCTGGAGTTCATAAACTCAAATGCCATGGAACAACTAGTCACCATCCCCACAAGAGGAGAAAACATACTTGATCTCATCATCACGAACATGGGATCACAATGTTCAACACCGGAAGTATACCCCTCACTGGTGAGATCAGATCATAAACTAATCTCGCTGGAGGTCCTCATCCCGCCCCCACCTGAAATAAAAAAGACCACAGTGAAAAACCTCTCAAAAGCCGACTTCACACTTCTAAAAACTAGTGTGGTCTCCTTTAAGGCCCCTGAGCCAGTGGTAAACATTACTCAAACCGCTGAATCACTTACAAATGCCTTCTACCAGCACCTACAGGACTGCATGGATCAGGCAATCCCAAACAAAACTAAGACTCTTTGCACCAAAGGCAAGCGTCTAGTCTGGTGGACCCCAGCCATAAACAAGCTCTACAACAAAAGGAGGAAGCTACTACAAGATAGAGCAAAATCCTTGAAAGGTAAGACACCTTTGATCATTATAAGTAAAAACTAAGAGCTCTCATAAAATCATCCAAGGCAAATTTTGAGAGAAAAATGCCAAGGACTCAAAAGACAATCATAAGGCCTTCTTTAGCTATGTTAGAAACCTAGGAGGAAACTCCCAGATATGCTCAGAATTAGTTCAAAATGATGTGAAGATTACTGAACCTACACACATTGCCAACATACTGGCTGACAGGTTCAGTGCAAACGTCTCCCCTCCCCAAAGGAGAGATATCTATACCAGAGGATTGTAGTCCCCAAACATCTCCAACGCCCAGGTGAGAACTGCTCTCTCCAAAGCAAAAACACAGCATCCATGGGACCGGATGGTCTCCCGGCTGTGTGCTCCACGAACTCAATGAGGAATTAAACCCGCAGTTAGGACAGCTGTTTAATCTTAGCCTCACCTCAGGATACGTACCCAAGGAGTGGCGCACGGTGACTGTGGTCCCACTTCACAAGGGCGGTGCCTCCACCGACCCTGGAAATTACCGTCCCATTAGCTTGACAAGCCTTATCTGCAAAGCCATGGAGAGGATCATAATGGAACTCATAAATAAAGACATAGGGAACTTGCAGACTTTGGATCCAACCCAGTTTGGCTTTGTCAAAGGCAGATCATGCCTTTTAAACTTGGTTGACTTTTTCGAGACAGTCACCAAGGCCATTGATGAGGGAAAGGCAGTTCATACACCCTACCTTGACCTGGCAAAGGCCTTCGACACAATACCCCACTCAGGTATCATCGAAAAACTCATCAGCTTGAATGTAAACCCATACATCACAAGATGGGTTGCAAACTGGCTAAGTGACAGAACCCACAGGGTCGGAGTTGCTGGAGCCATGTCAGACTCAAAGCCTGTCACAAGTGGTGTCCCACAGGGCTCAGTCCTGGGTCCACTCTTGTTCAGCATCTACTTTTCTGAAGTACAAGCAAACACAGGAGAGTTATGGCTGACAAAGTTTGCAGATGACTCAAACTGGGCGCCATAGTCGAAAACACATCTAACACAGATATCCTTCAGAAGGGCCTCACAGAAACGGATAACTGGTGCCAGAGCCATGGCCTAAAGTTAAATGCCAAGAAATGCATAGTCATACCCTTCTGGAAAAACAAGGTTACCCCTAGCTACCATATAGGTGGCAATCCACTGAGCACAGAAGAAGTCATCAGGGATCTGGGGACCCAGGTTGACAGTAG
The DNA here is from genome assembly GCF_019279795.1 of Protopterus annectens. Classification (NCBI taxonomy): domain Eukaryota; kingdom Metazoa; phylum Chordata; order Ceratodontiformes; family Protopteridae; genus Protopterus; species Protopterus annectens. The sequence continues at coordinate 1,262,934,162 of NC_056747.1, read as the reverse complement.
CCTTTCGTTTGACACTCATGTTGCTAAAGTAGTTAGGAAAACCTTCTACATTGCCCACCTGATCATGAAGGGATTCACATCTAGATCAAGGGAGGTCATCGTCCCCTGTACTCATCACTCATTAGACCTATGATTGAGTACAATGCCCCATTCGGAATGTATCTGACCCGACACCTGCAGCAGCTGGAAAGGCCCCAAAAGTTCCTCACCAAAAGGATAAAAGGTCTCAAAAATATGTCTTATGTTGCCCGACTGAAAGAACTCCAGCTCTATTCAGTCTCATACCGCTTGCTCAGAGGTGACCTGTGCCTGACATATAAGGCCATGTCAAACCCTGATTTGATGAATATGCTTCACCTCAAAAATCTAGATCCCTCAGAACCACAAGGGCAGGAGACTTAAACCTTGACATGGTTATTAATAGAACGTGCTGGAGGGACAGATTCATCACCCAGAGACTCCCTATGCTGTGGAACAAAATCCCGGTACATGTGAGGCAGAGCACCTCGCTGGCCTTGTTCAAGAGGAATCTTGACCAATGGATGGGGGATTGCAGATATACCCCAGGGATTACTTCAGTGTCACTGCTTGACAGAGGCACAGCAAAATAATAGGCATAGTTTTATTCAAACTAAAGGGGTGGCGAAAGCCAAATAACTATGGGCTAGGCTTATAAATGCCCTTGGGCAGATAGCCTAGTATGAACCTATGAACCTATGAACCTATAAGATAAAAGAACTTCGGACTAAATAATAAAGAGCCAACCAGAGCAGGATGCATACTTTCATTCTTACTCTCTCGTTAAAATGTCTTGCTACTTGCTAGTTGTATAGTCTGTTTTATAGTGTTGAGACTGCTGCCATCTGGTGGTCAAAAGGGTCAATTAGCTTCAAGTGGCTTCTTTTGGAGGTTAAGACAAATAAAGATGCACTTCAGCTATGCCGAGCCACTTTTATCTGATTATCCAACAGACAAAAAGGAATGACAGCAATGTATTACTCCAGCTCAGAGTATTTTACAAAATAGCATATCTCTTTATTAGTGAAGCAAGACAATTTATTAATCTCAGTATGCTATTTCCAAGACTAGAATATGGCCTGACATATCATATAGTATCACTATCCCTACAAAATACTTCTATTCTCCCAGCTACTAAAAACAAACTAGATTGATTTACCTTTCACACAACACATTTGTTCAATGCTAGAGAATGCAAACTGACTGCCTGTCACAGCTAGGGCTGCCTTATTCTTAATTTCCTAATCCTTACATTTCTCAAAGAAAACTATTGTCATCACAAAACAAAAAAAGCTGCTCTGTACTTGACCAAGATAGCTCTCAACTTCAAAGACTGCCATGTCAGTTGACGCTCCCCCCCCCCCCAAAATAGCTCCAGCTTGCTATCCAAACATAAGCTAATCACCCTAGATATCCGCATCCCGCACCCACCCACCATTAAGGAAACCACGGTAAAAAATTTCTCCAAACCTAACTTCATGCTTCTTAAGACAGAAGTGGTGAACTTCATAACACCCATGCAGATGGACAATACAGTTACGACTGCTGAATCCTACACAAATGCACTTTATAAGCACTTACACGAGTGCATGGATCGTGCTATCCCAAACAGAACCAAGAAGCTATCCTCCAAAAAAGGAAGCCAATCTGCTGGTCCCCTGCCATACACAAACACTACAACAGAAGGAAGAAACTGTTGCAAAAGAGAGTAAACTCCCATGAGTGGAGGAGCTCCGTGGTCAGCCTCAGTAAGAAGCTGAGATCCCTTATAAGATCCCCCAAAGCTAGCTATGAAAACAAAATCACCACTGATTCTAAGGGCAACCACAAAGCATTCTATAGCTATGTCAGGAATCTCAATGGCAACACCCAGATCTGCTCTGAGTTACAGCACAACTGCATGAAAATTACAGAACCAACTGATATTGCCAACATTCTGGCAGATAGGTTTAGTGCGAACTTTACCCCCTTCTCACCCCCCTAAAGGGCCCATATCTATACAGGAAGAATGCAAAGTCCCTGTAATCACATCTATGCAGGTAAAAGCTGCACTCTCTAAAACCAAAAACACATCATCCATGGGACCAGACAACATCCCAGGCTGCGTTTTACACGAACTTCAGAATGAACAGGCTCCCCACCTAAGCACCATGTTCAATCATAGTCTTGTGTCAAACTTTGTGCCCACTGAATGGCGCACAGCAACAGTTATCCCACTCCACAAAGGGGGAGCCACCACTGATCCTGGGAATTATTGCCCTATTAGCCTGGTGAGCCTGGCCTGCAAAGCCATCGAATGTATCATCATGGAACTCATAAACAAAGACATTGGTAACCTCCAAACTCTGAATCCCACCCAGTTCCAGTTTGTGAAAGGCAGATCATGCCTTCTGAACCTGATTGACTTCTTTGAGGCAGTCACCAAAGCCGTAGACGAGAGTAAGGTGGTTCACACAGCCTATCTAGATCTCGCCAAGGCTTTCAACACCATCCCCCATTCTGGAATTATAGCTAAACTCACTAAACTAGGTATAAACCCCTACATCACAAGACGGGTTGCCAACTGGCTCACTGACAGAACCCACACTGTAAAAGTTGCAGACACCAAATCTGACTTCAAACCAGTGACAAGTGGAGTACCACAGGATTCAGTCCTGGGACCTCTCCTGTTTGGTATCTACTTCTCTGAAGTACAGGCTAACACAGAAGGCCTCTGGCTAACAAAGTTCGCAGATGACTGCAAACTATTAGCTATAGTCGAGTCCCCAAATGAAGTGGACATCCTACAGAAGAGCCTCACTGAGACAGATGCCTGGCGTCAGAGGCATGACCTCAAGCTTAATGCCAAAAAGTGCTTTGTCATCCCCTTTGGTAAAAACTCTGTACCCATGAACTCCCACAAAAACTGCAGTCTACTTAATGCTGAATGTGTGTTAAGAGATCTTGAGACCCAGGTGGACAGTAGTCTCTCGTTTGATAATCACATCACCACAGTAGTCAGGAAATCCTTCTATGTGGCACACCTCATCACAAAATGGTTCTCATCCAGGAAAAAAGAGGTCATTGTTCCCTTCTACTCAGCACTCATTAGACCCATTATAGAGTACAATGCCCCTTTTGGAATGTACCTCACAAGACATCTGCAGCAGCTGAAAAGGCCACAGAAGTACCTCACAAAGAGGACTACTGGCCTCAAACAGATGCCATACACTGACCGTCTCAAAAAACTCCAGCTTTACTCTGTAGCATATCGCCTACTCCAAGGAGATCTCTGCCTAACATATAAAGCTATGTTAAATTCAGAACTGTTGGATATGCTACACCTAAAGAAATCCCAATCCCTCCGAGCTACATGCTCTAGGGACCTAAACCTTGTCACCACAATAAACAGGACATGCTGGAGGGATAGATTCCTGTCCCAGATACTTCCTATACTCTGGAACAAACTACCCATCTATGTCAAGCAAAGTTCCTCATTAGCACTCTTCAAGAAAAATCTTGATGAGTGGATGGGAAATAGGAAATACACCCCGGGGATCACTTCTGTGGCACTGCTTGACAGGGGCACAGGAAATTAACTTTCTTGGGTGACGTAAACCAGGGAACCTAGTACTTACTTATGAACCTATGAACCTATGGAATGTCATTCCTCAAGAAATCAGGAAAAAAACAAACAGACAAACAGCTAACAGTTATTCAGAAATAATTGAAAGTACCCTAAAAGATGAATAAAAATGTACGTGCCTTAATAACACGGGTTCATTTTCACTTCTTACCCAACATTTCTTCTCATCATAAGTAAAACTACAACAATTTCCCAATGATAAACTTACTATCTGGTATAATTTGTTATACTAATATATTACGTTTGTTTATATTGTATATAAATTCAGTCGGTAAGGCAGACTATATTTCTAAGTAAATCTATGGAAATGCAAACTGTTATATGCATGATTGTTTATATTAAGACATGAATTGCCTTTTCTCACGCTGCCTTTATTTAATCATAATATCGATATAACTAGTTTAAACATGTAAAAATATGTTTGTTTAAGGCCTCTTATTACAGGTACTTCCTGTCACTGCCTTTTAACTAGATGTATGTAGCCATGCTGCGTTACTATCTTTATAATACAGCTATGCTCTGTTTCTATCTTTATAATACAGCTTTGCTCTACTGTTATCTTTATTATGTCTTGGTCATGTATCTTCCTCTGTCATTCTATTTGCATGCATGCATTTGGACTCTGTTACTGTATCATTTGTATTGCTTAGCTATACTGGCCTAGGTTGTGATCAAAAGGTTGTTCACCTGGTTATCAAATGTTAAATAAATAAGTAAAATTAAATATTACTCATGATTGTCTTGGGCAACTTATAGTTGTCATAATTAAATTAACTCATTCAGTCCGGGCTTTTCTGTCAACCTTTGGACAAAAAAGAAAAGGAGAAATTTGGACAGGAACCCCCCCCCCCCACCCCGATCCCAGCACCGAACAAGGCATCCTTCCAAAAATGTGCTGCTCGCATATTGTTTCTTGATTTGAAGGACTCCTACTGTTGTATCCTCCCAGGCTTGTGATCTACTGTGCAAATGAACACATCCATTAGGCCATGGTTCTGCCCTGTACTAAACAGTTACTACTAAGTGAACCTTATTGTCAAGACCCAAAGAATCATGGCATCCTATACAGACAGTAAAAGTAAATGCTGCCCTGCTTGATTTAGTCACCTGTAAAGTCACCTTGTCCTGAACGTTGTAGAATATTTTGGTAGCTTGAATAACTAGCTATAGTTCCTTCATACTGTTGTGAAGACCCCTACATGACAGAGTCTAGTTTTTGTACTTCTACTGCACAGGTTTCCATGACCCCCTCCCCCCCTTATCTGACGTGTATGGTGAGAAACTAAAATAAGAGGGAATATTGAAGGGGCAGACCCAATATTCTTGAACTGCTGAAATCCGCCAGCATTTCTTCTTGGATTCTGTTGGGAAAAAGGTAAAGGTCTGTTTACCGAACAAGAACCTGGAGTCACTGGCTCCTGTCATAGCGCCATGTCTAAGTCATGGACATAACCAGTACAAAGGAGGAAAAGTGCCCAAACAGTAACTAAGAAACCCCAAAAAGCACTTGGATAGCCGTTTCTACCGCAAACCACAATGTTTATTCACATAGACAGAGCACCAGCAACCACAATATAAGATTTAACGCTGACATACAACCAGTTCGTTTCCGTCAAAAAACTTCATCAGATAACTCTGAATGTTGCACTACTACCCTATATATATATATAACCTTTCCAATAACCTAATTAGTGCAAATAAACCTTTGTTGATTGACCTAATAGATGCAAAGTTAAAGTACTTATTCTGCTGGCTTAAACTCACACTGAACATGTTCTAAAATCATTCTTATTTAAAATTTCTAAACATTGTAACCATAATTTGTTAAAACACATATCAAAACAAATATTAACACAATGTTACATATCCAATGCAAATATTCCATACTAAAATGTATATAAAAATGTTAAAAAATTTAAATGTGTATAAAGAATTCCTCCCTCTAATGGTTGCTGGTGCTGTGTCTATGTGAATTAACATTGTAGTTTGTGGTGGAAACTGCTATCCAAGTGCTTTTTGGGATTTATAAGTCATGGACATCATGAACTTTTGGACCATTTAAAATACTTACCAAGATATGACCAAATCTAAATAAATGTTCCAACTAACATATATAAGGATAGTAGTGCAACATTCAGAGTTATCTGATGACGTTTTTTGACGAAAACGAACTGGTTGTATGTCAGCATTAAATCTTATATTGTGGTTGCTGGTGCTGTGTCTATGTGAATAAACATTGTGGTTTGTGGCAGAAACTGCTATCCAAGTGCTTTTTGGGGTTTATTGGTTACTGTTTGGGCACTTTTCCTCCTTTGTGCTGGTTATGTCCATGACTTAGACATGGCGCTATGACAGGAGTCAGTGACTCCAGGTTCTTGTTCAGTAAACAGACCTTTACCTTTTTCCCAACAGAATCCAAGAAGAAATGCTGGCGGATTTCAGCAGTTCAAGAATATTGGGTCTGCCCCTTCAATATCTCTTCTTATTTTAGTTTGTCACCATACACGTCAGATAAGGGGGGGAGGGGGTCATGGAAACCTGTGTAGCAATTTGATGATTCAGTAAACCAGCTTTCCACCTGTTGGGCTCTATACCGTATGAACAACACCACCTTTTTCTCTGAAGCCAGGATAACTCACAGAAATAAGTTAGACTCAAAAGGTAGAAGATCTGACTTCCAGGGTAGTAAAAATGAAGGAAATCACCATTTTTTTTCTACTCCAAAATCTGTCTGTGCTTCTGGGCTAAATCAACCAATTGTGCAAATATAGGATGATGTTCATAGGTTCATAGGTGTGTATTAGGCTAACGGCCCTGGAGCCTTTACAAGCCTAGTCCATAGGATTACCCTGGCATCGTGCCACCTGTGATGCCCTTCTGCCAAAACAGCTACCATTGTCAGGATTATAAACACTGAAAAATGGTCTAATGGCAGCTGAAAGGCTACACGTTGAAATAAAAGTTTTCCCCCTCTAGAAAGTGACAAGCCTACTGCAAGGCCTAAACACTTGCATATGGTAATGCACATCCTTCAAGACCAGAATCAACGTCCAAGCTGTTCAATGCAAGAAGGTTAAGAGGGATGGTCAAGAAAACCTCTCCCGCCCAACCTTGTTGATCGCAGCCAGATATTATCTACATCTCTATTCTCCTTCGTTTGGGGCTCAAGAAGAATCTACAATAATAACCTGCCTGTTTGAAGTGGAAGTCCTTCCCTGGCTATGAGGGGCTTAGAAAACTGGGGAACATGCCAGAGACTTGGTGTGAAAACATAATCTTATCAGTTTCTCTCACACAGCACATTTTGCACCCATAAACCCTTTCAACCCCCCCCCCCACACACACACACACACACATTTACATTTTTCTGTTCTGTCTTTTCTCAGGAGCACTTTTCTCACCAGAGGCAAATATAGCAGAGAAGGGAAATGGGATATATACAGAGAAGATGAGAATGCTCACCCATCCCTGATGAATAAGGGTGCCTAAGGACACACTTTGGTCAGTTCCTTCAGTGCAGGACTGGGACCAGAATTTGAAAGCCCTCAAGGTCAGGAATGCCTACACCTGTTATCAGTTGTTAACCTGCCATCTTCCAAAGGGTCTACCTCTGAAACGTTGAGCCTGAGAAGAGATCCCCTGACCAGTCACTCTTTGACTGAAAAAAAGATAATCTTATTTCATTAAGCAAATCGTTAGCTACCTCTCCAGATAGTACGACTGCATGACAAAAGTTTCTGAGTTTTTTTTTTTGAAACTGCATAATTCATATAAAGCTCACCTTTGAGCCAAACCTGTCTTCTTCACTGCTTCCAATAACCTAAAGAATTAAGCTCACAACAAATTACACAACATACACATTT